>NC_091942.1:32145045-32483363 GCF_041260155.1 Ptychodera flava | reverse complement strand
CCCCCCCCCCCCCCCCCCCCCCCCCCCCCCCCCCCCCCCCCCCCCCCCCCCCCCGTTTGACCTTACATATTGCAAACTTTGTACAGCTTTAAGCAATATGGCATCTGTTTTGACGTTATTTGCAAGCAGCTGACACATCATGGGGGCTGTGTGCGAAGTCTGAGATGAGTGTGCAGTACTAGATTGATTTACACAGAGAGTTTGTGGTCCACCCATCAGATATGAGTTGTACAGTGGCCACTTCCACAGATAATCAGCTCTGATAGTGTCAGCCCAGCAAAAAAACAAACTACAAGCAAGTCAAACTTGCTACTATTGTATTATAATCATCCATTGTGTATGCCTTTTGGCTCATGTGCACGTATTACATATATGTATGTGGTTAAGGTACGAAGACATAACTTTGTGTACTAAACGCCCCAATGATGTGTTCTTTGTCCTGTATGGGCAGACAGCCAATGTCAACGTCCTGGTACTGTGTACTCACTGGTGAGTTACTCACTGCAGTCACTCATGGCCGTTTACCAAATGAGATAACCCCAAACTAAAGTCCTTCCTCAATTACTTTGTTTTCTCTGCAGCGTTTACTTTATTGGGTTTGGTCTGAGAGGCCCGGCCAGATGATGTTTTCTCACCGTCTCAGGTGACACACTGGCAATAATGCTGACGGCTGCATTCAAGATACGGCGTGTTTGCCTCAGGGACATGCTTTCAGAGAAAATGAAAGCAATCAAAATCTTACTAGCCCGCCGTTGTGCTATAGTCTGTCTTGACTCATCCTGACAGAAGTGGGGATTTGCTTTGCACCTAATTTACGTAATGTATAAAACTGCACATGCTCCCAATAACATAACAAATTCAAATTGTTGCTATATATCAAATACACTGAGCTCAACCTTGGACAGCTTGATTCTCAAAAGTCTAATAAGAAAAAAAATATTTTGTCACAATTTTAAAATGGAGTGTTTCAAGAGGAATATACAAGAGCAAAATTACAGACTTTCAGTTTGAAGGTCATACCACCTTCATCTAAACCGAAATGAGGGCATTCTTTACTCTTCCCTTGACTGACTGTAAAATTGTGACAAACAATTCCGTGGGACGAACACAGTGTTTTAAAAGGTGAACAACAGCTTGATAAATTAGTTTTATGGAAGACATTGCAATATTTCAAATTCTGGTGCAATTGTCGAATCTGACTGTCTGTAGCCATCATATGGAGAACACATTTCAGAATACACTGATAATAACTACTTTCAGAATTAAGTTTGCTATTTTCAGTTTTCTATGCTATGAAAAGGTCTTCATGATACAGCACAATAAACCATCAGCTGCTCTATCCTGTCTGGTGATGAGCCATATCAATAATACATGAGATGAAAATTTGTGTATTATTGAATGAAAATTTCATCATTGTATTGTTTGTGTCCCATACCTGGAAAGCTGATGAATAATTCAGTAATTAAATACATTTGTTAAGATAAATACAGTCAGCATGACCTGTGTACACAATAACATATCAAAAATATTCTGAGGAATATACACTGTAACTTATGGCTATAGTTTCATTTACATAGATAAACTTGTCATACTCCTAAAAGAATAATGATTTTGCTGTTTCTAACTTGTTTGTAAGAACTGAAAAAATATAGATTGACAGGTTGACATGAGGTCCACACCAAATTAACCCCATCTTCATCACATCTGTGCTGACCAATCTTTCTAAGATACAACTTGCAATTCACAGTGTGGAAGGACTACTTTTGGGAGGAACGATGGAAAACATATTGTCTATCTAGAGTAACCACTAGGGTCACGTCCATACATGAAATGCATATCCATATAAATAAACTAGTTTTAATAAATGAACAGTCTGGGATCTCTCCTGGGTTATGGTAGACCCTAGCCTTCCAGCATAGGTTTTGGTGGAAGCATAGTGTATACAGTAACGAAGAAGAGATCCTAGACTAACGTTTGGAATTATTATCAAATAAAAAAGACAGCAAATAGACATATAAGTTCTAAATTTTGGATCCATACCAGAATGCTAATGGTCAAGCAAAGGTTGACAGCACATGGTGTACTTCCTACTTGTGCTGACATCGGCTTAAGTCTAAAAGGACTACAGTAGTCTATTTATACTGGTTCATTCACCAGATGACAGCAAATACATTCAGCATTTTAATTATGACCTTGAAAGCTAACTATCTGCAGAACAGCATGCATTGGTCTTCGGACAATCCAGGCCCAAAATTCACTATCAATACCACCGTCATGCTAGCACAATGCAGCTGTGAGACAAAACTGCACTTGCAAACTTTCCATATGGGGAAATGATTGGGCATTGCGGAAAGAAGTTACACGGGGATAAAGCGTCCCATTTCGATATGGCATAATTTTACTATCTGGTGGAAAATAAACCATGTTGGTTAACACAACTCTCAAGAGTTTTTTCTGAACATTTTCTGATGTCACTTTTTGTCAATAACCGTAAAACACAAGAATTTTTCACAATTTTCAAATGTAAACAGTGCACAGCAAAGAAGCACTGAATCGATTAATATTTTGTTTTTCTAGTCTCCAAGAAGTACATAATCTGCAACATTCCTAGGTACATTGATTCCAAGCGTAGGCAATGAGGCATACTAAAAGACAAGATACACAGCACAAGAGTTTGGTTATTAAACGGAACATAAATAATGAAAGACAGCAAATGCCACAGTTGCAGTCTCCGAAGAATCCCTAAAACAAAATGACTCATGGTTGATTTGTATCCAGCCGGCGAAAAAGACTTCAATCGATCATACAATATAGATTATATTGATCTGGGTTTTAAAAAGCTCACTGGATGAGCAGGATGACACGCCGCAAGTGTTTTACAAAGCTAAAAATACCTCTTTCATGCATTCTAATTTCTCAGCTGGAACTAGAATAGAATTATTTTGGGATGATAGGTTTAAAAATGTTGACATGCATGGTGCAAATGAGCATGACAAAAATATCATTTGCCCTTCCCTAATACTGGAAATGTCAGTGTTAGACTGGCTGTTCTAGGGTACAGAAGCAGAGCAAGAAAGATTGAACTATGATATGAGCAGATGTCTTTTCCCCAGACCTACATGCAATTTCTACATTTACAACAGTAAGAATTTTTGGAATAATTCAAAACCCGTGGTTCAACTAGAAAAATCTTGCAGGAGATGGGCGTAGATTAAAGCACAGACATTTACGCTCCCTATGAGTAAAAAATTAAATTTCTCATTTGGAAAAATTATAATGCAGAGTGCCTTGTAGTTCGTCACAAAATAAATTTGGAATTAGCCACCACTTGAATGGTTGGTATTTTTATTTATTCCAATTGCACCGTTGAGCATAATATTATGGCATATTTGATAGCAAGATTTTACAGCTACACACAATATGTGTTAGTCTGTTTGATTGTAACATTCAATATTCTATTGCCATGCAGGATTCCAGAGGTTCTTAGCAGGTCAAATACAATATTGGGATTTTGTGAGCGTGGTTCTAGTTTGTCAGTCAGTAATTATTTTCAGCTTGTTCAATTGAACAGAAATGCAAGTACCACTGGAAAAAAGACTGGCATGATTTCACAGTGCGTAATCATATCTATGGAGATCGGTTTGAAGTGCTCCAATAATAGGCTGCTTTAACTAGCTCTACTGACGTCAGCACCTCATTGAGCGCACAAGGCCTTTCATGCATGTTTATGCCTCTCTGACATCACTGACTTACACTCACTCTAGCTGAATTAGATGTTTGGATACAGCTTTCCCAGCAGTGGGGCCGCTTCACTTCCATTAATGTGAAACATTATACAGAACTGCAACTGCAGAATCTCTCCGGAGTGTCACCTTGCATTGAAATGCGCCATTTATATCCGAGTGGGCGTACCAGTTTTTAGTGGACGAGGGGGAAGACAAATTTGGCCGACATCCAATTCTGGTATTCATGCCTTTTAACCCTGGTTGAAAATTATCAATAATACTGTCAAATGTCATACGTCACTCGCAATATTTTTAACTCATTCTGCACACAGCGTGAATACATGATGTAGCTTCTACACACCCATGAGGTTGAACAGTTATTAACCCACCCACCTGGGTACATGAATGGCAAACAAGTCAAATAAGCTAGTTTGAAAAACAACTTTCTCCAGAGTTCATTAACATTCAGGTACATCATAATTAAACAAATTGATTGGAAAGGGGTCAGTTTTTTATGTAATCACAAGTTGCAATCTGATCCAAGATTTTCAAGGTGAATAGTTCAACACATTTCTTGTGATCTACATCTGATTGGGTAACATGCATGCACAAACACATCCCCAGAACACACGGAGGACGATAGGAAGCAAATTACACCATTACCATTTCAAGAAACATATGCTAACTCTTCAAGGATGCTGCATTACCTTAGTAAATTCCAACTTCTTTGAATGTTATAAAATAATGCCACTGACACAATATTTTTTTTTTAATTTTTTTTAATACAAACTTAAAAATATGGAACAATATAAACATTACCAATGCACCACCTAAACTGGGAACTTAAAATAGTATATATATATTTGTTTCTTGTGAGTGTAACTTTTTATTGCACAATCTGTAGAAAAATTAATATTTCAGATTATGTATCTGTATCTCTGAATTAATTCTTGAATTGTGGCAAACTCTTTGGAAGTATAACACAAAATACAAGATGTTTTTGATATTCCTTTGGGGAAATAAGATCACTAGGACAGTATTTCCACATGTCTAGGCTTAATATAGATATTTTTTGTCTTTTTTTCTTACAAAAGTAAAAGCTTGCACAGCAATCTATTCTTAGTATAGAATTGCCAATGTTGAGTAGAAAAGATAAAATGCTTTTTAATACCCAAGTACAGAAAGGATACCAATATATACTCTCAAAGATAAATTTTTTACTGTATTAAAGCTAACAAGAAATTTCATTAAATATCTCATCTTGGAAAATAGGAAACTTATACCCGCAAAAGGTTTACTTTCAAAGTATACAAATCAATAGTACCCTTGGGCAGTATCAGAATGATTATCAAAACTTCAAAAACATCTTTCGCAACTTCTGGTACACACCATGTAATCAGTCTTATCGTCAATCCATGATGAACTTTGTGCTCACCTTCATGCATTGTGAACGACGTACACAACATCGGTTACACGCATAATTAAGTACTCTTTTGTAAATTTCTATCAGTTCAATTTGCTACAACCAAAGACTGTTGGTTGTATTGGCCAGTGTACGGCACATTAAAATTTAAACCTTCAAACAACGCTTTGGCAGCATCATTGTTGTTGTTAGCATTTTGCAGGGGTTCATACCCTACATTGGTTGGCTGCAGAGAGAAGCCAGCATCTCCACCCCAAACACCCATGTTATCCATCTTTGGCTGTGGATACAAAAATTCTTTAGCATTTGGGGAAAGAGATCGGGGTCTCTGAGCATACATACCATTTAATGCTGAACGTTGTTTCATGTAGTTTGTAAATTCAGTCGGTGACAGTCGCTGTAAGTTGATCTTCTTGGATGCAGTCTTCATCTTGGTGGAGCCAAATTTAGTCTGCGCAAAGGTTGCTGCATCAAAGGTGACTGGTTGAGCTTTGTCGTGGTTTGGACTAACTTTTCCAAACATGCTGGTTGGTGAAGGTGATTTGAAACCTGGTGGGACAGGAGAGGTCGGAGAGAGACTCATGCTGCTGAGGGAGGAGGATAGAGAATCAATAGGTCTGAAGGAGTCTGCTTCTGGATTGAAGGTACTCTTTACTTCGGTTATTGACTGGTCTAGGCTATTCAGCGTGTCATCCTTGTCTTCCACATACAATACTTTCACAGCCCCCTTTTCTCCAATGCGATAGGATACTTCAGATGGATCAATCCAGATGCTGAGCTCATCTGGCATGTTGCCGCGGATTTCGTCGAGGTTCAGACCACTCGCGGTTGCAGCCTTCTGGAATACGGGATCCAGTTTTTGTCCGCTAACACGCAGGCAGCGATACCCTGATCCCTTGAATGGTTTCTGGGGGTACCAGTGCCCTTCAAATCTCTTTATCAGACCCTTCTCGAGTTCGTCCGCAAAGATATCGACTCTTCGTCTGGGTAGCTTGTTGTACAGATATGAGATGACGAAGTTGAGTGCAACTTGTATTTCCACTTTCATGGCGCAGTATTTCTCCTCTCGTATATGGTATATAAAAATAGGTCTACAATTACAAAGCTTTATCTGAAATGCAAAGAGAGAAGAAACACCAAGACATTAGCACGATGATTTCACTTTCAGGGTTGTCCACAACGCCCACGCCCGCTAATTAGCATGTTTTCCTGCCTTACCCGTGCCGTGCAACCTCCGTCGTAGCAGCTATGTTTTACGAGAAAACAGTGGCTGGTGCACGGAGGGGAGCCGGCGAAACGATTTGGTACGCTATATCTCACAAACCAACACAAAACAAACAAAAAGATCACTAAATAACTTTAGCACAAAGAACTGAATATGATATTGGCCACGTCGATGGAACTGGGGGAGTTTCCCTGCCAACGAACCATCACCATACGAACGCAATATTGAATTCTGTCTGCGAAGACGCCATTTTGATTCGAGTTGTGAAATACAGCCGTATGGTTAGATTTTTTTGCGATATCACAGAATCTCTGAAAATAAGCTCTCTTCATTTATTTGCTGTTGGTATGTAGTAAGAATTCTTACACAATAAGTATGGTAAGCTAATGAAGTTTGATATATTTTGAGCCTTGATCGCAATTTTGGCGACTCGCTGTACAATATCGAATGAATGAACGGCTGGCAAAACAAAGCTTGCACATTTGGTAAACTACGAGTGAATATACTTACATGGCATCAAAAATGCGTTCCAGCGACTTGACTTGCGCCAGGCGAATCAATGTGTCACTAATGCATATAAAAAAGTATAAAAATGGAAGTATAGATGTAAATTTTGTGCACGCAGGTGGAGATACTCAGCGCAGTCACGGGGCACAGTAGCGAAGACGAATACACTGGGTTGCAGACAGACATATATACAGTAATATATTCATCCGCTTTCCCTATGTGGGACTACTTTCCAAGTCCCCAAAATACGGTGGTATATTTTCTATCCTGGACCCCTAGATGTAATAAAATTGTATTTTAGAAAACTTTGGAACGAAACTTAGATTATTTTGCTATCGATATTCGTTAAGAAACACCAATAACAGATGGATTACATCTTTATCCTCTTCAGCGGATGCAGAAATATATATCTTAGGTCGTGATACAATCCTACTTATTTACATTCTGCTTTTTCAGATTATGATTGGTCAAAACTTTGTTGACGCAACCTACTTAATTCCATTAATGTAAACATTTCCTAGGGTTGTTCCGTTCGTGACCAAAATAGCCCCAATCACCCTAATATGGCATAACTTTATCATTTTGCATTTGTTATCGCAGTTTGAACGAAGAAAATATTAAAGTCGTACAGAGGCTATGCTGGCTACAGTGCACGATCAAGACAGTAGGCCCTAGATGCAGATACTATTGAAAACCCGTATTGCACATAATTTTCATAGATGACAACCCTGAAAAATTAAAATTTCGTCAAAAGATAACCATGAAGTCCGTCGCAAAACAGAATATATTTTAACTTGTTTGGTTCCGAATACGTGTGAGCGAGTTCATCGTAAGAAAACTTCACAATCATGAATTCTGGACGTAACGAGCTCTTTGATCCATAAAATTAAAAGCACAAGAATTGCAATTTTAATAATGACGTTTGTTGCGGATGAAACAAAGGTCTGAAATAGCACAAGCTATTTTGACTGAATTTTATAATACTAAAGAGTAGAATGCACAATTTAAACTTTTTTGGACATAGACCATGACTGAAGTTAGATTATCCGGTTTTTGCTGCAACGTCGATGTCCGAAAAGTTTAAAGTCCACGATTTTTCAGCATAATTGTGGGTTGAACAATATTTAATATACATTATTTTGATCGAAATTCTTGAAGGCAAGATTCACACCACTGCTTAGGGACTTCAAGATGACTAGATACAGCCAATATGCAACAAAATTTGGATACCATACGTTTCAAAAACTATCACACATTCCCATTTCCATGACTTTGGCGTCTAAAGGTCTGATAGAGGGCGGTCTCGCCCCAGTGGAGACTGGTGGTAAACAATAATGGCGTTGACGTCATCAACTATTTATGAATGAAGCTCCGCCCCTACGGTATTCTTGCAGCTAGCCATTGTAAACACGAGTGTCCTAATTTTAGCTGCCTTTGCCTTATTTGGAATAACCGCAAGGGTGGGTATTACCATACGGAAGCATTGCTATGACGCGACGTTTTTATTGTTATTTTGTATTGATTTATTGTTGCTTTTTTTGGTGAATTTTAAACTTTAAAATGTATTATTCCTTTTCGGGAACGTGCAACATGAACTAGGCCTACATTGGTACATTAACAACTGTTCGTTTTGGCAGCGCACTTTATCAAATTTCACTCTAAAGTCCGTAAATACGTCAAGGAGAAGCAAAATTTGGACCCTGCACACATACATGATGCAGGTGTCAGCTACTTTTGCAAAGGCCGTTTGTCACAGGAAAAGATATGTCTGGTTTTTTCTTCCATGCAGTGAGCACATACTCAGTCTGTTCCGTTTGAATGTTGATGCAGAACATGAAGAGTTACTCGAACCTATAATTGGTAAATTTAGCTTTATATATTAGAGAGAAAATATAGATTTTATTTCTCCAGGAACTATATGGTGGCCCCACACACAAAGGATTTCTCAGGAGAACCTGGTTTGTAAGATGAAAATATTTGAAAACAACGAAAATCTTAACACAGCAAAATTACAAACACAGAGTGGATATAGTCTCCAAACACCGATGAGTACGATTAAAAACTGTCTTTTGAAAGAACCGACAGCTGTGTGACGGAGGCACTTGCGTAAGCCGTGTCCCCCATGGCAACAGAGCGTAGTCCTATGCGGAAATTGAAAGCAAAGCTGGAGGCAGCTAGCTGGATGAACCAAAGTGACATAGGGGTTTTGCGGGTTAAATATTTGCATGTATATAGAATTGCGATTAAATTGACGGCTCGGGACCCGAACGGTGCAAAGGCATCCCCTAAGAAAGGAAGCTTCTCATTTTCGTCATATTTTTTACGTCAGTGTAGTCTTAATTTTCATTTGCTACTCAACTACCACGTTCTTTTTGTTTTGAGCACTATGTTTTATCCGTGTTTTTTATTCACGTTTAATGTTGCTCGGTATAACGTCAGAGACTGTAGTGAAAGCACTGTGATTAGTCTGAGCTGTTGTTCGCGAGCGTAAAGTTCAACAATTTTATTCATCTTTTGAATGTCAAGCTTTCAACGGTGTGACGTCATTTTCACTATTTGAGGAGGCTTCCGAAATGGACACGCGTGATGGTTGCATCCCGCATCCAAGGCCTTACGACGGGATTTGATGCTTGTTAAAAAAACGCCCACACGCACTCTCTAAAAGGTCTCTTCTCCATCGGAATGCATGTATTGTAATTTCGCCCGCAGTACGCGTCGTACGTGGGTAGGGTAATTTTCATCAGCATTTGAACACTTGCTGATGTTGTCGTCATAGGTACATACAATTGGACACGCACAGCTATACGTACGCTAAGCCGGAAGGATTTTAAACTGAACGAAATCAACATTCATTGACCTACATATGCTTTAACAACTAGAGAGTTCGAGTTGTTTATGTGAAAAGGACTAAGTGGGATTCGAAATCTTGGCAAAATATTGATGAACTTTTGGTTATTTATCTCGAATCTTCAAATTTATATGTATCGTGAGACACATTTTTACGTTTATGAATTTGATAAATATATATGCACTTCCCTTGCGCCGTCACGGTGAATTTAGCGTTAAGCTTAATTAGAAAACACCCTCCCCCCAAAAAAGCCATTTTTTGGTGGAAATACAGAATATCGTGCGCTGTGCTACAAACGACGCAGGCCAACAATAAGTTCCAATCATCGTCGTTGAAAACCGTGGTTATACGACGTGACTAGGATACATAAAGATGTCTCAGACTCCTTTTTCAGCCCGAAGACGACGAATTAACAAATTACTGAGTTCTGTTGAGCTGCAGAAAAACATTTTGGTTCGAGCGTCTCGGGCTGAACGCATGTATTATCAAACAAACATGCATGTATGCAAATACAAGCACACAACGTCAATACTTCATTAGGTCTCCTCCAGCACGGTGTGCATGTTAGAACGACGACCAGCCGATGTCGTATGTCACTTCATTTAGAAGTAAAAACAAATAAATTTATACTTGATAAATTTACTTGCTTACATATTTATTTACTAATCCATTCCGGAATACAGACGACATATAAAGATTTTCGAATTTCAATACCAATCATTTCTCAATCAAATGTCAAAATAATACGAGACGGTAAGTAAATAAATTCAAGCTGATACGACGATTAGTAACTAAACACAGAGATTAATATTACCGTATAAAATAAGTAAGTAACTATGGTAACCCCGCATTACTTCCAGGAAATAACTAGTATGAAGTCAGTCATATGTAGGCGAGCCACACGATTCAAATTATGCTACCACCACCCCGATCCCCCCTTCCGAGTTCATCATTGGCTGATTTAATTGCTGGAAGGGACAGTCAGTTTAGGGATGCACCATTAGATTTTAGGGGTTAGCAGAATGAGGATGTGCATTTTTTCTACCTTTAAACATATGGCATACTCCTGTAGAGTGAGCTGAGCAATCGTACTGTACCTTGGGCTTTCCAGAAGAGTAATATTTTATAGATTACTTTTTACTTTCGATCACCCCTTGCAAGAGTCGAACAGCTCATTCCTGAAGTATGGACTGTGTACGCCCATTCATGTTTGTGTGTGCGAAGACACCAAGTGAGACAGAAAGAGTTGGTCAGATTCTAATCAAGCAATGTACAGAATATATCGATTCTAATCAAGCAATCTACAGAAGATATCGATGGTCAATTGTCTAATAGCCTTGTTCACGGTTACAGGTTTGTTACTAAATATAGCTGTACGCGCGCGACATCGGACACGCAGCTTGAAATGCGGACAAATTTTATCAATGTTGCATGCGTGGCTGTTTTTGCAGCTTGTACTCTGAGTCGTGAATATGTTTTTTAGTATTCACTGTTACACTAGCAGTCGCCCACTGAGATGTATTTTCGTCGTTCTTGCATGCGTAATTTTCAAAAGCGTAATCTAAAAATGCGGACAAATATTTATTTTTGCATATTAATGAGAGAACAGTGACGTAAACTGTGAACGGCCCTATTCAATTTAATTGATGCGATGCAGCAATAATTAACAAATTAACATCATTCAAAATAAAGAGCGATTAGCAATCGATAATATATCGAGGATGTTGTTTGGATAATTTCATTGCTCACATCAAGTCAATTAAAAAACATTTATCATAGCGACTAAAATTTCTTTCTTTCTATTTCTAAGCCGAAATCTACACTTAGTAATAAGAAGGGCTTACTACAATGCTGTATTACACTTGGTAAATAATCTAAAAGACTAGGTTTTTGATAGATGTTTTCAGATGTAAGATATACTTGTGGTGGTAATGGCACAGTCACCTGTGGTCTATTCCGCTCTGCGTCTATGCTCCCATAGACATGTGTACATATGCCTGAGAAGACGTCTATGGGGCGTATAGACGCAGAGCGGAATAGACCACAGGTGACGGTGCTAATGGTAACTTTTTAAAGCTTATTTCATAATCACGATGGAATGAGAATTTGACCATGATGGTGGTACCGAACCGGTGGTACCGGTAATCCGACCAGTTCATCACTGTTTAGAAAGTTGACACTGTTCCAATCTTCAACATATTGTATGCCTTGTTTGTAGCAGATTCACTAAAACACGCCAGTGCTGTCTATGATGAACTTTATACAATCAAGGTACCGTTGAACTGTTTCTCCACCGTGTTCACAAAAAGTCGACAGGGCCGAATGGCTGACGTTTGCGAAGATACGTAGCTGTATTCGTTTATTTGATCTCTGTCACAGAACTGTGACACGGCCTTTAAAATAGTTCAGTGTTTTTTGCGCTGTAGCCGGGGCATGGGTATAGCTACAATAATTGTAGTCTGAGAAGCCCTTTGAATTATTCCAGCTATGACATGATGGAAAGGGGTAAAATAATATAATAGCTCATACACAATACTTAGCACAGTACAATTTAAAATACTGCCAGCATTTTTTGAAAGAAACTTCTTATTCCACTGCTCTCTTTCCATGATGAACACAACATAAGGCTTATAGTCACGGTTCCCTTGTCAACGGTATAGAGAGACTCTGGCTATTAAGTCGACTTTTGACTCGCCAATTCCCCGGATAAAGTGCAACAGCTGTTTACCTTTGGGTCCTTGTCGTGCTGTTCATCATGTTTTTGTAACATCCAGACAGGGTCGTTGTCGTTTAAAGTAGGTTGAATGTATTGATGAAGATATATTTATTTTTTTTAATGTAATGTCACAACTACCATCCCCAAGTGACATTTCAAAACCTATGGTGATTTTCAATCAAGTGGAGTTTAAAGTTGAGGTACGTGATGAAAGGGAGTGCAGTTGCTTTAAAATGCTTAAAACTGGAGAGGAGACATGACGAACGAAATTCCCATTTCACTTGTATCAGCCGGATTTCATCAACTCTCATCTACCTTCGCTGTGGCCAATGTCAACGTTCTGGGTAACCTCGACTTGGGAACGTAAGGCAGCCGTCATTATTTACGACCGAGGGTGGTCGGAGGAATTGCATTAGAAAACTCCGACATTTTGAGTACCCCCCCCCCCCCGCAACCAATCATGATGAATTTCAGCAATCCCTTTCTAGCACAGAAATTTGACTCACTCCCCCCCCCCCCCCATCTCATTAAAATCAGATGTAGAGTACGGCGACGTCTCTGTACCTGCGCGTTTTCTTTTGCTGTCGCCTCTCACTAGTGAGAGGCGACAGCAAGAGAAAACCGCGCAAATACAGAGACGTCGCCGTACTCTACATCTGATTTTAATCAGATTGTCCCCCCAACCTGGAAAACCTAATTATAAATACATGTATTTGTATAATTTACGGATTCAGCATCAGTAAAGATCTTTCAAATCCTGATTAACCCTGCTAGATTATCATCAGTTGCCTCACGACGGTTGAACTAAGGTGAAAACAACAAAATGAAATTCAAAGTCACAATAAAATATATATATAAAAGCTCACCCTATAACCAGTATCCAATCATACCGCATGTTTAATTGGTATGGTTAAATGTCAAAATGGTCAAAATTAAGTCAAATAAAACATACATTTCTCTGATATAAAGGGAGAATTGACAACAGTTCAGTTTTGTCATAGATACTGTGCACAGACAATGGTATCTGCTGCCGAGAGCATTCCTCCATGACCAAGCTCTACTTCCACCTTCGATCACAACTGTCGGAAATGACTGTATGACGCCATCACCAACGCTGTCCTCATCTTCACTGTCACTAGTGTCATCGAGTACATGAGCAACAATATCATTCTCATCATCACTATCTTGCTTTTCATTTACTGAAATTCTTATTGAAATCTTCACAATGTTCAGCACACTTTCAGTGTTTACGAATCCACTGCTTTCAGCAAAGCTACAGAACTGCAGCTTAAAGGGCCCAGTAGCTGTAACTTTTGATAATGAATTTTTTACACTAATGCTGTTTTTATTACAAACCCCAGTTTGTTGTTCTTCTCTGGATGGATCCAAAAATAGGTTGAAATACCAATTATATAGCTTGTCAACACAGCGTCTATATGTATACAATGCATTGTTATTGTTTACAATTTTGAATTCCAGTCTGGACCACTATTTTCACGTGTCAACAATAACAATGTATATTTACATATTTACAAGCTGCGTTGACAAACTGAATGCTGCAGTGTACCTCAACATGCTTTCGGGAGTACAGCGAGAAACTGTAGCTGACATCAAAAAAAAAATAGTGAAAAAAACATGGAAAGTTGCAGCTGAGGGCCATCGACAAACATGGTGTACGGAGATACGAGATATATTATGCTTAGACACATCCAACTCCTTGTTATGCACTGGGATTATCTCGTTTCCAGACATAGCCCGAGTTCTTCTTAGTGTATCCTAGTGTGTCAGTTGTATTAGAAAATAAAACAATTGAATTATACATTTGCACATACAGCTACAGGGATATTCGTGCTGAGCTTCCTCATCTTGCTCGCTGTATGTATCTTACACTGACCAAAACTAGAGTGTGGCCAAACATCACACAGAGTTCCGAGTTTAAAATGCAACATATATATTTTTTTATTAATAATTAATTGATTGTGACAGAAACGTAAATTCAATGAAAAATTTCACTCTTTTCCTTACACATAGATACATCATAGTCTATATGTGATGTTCCACTGCCAAAAATATGTTTGACCCAAAGTTGAACAAGTGTGTACAGACTTTTTAAGATAAGAACTTTATAAGGTAGTATGCGCCTCGAAAGCGAAAGACTTATTAAACTTTTGCGTTAACTTTCCCCAAGGAAACTTTCAACCATGCTCTTACCAATCAACAATAAAAACGAGGGGTCACCGTGCAATTTTCGGTACTAGGGAAGCAAAGTACCTAACTTTTACCGATATTTGGAATTCAAAATGGCTACCATTCCTGTGTCAAATCTATGGGAAAGAAAGAAAATTTCCATTTTTGATAAACTAAGACGGTGAAATTTTTCTTACACCAAGAGCTTTAAAATGCGCCCCCACAAGTAGTATATCAGGAAAAAGATGTAAAAACTTCAGAGTCCGAATATCTGTCCCCAAGGCGACAAATAAACGAAAACCAAGATCCGTAAACTTGTAAATGTTCCAATACGAACAAGAATCTTCACTGTCTTTGTCACGTGAAACTATAGAATCATAATGACACCTTTCTCATTCCGAAAATCTTGTTAATGGCTTATCTCCGTGCGAGCTTGCAGCATTTCTTAACCTTGTGATTTAAATGTCATTGGCAGGAACTTCATATATTTTCTCAGTCTTTCGTGTGACATGCGTGGAGTATAACTCAGTACTGAAAACGTGAGCGCTAAAAACATGTTGAGCTGTTCGCATACAGACAAGCCTTGATGTTTCAAGATGATACCAAGTCACAATGATACCACGTATTAGATGTACAGAATCTAGGTTAATGTGTCGATGGGTCTGTGTATGGTTAAAATTTACAGGGAAAAGTGTCTGGTATTTTCACTCCTCATCGGATGTAGTTCATGGTTTTACTAGAGATTTTTTTCTTCTTGTTTCATGAAAGATTTCGATTAGTGCGCAAACTATATAGATATGGACAATTATTCATGGTATCAAGTATGACTTACAGTTAGTCGATGATTTTCTTCCTTCTGCGTCAAAATCTGGGTCATTGAATAAAGTGCATGAAATTAATGTATGGTTACGAGAATTTTTTCTGTTTTATGAAACATTTCGATTACTGTGCAAACTATAAATACGGCCAATTATTCAAGGCGTCAAGTATGGAACACAGTGAGACTATTTTCTTCGGTCTAGATCAAAAATATCTGATAATGAATCGGGTGAATGAAACTGAAATGAATTGAGAAGCTATATCCCGCTGGATTGTCAATCCTTTATCTGAGAGACCTCTGAAACTGTGAGCTCTAATATTACAATAGCACCAGCAGCTTCTGCAGTCTTGTAGAAGAGTTACAACACTGTTAACGCATTCTATATGACATGTGTTTAGGAGTCTTTGCATGTCAATTACACCAGATGTAAGTTAGCTGTCTTTCGTTCAGAACAAGGTAGCAATAATCTGATGCTAGCTATACTGTTGTTTTTTAAGTCGTTTCATATGCTTATTTTTTTAATATTGTTGTCATAGCGAGTTCACACACGGTAAAACTCAGTAAATTACATGCATGGGTTTCCATGACATCGTCTCCGTGGAGGTACCGCCAAGTTACCGTGACTTTCCAACGCTCGTTTTATATTCATGCCCGGAAAAAATGAAATGAGATGGCCAGGAACAGTTTAGACGCATCTCTTATTTATGTGAACTGAGTATGAATGCGTCGCTCGAACATCTCGGTACCTCAGGCTGAACGATAAGACATGTTTACGTAACAGAAAAGCCTGATTGTTACGGTGCTCATCTTCGCGACAACAATACAACTGAGGGGACATGTCAAACACACCACAATGTGAACCCCAAAAGGTAACCGCTTTTAAATTGTGCTCGCCCCAAAAAATAAACAACAACACAAATTGCTTAGGTTTTTAATGATGAGAATTGTACAACGGTGTGCTGTTTTAGTCCTTATCATGTTCACGGACTGTTGAATATTTGAAATCGGTCATGCAACTGGATTGAAATTTGGTAGAAATTCGGACACTGTTTCGAAAATACGGATAAGTGTAGATTTGAGAACGTTCTTAATAGTTTATTAGACTAGACATCGGCTTTGATAATATGGGTGCCAATATGAAGGACGACAGCCCAAAACTATGCGATCGACCCTGACTGGCGAATGGAATAATATTCGAGCTACCCTCACTTTTTTATTACTCCTATAGTAAAACGTATACAAGTATTTACCGATGGTCGACTAATGGTCGAAACACCTTCATGAAAAGTAAATTTCAAGACAAATCTGAAACTTCCATTGTTTGCTCGGTTGAAAGAAAATAGTCTGTATGAAGTAAATGCGGACATTTGATATAGGCCTACATCTTACTATAAACCCCGTTACCCGATTTTCCCTCAGCTATGGCCGCTCTGTTGTACTAGTGATCGCATTTGTCATAGGTGAGTGCCTCTTAAATCAAATCCGAGTATTCTTGCTCATAAAACTCAATCCTAGTGTGCAAACATGAAATATGAAAATAGTTCATCTGTAGGTTACTGACGGATTACCATCGTATTTCTCTTTTTAAGCCTAGAAGCAGGCTAAACATCGTTTCTATGGTTTCCCTATCTCTGTAACCACGGGCTTGAAATCAGTGTTCATGTAATGATGGCAGACTTTCACATGATACTCATCCTTACGGGGCTAAGCTGACTGCTGACGTATAGGCGGTTATGGAAAAATGGACTAAGCTGCATGAATTTATGAACCTCAGAAAATTAAAAAAAAAAAAAAAGATAGACTGGCCCGCCACGTCGCGAACGACGGTGCTTGAGACGTGCTTGAGAATCGATATCCAGGGAAGTAATAGATATGTTTCGTTTCAAGTGACCGACTTCTATTCACCAACTTGCGGACAAGTCCATCAGTGAATGTATCTCGTCGTATGCGATCATGATCATTGTCATGACCGTACGCGTAGCTGTTGTGCAGACACAACTTCATTTAGATTGAAATAGTGCAAACAAACACAGGAATTAAAGACAACGTGTTGTACACCAGTCCTCGAGGGGCTGTGACCAGACATAACCCGAATGTGAAAATACTGAAGACACTCTAGACAGTGACAGCGGTGTATATTTGCCCGGCCGCCTTTCGAGGGTATTGGTGCATGCGGACCAAACATGCATTATTCATTACACGCGAAACTTTCCACCAATTACGGCGCGTGGAGGCGCTGCTCTTAATAAAGGAACATCGAAAATGATCGAAGTCAGACCTGCGCTTCCTACGGACACACTGTACAAAGCTGAGAATCGGAAATTCAACAAAAATGTTTGCGCATTAAGGGAGAAATTGAAAGAGAAAAGAAGAGAGCTGCTGCCTGTGGGACAGACCATTCCCAACGACAATTGTGAGGGGTTAAACTAGATTCAGAACATCGAATGCCATTGACCCCACACCCCGACCCCACACAAAGTAAAGTCTGTCACGAGTGTCATTGAAGTGATAACAATAGAGCCATCTACGAGGGAAAACGAGAAGATATAATCACTGGTGATAGACATTGTCATTGAATTTTCTAATTAACAGACACACCATCACGGGAGAGCTACTATTAGTACTATCTATAACACAGAGAAATGTCACAGTTGACTACCTGCAAGGAATATGACTGTCCATCAAAATTCGAAGGATTTCTCTCATGCACGTATGATTCCCGTAGCAAAGATGCCGATGCAAAGGGTTTTAAAATGTTGTATGCGGAGATTTTTACTCGTAAAATTGAATAACAAAGTGAACATCTGAACACGGTGTGTTTTTAGTTTTAATTTTTTTTTAACGGTAAAGATCAGGCTTTCTGGTTAATATATTTGCAAACTTGAACAAGTTTAATACGTCAGTATTTACTTGTGCGCACTTGGGTGGCTTTCCAACAGAACTGCTAGGCGACCAACAATGATAGGAGCTGCTTGCCTGATCTCCTTTAACCTAAAGACTTTCTTGTGGTGGGAAGTAATGTTGCGCCAGAAATGACCCTGTTTTCATGGTCGGGGGGGGGGGGGGGGGGAGGAATATGCAGTAAATTAATTCCGTTGGTCTTAAAGACAATCTATTTAAGCAAAAAGTAATAGGTGCAGAAGCAGGTAAACTCACTGTGACATCTGCAAAACAACTTTCCTGTATTTAACAATTTGAGAACCAAAGTCAATTTTTGTCACCTTCATAAAATATCATGTAGACAATTTTTTTCTTCAGATTTTCCTCAAAGTTTTAGATCAAAAACTGTAGCCGATGAAAAATGATGTCCATTTGATCCAAAATTATCAAAATAATTGCAGAAAAATTCATAAAAATTGGTGAAATGTTGCACTAAAGTTTTGATGTGAAAAATTACAGTGTACAAAGAGTTAATGAACGGTTAACAGGGATTTGGCTGCAAGTGTCAAACTTTTTGTAAAATAATGTACAAGGGAGAGAATTTGTAAAAATAATGTACAAGGGAGGGAATTTGTAAAATAATCTACAAGGGAGGGAACTTGTAAAAATAATTTACAAGGGAGGGAATTTGTAAAAATAATCTACAAGGGAGGGAGTTTGTAAAAATAATCTACAAGGGAGGGAGTTTGTAAAAATAATCTACAAGGGAGGGAATTTGTAAAAATAATCTTCAAGGGAGGGAATTTGTAAACATTGACTATTCTTGTAGGAGTCTTGTCTTATCATTCAATGCTACACTACATGAAGTAATTTGATTTTCTAGAAAATCAATAGATATGAGACTACTTTGTGTTCAAATGTTTAAACATATTTGTATTACATGTTTCACTCACTTTAATAGTTGCCTTGTAAAGTCGAATTTTGAAATATTTCTATATATACTAACACTGTAAACTGGTCATAGTGTGCTGTAAGTGGGATATTTTATTAAGTGTGCTTATTATCAGTTATATTTTTATGAAGTGAACGTTTTTCCGAACCTGTTTTGTCAGTTTCTCTGTGTGTTGATAATGTTTTTCTACTGTTTTGGCCCGCGGCCACAAGAACTGAAATAAATGCATTTACTGTACTTTTACAAAGTTATTTTGTGCATCCTTTGCCCACCTTACTTATTGAAATACATTGGTCTCCAATATTCAACCCAGTGACTAGCAGACTGTGCTGTAACCCAGTTGTTTCCAATTCAACCCAGTGACCACCAGCCAGTACTGTAAATTTTTTGTCTCAAATTCAACCCAGTGCCCACCAGCCAGTACTGTAACCCGTTGTCTCAAATTCAAACCAGTTACCACCGGCCAGTACTGAACCCTTTTGTCTCCAATTCAACCCAGTGACCACCACCCAGTACTGTAACCTTTTGTCTCCAATTCAGCTTAGTGACCACCACCCAGTACTGTAACCCTTTTGTCTCCAATTCAGCTTAGTGACCACCAGCCAGTACTGTAACCCTTTTGTCTCCAATTCAGCTTAGTGACCACCAGCCAGTACTGTAACCCTTTTGTCTCCAATTCAGCTTAGTGACCACCAGCCAGTGCTGTAACCCTTTTGTCTCCAATTCAGCTTAATGACCACCAGCCAGTACTGTAACCCTTTTGTCTCCAATTCAGCTTAGTGACCACCAGCCAGTACTGTAACCCTTTTGTCTCCAATTCAGCTTAGTGACCACCAGCCAGTACTGTAACCCTTTTGTCTCCAATTCAGCTTAGTGACCACCAGCCAGTACTGTAACCCTTTTGTCTCCAATTCAGCTTAGTGACCACCAGCCAGTACTGTAACCCTTTTGTCTCCAATTCAACCCAGTGACCACCAGCCAGTACTGTAACCCTTTTGTCTCCAATTCAGCTTAGTGACCACCACCCAGTACTGTAACCCTCTTGTCTCCAATTCAGCTTAGTGACCACCAGCCAGTACTGTAACCCTTTTGTCTCCAATTCAGCTTAGTGACCACCAGCCAGTACTGTAACCCTTTTGTCTCCAATTCAGCTTAGTGACCACCAGCCAGTACTGTAACCCTTTTGTCTCCAATTCAACCCAGTGACCACCAGCCAGTACTGTAACCCTTTTGTCTCCAATTCAGCTTAGTGACCACCACCAGTACTGTAACCCTCTTGTCTCCAATTCAGCTTAGTGACCACCACCCAGTACTGTAACCCTTTTGTCTCCAATTCAGCTTAGTGACCACCACCCAGTACTGTAACCCTTTTGTCTCCAATCCAACCCAGTGACCACCACCCAGTACTGTAACCCTTTTGTCTCCAATTCAGCTTAGTGACCACCACCCAGTACTGTAACCCTCTTGTCTCCAATTCAGCTTAGTGACCACCACCCAGTACTGTAACCCTTTTGTCTCCAATTCAGCTTAGTGACCACCAGCCAGTACTGTAACCCTTTTGTCTCCAATTCAGCTTAGTGACCACCACCCAGTACTGTAACCCTCTTGTCTCCAATTCAGCTTAGTGACCACCAGCCAGTACTGTAACCCTTTTGTCTCCAATTCAGCTTAGTGACCACCAGCCAGTACTGTAACCCTTTTGTCTCCAATATTCAACCCGGTGACCACCAGCCAGTACTGTAACTCTTTTGTCTCCAATTCAGCTTAGTGACCACCACCCAGTACTGTAACCCTTTTGTCTCCAATTCAAACCAGTGACCACCAGCCAGTACTGTAACCCTTTTGTCTCCAATATTCAACCCAGTGATCACCAGCCAGTACTGTAACCCTTTTGTCTCAAATAAAACCCAGTAACCACCAGCCAGTGCTTTAACCCTGTTGTCTCCAATTTAACCCAGCAGCCACCAGGCAGTGCTGCAACCCTATTGTCTCCAATTCAACCTGGTGACCACCAGGCAGTGCTGTAACTCTTTTGTCTTCGATTCAACCAAGAGACTATCAGGTGGTACTGCATTAGCAATTGTTTAATGTTGTTGGAGTTGATCACTTAACGGGAAGATGGAAGAGCAGATGGTGTTAGCCGTATTATCTACATGTTTTATTCTTTTGCACTGCAGTACTCACATTTGACATTTCAAATTTAATTTTTAGCCTTTTCAAAAAGGGAGACATGAATGATGTGGTCATGGGAGTTAAGTCAACATCTGACACTTCAGCTGAGCTGTATTCAAAGTTTTTGTCATGTTTTTCAAAATGCAAATAGAAACCAAACAGCTGTTGTGAAAGGCATTAAAATGTGTCAGAATATGAGAAATTATCTTCAAACTCCATTAATAGCTGTAACGTTTGTTAAATTTTCTATTATCTTTGTAATGATTGGGAAATAAATTTGCTTATTCCATATCAAAAATTGTGCCAAAATGTCCAGTTTTCAACTTGTAAATGAAGAATTTGTCTGTGTGAGGTCAAATATTGTTGTTGAAAACTGATTTCTAGTTTGGACTGGAATTAATATCTCCCCTAGCAGGTCGCCAAATGCAGCCGCAAGAAGCTCACTGTATGCATCGCTGCAGTATGATAAGAATCAAATTTTTGACTGCAAGTCGCTGCCATTGCTATCCCACAATGCTTGTCTGTGCGTCATCATACCCCACAACCACAGCTTCAATGTATTTCCACTTTGATTGAGATTTGCAATCAATAAAGTTGTAAAGTTACAAAGATAACTTACAAATAAAAATGCATGAACAATTATTTTTGTTCTGGATCAAATACATAGCAAGCGTCATGACTTTTGTCAAGGGTCAGTGGCCTACAAAAAGCATGTGGGTAGCTAGCCAGGTCTGGCTCAGAGAGCTGAACTATGAACACGCATGGGAGCCTGGAGCATGCCTGAACTAGTTCCCTACCTTGTGAATACTTCACATCTTTACATTGTTGCTACTGTGTTAGTGAGGCCATCAGCACCTTTGACCAGAAAGAGTAAAATAATATTCATAAAACTATTTTTATCAAAAAAACTACTAAGAACAGAAAACTGTCATTTTCAATGGAAATTACAGTTTGAGTCATACCCTGCGTGATTATATAGGCTCAGCCCTATTGTGATATTATATCAGTGATAGGAGTGTATGTTGTGCATAATGTTCTGTGCATGCCTGGTTAATAATTTGTATTTCATGGCGAAAACAGACCAGCTTTCAGGAACAAAAATGATGAAAATGTTGTGAAAAGTTACAGCTACTGTCCTTTTTAGCTGAGCTCATTGAGAAACATCTTGTATTGAGCTTGTAAGGTTTTATCATGAACTGACATTGAACAATAAAATTAGAATGAACACAAAATTCTGCAGTGGCTTTTTTATTTTTACTTATTTTCTGAAATACAAAAAGTCAGAAAAATTGTACATCTTATGTAACATTTGACACAACGACAGTACATGAAAATATTGTCCTGCAAATTACACATTACAAAATCCAAAATTTGTTGAAACGTAGTGGAGAAATACCTATTTACAATGACAGACTGATCAAATACCACGGAGGAAACATTATGCTAAATAGGAAATGAGGAATACACTTCACATTTCAAAACGCAGGATGTCCTATAACCTATGAAATACCACGCTGTGTGAAATGTGCAGCTCTTTAATAGAAATGGTGCTTATACTAACACGACTTGAAATTGATGCTATATCGCTATTAGCAGGGAGCAAAGTGCTTCAAAAATATTGGCTTCCAGCTGTTTAGCTATACACTTCAGGAACACATTTATAATGAACAAACAATTCTTTTCACACGCTGGACCATGAGTGGATTCTGCAGATATGAGATCCCGGATGGTAGCTCAATGAGACACACCATGGTGCTGCCTTATCCTAATACAACCACTGAATTGATAAAATATCTTGATAAAAAATTAAATGTCAAAATTTCAGGAAAAATTACGGGAAAAATAAAACTATGTATTTCATCAAAATACCATCTTTGTTTATACTGGTAGGTAATAATAACCAAGATATTGTACAAACCCTATTGTTTTCAATGGGTACAAGTTGGACCTCGATATATAGAAATCAGGTGATAACCCAGGATCTAACACAAACCCAGTGTTTTCAATTGGTATGGGTTGCAGGAAATAGGGTGATAAGTCCAGATCTTGTGTAAACCCTATCATTTTCCATGGATACAGCTTGGACCATTATACAAGGAAATGGGATGAAGGGTTGAAAATGAACATTACATGGATCGTCACCTTTTCATGTTGATATATCCATCAACACTGTGTGTTTCAATAGACAGAAATATGTACAACTCTAACTTGTTGTATCCTAATGTCATTATTAAACCCTAACAATACAACTATTCAGGGAAATTTTAATGATGACAAGTACACATTACAGAACAATGTATTGGCAGCTTTTCCATATTTGAAATTATTATTACCAGGACCTATTATACCAATACTATATGCAAACATATTGATACCAAATATACAAAAGACTGAGTGAATGCAGATTGAGGCAAATTTTGTTTGCCTTTGGTAGAAAGATGACCATTCCACAGGACTTTTTATCAAATTGCACTGGACACTTGAAAGTTTCAGACGTGAAGAGCTCTACAGAAAAACCATGTAAAATTTGTCATAAATTGTGTTGGCAGAATTCAGTGGTGTAACAAGGCAACAAATTAGTACTAATTGTCAATGTGTAATTGCAATTAGTCCCTGGGTTTTAGCTACTAGTATTTCACTTCTTTGTGTTAATCTGACATCAAATAACTTGTTGAATTGCACAAATATTGTCAAACTTATTGGATTTCACTGACAAAGTTAAACTTAAACAAAACACCAAGAAGATTGATGAATAGGGTTACAAGTATGCAAATGCTCTTGATTCTTTGATGACATATTTTAAAAGTGACTGAAAATAAGAATACAGATCAAAACAAGATCCTTTTAAGACACAAACAACCGTGTTCTTGCTATAATCTGAAGTAGCCTGCTGTGTATACATTTCGTTTCCTATGTTGAACCCAGACGCCATGTACAAATGAAATGCCAGAGCTAAATATTTGATCAGCGGTAAGTATTGGCTAGTTTAGAAACTAGAAAAAATTGATGATGAACATGAATTTTTCATGAATATTACATCCTTGACGGGGCAACAGTTGCCTGGCTACAGTGTGCCGGCACCTTGTCATGCAGCTCTTTCCAATCAATCAAGTGATTTCACTTGACTGAGTTGGGATAATCATGTACGGTACACAGCTCAGCTTATTTCTCTAGTTATAATTCTCATTTCAGGTAACCAACTGTATTGGTGGAAAGAATCACTGGTGATATCACTGTGTGTGAACAGAGCCCTCATGCGACCTGATGCTGTCAGTTACATCATAATGCGTATTTCCGTTCATGTCCAAGAAATGGAGAAAACCACACTAAAAAACAAGTTTGATAAATTCAATTTGTAGTTTGATTATCTTGGCACCTTGACATTCATTTCCTGGTATACTTACATTTTATCTGAAAAAGTATCATCTATTTTGTACAAACTGGACTACAACTGAAAAGTGGCTTTGCCATTACTATATCATGGATGGATACACTAGTACTCTATTGAGGAGCAACTCAAAAAAATTTGAATAGCTGCATATATATATATATATATATATATATATATATATATATATATATATATATATATATATATATATATATATATATATATATATATATATATATATATATATATATTTATTTATTTATTTATTTATTTTTTTCCCCTGTGCTGGCTGCCTCTGTAGTTTTATGAGTTTTATGATGAATTTATCATAATGGAAGCATATGTTAAAATTTCATTTGCCTAGGTACCTCTTTGTGCATGTACATAGTATGGACGGAAGCTCATCAGACCATTTCCATTCTTGGCATTTTCACTCCAGTGAAGCAATCTCCAGCTTTATTCCAGCACCACCCAGGGCAAAGTAGCGTCCACCGTTGGTACTGTCTAAGGCCTGTACTGCTTTATCAAGTGAAACTGTACCCAGAACCTGTGCAATGTAGAGTTGACAAGAAAACCAGCTGAATGATTGGTTACATGCAAAAAATGGAAGACCAATTTCAACAGGTAAGTGAAATGCAATAAAACAATATGTATATGAAAACATTGAGATAAAATTGGTTTCTGCACAGATGGTAGAAAAGATTAGTGTCCTTGTTTTAGCATCATTAAATGGTAGAGTTGCTATACATTAAACAGCAATACCAAAATGGTAAATAGTTTCAGTTTATGGCTGCCAGCGATCTAAAAATAGATTTGAAATCTAATACCCATGTACATTTCAAATTTAATTCAATTGTTGCCAAGTGTTATTGAGCCATATTCTGATGAAGCATTTCTTATCATGTTGAACTTCCATATTTTCCTCTGAGATCATTGTTACTCTTCATACGTTGGAGTAAAAACCTGTGGCAAAATATGTGCATGTACTGTCTTATATTTCACCAGTACAAAAAAGGTGCTTCCTTAATAATTTCTTATCCTACACAAAAGTTTTCAGAAGATTCAACAATATTTTAACACAACAAAGAAAAATATTGACCATTATTCATTCATCTTAATGCAAAAGTTGTTGCTTTAAACTGTTGGAACGATTTTATAATTTGTATCTGCTATTAAAACATGAAATGATTTACATGTACACCCAATATACGAAAATTTTACATTTATTTGCAAAAGTCAGATGGCTATTTGATCGCTAGCAAAAGGGGCCATTCACAAAAAAATGTCATAAAATTTTCAGTACAAAGGAAATACAATGATTGTGAAATGTACACAGAAAACACAATGATCATGAAATGATTGGAGTATGTGATCAATCTCTGTATGTTTGCTGCTGCCAGGGAAATGACTATCTAATACAGCAATATCAGAGCAAAGTATTGACACATATGTGCATGGAGATTTCATTTCCAGTACCATATGTTCTCTTGTGTTGCTGATCTATCTTTGTCAGTTCAATTATTTTACGGACAGTTTCATGCACACAGTACCAAATGAAATGGGGCTGTCTTGAGCTGAGAAATGATCACTCACACGAATAATGTATTATTTCATACAGTAATACGGAACATGAAGAAAAGAACATCACCAACATAAAAAATCTGTCTGTTCATGGTTTGAGTGTTTTTTGCTCACTATTATGCCTTTCCAAATAAAGGAGAGACGTAAACCATGTCGCACACGTCATGGAGTTGTTTTATTCCAATTTTTCTCTGTTCATTTCCACTGTTCGCAGCAATTCCACTTTCCTTTCATCTTTAACAGTTGAATATTTATAGAAATGGGCTCTCAGGATCATAAATTGAATTTTAACAACCACCTGCGATTATATCACATCCATTATGCTTTTAATGATGTTTGACAAAAGTAGAATACAGGGTGAACCTATTTATTTGATGTTATTGTGAACTTTTAATGGCAGAGTTTAGGCCAACCTCTCTTAAATCTACATAGCATGTATGTCAACAGCTGTGTTTCTTTGTGTTTTTCTGAAGGCTGTGTCTCTCAGCTTGACTATAAAGACTTTCATATTTTGGCTGACTGGTCATTTTTGAATGCAGTTTTCATATCAGAAAGCTTGTTTTTTGTATTGAAGGTGAATTGAAATCGCTGCTGGGGTTGAGTGCAGGCATACACTCAACAGATCAAATATTTAATTTCTGTTGCCAAATATAGCTTTTTGAGCAGAGGTACAGTGTACACATTTAATGAGAAAACTTATGCTAGACTTTCGGTTCACGGAATTAACACATTATTTCTTCTGAATTTTTATACTGTAGAATCAGTTGAGGCAACATGTGCCTTGAAACAGAAAGATTTCAGTTTTTCTTAAACTTTCTCGAAAGACATTCAAACCAATCTTCTCTCATAATTAAAAATATAAATCATGGTCGCTGTGCAACTTTGTGATGAGGAAAACGAATTACCTAAAGTTTAGCAATATTTGAAATTCAAAAGTAATACCTTTGTCATATAACACATTGTGTACAATATACAACACTTGTTGACAAATTAATTCTAGTCCCTACAATAATTCAGTTGTCAACAACAGCAATGGATGTTACATGCATACTGGCTATGTTGACAAGTTGATCACGTAGGCATTTGACAAGATTTTGGGAATAGAACAAGAAATCGGAAAAAAAATACTTGAAAACGTCAAATGTTATGGCCACTGTGGGAATGGAAAATATTTCAAATATGCAAAAAGTTCAAAGTTTTTTATGTTTACTGATTATGGCTTTTGGGTTCTAAATTAATGCAGAATAAATATTCTGTATGTTACTTTAATAAAAATCAGATGGCCTTGTTGATCTTGTTGTGCTGTGCTGTTGTAAGAAAATCTCTTTTGTCTGCATCTAACTTAGCTTCTTCAGGCATTACTTTAGGAACTTTGTGAAGAAATATGTACTTGTTAAATGTGATGTGTACATGGGAGCTGATCAAAACACGACGATAGAGGGCGCTATACACCAAGCTTTGCAATTTACCAGAGGAATGTAGATTTTACCAGCACATATAATTTGAAAAAGTAATGAAGCTATTGTTCTTTCTCTGGTTCAAATGGCAGTAAATAAAAGAGCAATGCATTACATATGTCAATTATAACTAGTTCTGAAAGTAATGAGCTTATCATTTTCATAGCTTGGCTCAATGAATTTTCAATGCTTTAGGAGAGTTTCTTGATAGCATGAAAAAAATGATTTCATCATCATGTCATAAAACAGATAGATGTTTCTGAAACAATATTTTGCTAAGAACTTTAGTAGAATTTGTCGTGTTTTTAACAGTGTAAACTAAGATTGGGAACAAAGTACTGAAATATGGTTTGGGAGCCCTGAAAGATTTTATTTGTCTCTTCATGATCTTAATGATAGCTTTCAGACATACATGCAAATCTCAGTAATATGACTTTGGTTCTCACTTGTATTTGCTTTGTTATTTCTTCTATGCACTTCTTCCTCTCTATGATGTTTAAAAAAATCAGAAAAATTGCAACAAAATTTCACCTCTCAGACAGAAGACGTGACCTTTTGCTATGAATTGTTTCATACTTGCCTCAAATGTATTCTTGTTGATGGCCTTGACACTGTTAGTTCCACTGCCACCGGCCAGCACCACATTATTGTCACAAAATTGGCATGTATAGAGGTATTCACCGGAATCACTGCCAAACGGAATGTTACTTTCCAGCCTTCCGGTGGAGAAGTCCCAAAGCTGTAGACTGTTATGTGCAACCCAGGATGCAGTCAAAATCTTGCCATCCTGTGTTCGTATTGGAAAAGAAAATACTTTGAGGTTATTACAAATATACCAAAAAGTATATTGTAAATATCAGTGCAGTGTATCACTTAATGTGCAGAGGAGGAAGATGTGCAGTGCTAGAGTGTATACTTTGTAATATTTCGATATAGACATTATTGTTATATATCTTATATACCGGTATTCATGACTGAGGTGTCAAAATTGCTTTGACATGCCAGTTTTCAAACAATATCATGACAATGTGTCGCCTGTTTCAACACCAGGATGGACAGTTCCTGGCAAACATCCTGTACGTCCCTTACATGTAAAACTGTCCAACATGTATGTGCTGTGCACAGGATGCCTGGGAAGGTTACATTTACACAATGAACAGTCTGTACATTAAACAAACAAAATTGTTCTGCTTTTGATGGCAGATGTACAATAATAATACTTATTTGTATTTATGTGACATATGGGTCTGTTGCTTTTTGAAGGCAAGGAAAGTTGAACACACATTGTGAAAAAGAAAAACATGCAGAAGAGTGAGTTGAAAAAACCATAATACATGTATTATTTTTATTCGTCCATCAAACGCATGATAAAATGAATTTTTATGATGCAAATGGGTATTCAGAACTGTTGTTTGCAGCTTCCACACGAATCTCAAATACATCAATACAGTAATGATCACACATCAGTCTCAATGCAGTTCAGTATGTAACTGCTCAAGCTGTTAGATGCTGACCAACAAAAACATGGCCACTTTTGAAAACTGAGATGGGGTAAAGAACAAACCCAGTGCAAAAGTGATTTACTCACAAAGTCACCTTACAGTGTCATTATCTTTGGACTTGCCGGTAAGATACAAAATAATGGAATACTGATATATATAAATGTTTTGTAGGTTTAGCCATTATTTTGGTCATTTTCCATGTATATAATTCACTAATTTGGAAAACCCATCTCACCTTGATATCAATGGCATTACCACAGACATGGGTTCCTTGTATTGTCCTCTGTACACCACTACTTGTTCTGCTGTCCCAAATCTAGCATTGATCAAAAAATAAAGTCATATGTGTTGGTCATTATCATGTCTCAGTAGCACGTATTATTATAAAGAAATAATATCAATATCTAATATACATGTATCAGCATAGGATGACAAGAGTGATCCAAGTTGCTGGCTGACATGGCTGACAGTGATATTTATTCCAGAGAACAATCCACTCAAAATCTGAGAATACATCACACAAGCTGTGATTGCAATGTCCAGCATCACCTCCATTGTTATCAATGGTGAGGGTAGACCTGTTCACAGGGAATTGGAATGAACAGATTAAAAGATTCCAGTTTTTGGGATCTTCTCATATTTTACATATCTGCATAAAAATTCAATGACTTCAAAAGGACAATACACACTAACACATAAAAGTTTTCACATATCTTCATATCAGACTATGAATATGTTCACGATTGGCTCAGAATCGGCGTAAAATTCACATCGATGAAATAATTTCTGAGGATAATTACCCGGGGAAGTACATGTTAGCACTGACATAGAGTCTTACCTTGAGACTGTCATCCCAGCCTCCAGTCACAAAGATATGGTCGTCATCAGGATGGTATTTGAGGGCAAATACTCTCCTACCATGACCAAGTCCTTGAGCTTCATCATGGTCAGGTAGGAATTCATTTGACCCCTCATATTTCCTGAGAAGCTGAATTGGTGCAGAAAGCAAAATACAAAGCTTAATTGGTACAGCAAAAAAAATATATAGAAGTGCATAAATGTAGGTATAATGGTTTACAATGAAGAAAAGAATTGTACACAGAGAGGAAGTGTGCAAGGTTTTGTAAATACTCAGACAGTATATGCTTTACCAGAAGACATTAGATTGTGGTACATCCTATTCTATCATAATTTCTCTTTATAAGGATGTTTCTGAGCATAGAACCTTACACAGCATAATTTTTGAAAGATACTTTATGTTTTAATATGGATGTGGATATGTCATGAGTAATTTGTCTGTAATAACATATTTTTGTCTTTTTTGTGAATCATTGGGTAAAGGTCAGGTCAAGGGTGTTGCCGCTGGTTATTTTACATTTGATTTTTACAACTTTATCTATTTTCAGAAAAACATGATTTTAATAGTGGAAAATGAAAACCTCAGGCAAAATGGGTCATCAAATTGAAATTTAATATTTTCTTTGAAAAAGAACAAAAAACTTTGAGGCCTGTTTCCCTGGAAATGTACATATCACAAAACTGTATTACAGTACATTTACCAATGATTTTGACGATGAGATACAGCTGGATATTGATACACTACCTAATTAGGTTTGTCAGTTTGCTCGCGAATTTACCCTTTTAGCGGTCAACTTTTACAACTTTGCGCCAACATCAGACAGACTAAAACAGCAGGTGACGCAGCAAGATGTCTGTAAACTAATTTACTATGTAGTATGTTTATATCTTTACAGCAGCTATCAGTTTCAATGGTGACACACACAGAGACTGGTTGCCAAGTTTTACAAGCAGTTCAAATTCACGGAACCATGTTACTGCAAATTTAGACTCAGAGGACAGTGTTCTTTGTAGTTGAATATCAATAAAGTTCATGACTTCAAAAATAATAGAGTGATGTGTAAAATGAACAAACTTTACTTTGAACTGCTTGTAAAACTTGGCAACCAGTCTCTGTGTGTGTCACCATTGAAACTGATAGCTGCTGTAAAGATATAAACATACTACATAGTAAATTAGTTTACAGACATCTTGCTGCGTCACCTGCTGTTTTAGTCTGTCTGATGTTGGCGCAAAGTTGTAAAAGTTTACCACTAAAAGGGTAAATTCGCGAGCAAACTGACAAACCTAATTAGGTAGTGTATCAATATCCAGCTGTATCTCATCGTCAAAATCATTGGTAAATGTACTGTAAAGACTATTACTTCTTTCAACAAAGAGATTTCTTTTTGTCAGCATTATGTCATGATTAGTTCTGTAACCTAATTGTTATGATTGTTACCTTAAAGTTTCTTTACGACACATTTAAAAGCTGATTAAACAAGAGTTAGAAATGTGCTTTCTGAGCCCACTGCATGTGATGAAACCTTGAAACAGAATATTGAATTTGATCGATTCTATGTTTTCCATATTATACTATTGCTAAAGCTAATATGATATTATTGATAAACTACTCATGTTTTCAAAGGCAAAAAAGAAACATTTTCATGTTGCATATTGATCGGAGCTAATGTATAGATATTTTCAGACTTCTATAACTGATTCACAAATCTCAGACATATGAGGGACTCTGCATCTGCAGGTTACAATTGATCCCACAGTTCTCTGACTTACCTCATTGCGTTCTGCATCATACAAACGAACACACACATCTTTTCCTGCTGTGGCAAAGTTACCACCAGTCAGACTGAAATCCAATGCATTGATTTCATTGTGCGGCTCTGAAATAACAACAAAACAATACTTTCACACAATACCACACTAGTATATTAGAAGTTTGCCTCTAAACTATAAAAAGAATGTCTGAGTTAAGTTTAAACTTTAACTGTACATGTATTTAAACATAGGTAACTATACTCTGTATATATAACAGTAATCTAATTTTCTAAATGTAATGCAGACTCTGTATGTGTGACAGCTAGAATTTCAAGAATAGCATTCTTCCCTTTAACCCTGCATTGTATTTTCATTGATACATAGAGAACCAAGTATTAAAGGTTTAAATTATAACTTTGAAACACAGCTTTATTTTGCTTATGTAAATGAAGTACATGAAATCCTTTCACGTTTCTGTTGTAAGTTTTGTTATTTGACACAATCTGCATTTTTGACATGCACAGAACCCACATTTCTTGCTATGATACATTTTTATTGAAATAGTTATTATCACAGTTAATGGAAATTATGCCATCTTGAATTAGTTGTTCTTGTACTTAAAAGTATCAAAGAAGACAACTGTCGGTCAAAAAAGATGGTGTGAAAATCCCTGGTTCTCAAAAAACTATGGAGAATTATTTAAACAGGTAAATTAAACAACATTTCAACAGTGCCAATTACGGAATTTTCTATCTCATATTTATCAAACAAGTCATCAAATAGTTTTATTGGTTGATAAAATCCTACACATTTGGAAAGTCACCTTTGAAAGTTTCATAATCATTCATTATGTAGGTGTTAGGAGATGGGAATTCAAAACCTTTATTAGTTCCTGTGGTGAGGGTACCAGATTTCTGTGATTTTTCCTGTCATTTTGTAACAAAATATAAAGTGTTAGAGATTCATGAATGAACTTTCAGCTTACAAGACATGGGTTGAATGCTAAAACATGATAAGGGGCCTGCATAAATGAGACAATCTCATCAAATTTCTAGCTTTTTGTACATCAAATGTGATATTTATCTGCCTCATATAAATGCATGCATGTGATCCACGTGTGAACAACCGTAGAAAGATCAGCTCCTAAATATAGATTTTTCTGAAAAAAATTCTGCTCATAGGGCATACTCCTTCTGTTCTGGAGGAAAATTCTTTGTTTTATGAATTTGCTCACCCTTAAGGACACCCCCACCCCCGACAAGCATTGTTCACATGGCTGACTAACCTCTGATTCTGAACTTGATATTTAAAGTTTGGATATTCCATGCAGATATCATGCCATCAGCACCAGCTCCAACCAGGATGTCCTTCTCATTAGGATGGAAAGCTAGCGCCATCACAGGCAGACCTTTGGTAGTGCCTTTGTGGACATCCTTGTACAATCTACCACTTTCAGAAGAGTAAAGCTAGGCATTAAAGAAAGAAAAAAACAGTTATATATGACACGGTACAAATCCCCTACATGTATTTTTGTGATTGAAATGAAATGATAAAGAGCATTGGTACAGCACTTTCATTGCAAATTTCATGTATGTTTGTAGAAAACACAACTTTAAGCAAATTCTAGCATATTTTTAATGATGAGATGCATAAATACTTTAAGTAATCATTATTGTAGATTTCATACTTTATTTCCAAATATATCGAAGTCACTTCAAACGTTGTCTGCCGGCAGCAGATTCTCAAAAGCCAAGAATAACACCTTCTTTATTACTCCTTCCAAAACATATACATCTGATATGTATCAGTATTACAAAAGGTGCGGCTTTGCTTTGTTGTTAATTCAAATTTGTATTGTCTGTTCTACCTAATCTGCTCAAAGATATTTCACTCGATATCTCATCAAAAATTTGTGACAAATATTCCTATCATCAGGCAAATGACAGAATATGACAAACAACAAGGAAGGGTATGGTGTCCTACGGTAAGCCTAAAATTGACCAATGCATTGCTTTACATAAAACACCTCAGACTTACAGTGTAACCACTTTCAAATGTAACTTTTATTCCCCTATATTTAACTTGATCACTTCAAATTGAAAAACGAGAAAGCACACAACATCAATGTATGTCTGATTCAACCACATCAGTAGAAATCAGTCACAGCATGTTACAGAAATGTGATCTAGTATACCTGACGTTCATGACCTTCGCTTTGGGGTTACCCTATTGTGTACTACAGAAAGTAAATGGTTGCTAAAGTGCAACCCTTGACTTGTTGTTTGAACCACCTTGTAAACAATTTCATGATCAATCAAGTGACCTTTAGCTCTTACAGCAATAAACCATAAGTCTGTAATCTCCAATTCCTCAGCATTGATGTTGATTACTTATTGTTTGTGTGCGATGTATGCTAGTGAGTGTCGAGCATGAGTGCTTTTGAACTCTACAACTTGTGGAGGGGTAGCAATCAGAAAAATATAACAACTTAGCTCGGTTATTTGAGAGTGGGGATTTGGCTGAGTGGTTTGTCTGTTGCTTCTCCACTAGATGACCATAGGTTGTGAGATCGAACCCGATTGAAAACACTGTATTTACAATTGAAAACTGTTGAACTGCATTTCCATATGAAATTGTGAAAAACAAACAAGCATTTTGCCACATGGCATAAACAGAAATTCCTTCTAAATGGTCACTGCCACAACAGAGTTAAGTTGATAGTAGTAGTAGTAGTAGTAGCAGGTACTTACTGATACACCCCCATCACCAAGGCCAACAGCCAGCAAATCACTGTCTAATGAAAACTGAAGACTGTAGATTCCAGATGACAACTCACTTAACTTCAACCCATGTAAGGATTTGACAGTTGTGAAGGTACCTTTAGATTTGCTGTGTTCACTGTCTATAGCTTTCCCTGCTTGTATTGCTGCTTCAAGTCTTCGTCTTGCCATCTTTTAAATTCCCCTGCCAACAAGAAAGGCCAAAAATAAAAAATACACTACAGCGATAAAGGTTAGTATATTTTTGACATTGATTAATGTATATTGTCCACAACTTACTAATTAATTAATTGGTACAGCCTCCAATCAAAACACTGGTGGTAGGATTTCTGTCAAGCCCGTAGTAAAAAGCTTCAGACTCAGCAATTTTTGTATCTCAGCTGCTGATCCATAGGTGTTTGCATTGTTGCTGGGATAATCTTACCAAAGATGACAATACAGATAAGACTACTTGAAACTGAATAATTGGCCAATAGTGCCCAATCTGGTTGTTAAATATAAGCTGTAAAGATGGCTAAATCTCAACCTGTGCTTACTCTTGTTCTCATTAGCTGTTGGTTGCTAGTGTCTCCATCTTACTTACATTAGATTGCAAATGCCAAGCAGAGATGTTTTCAAGTCAATGGCTATATAAAATGGCAACTATCAGTGGTGACCAAGGCACTTGTTCTGGTGCCATATAAATGCTGCTGTCAGTGCTGAACATGGACTGAAATGGATACCAGCTATGACATGACTATATGAAGTCATTAACTTTATCTATGTTCACTGTTTCCAGTGCATGTTAGCACTACTTTGTGTTGGATGCAGCATGGAGGTAGATGTGAGACTTGCCTCTACCGCCGTCAGCACATAGATGCAGTAGGGTGAACGGACGAGAGGCCCTCCTATTCCCTACAATGGGGCTGACACAAGTTTTCTGAGAGTGAATGCTCGAAATCGAAGGCATAAAGGGGACCCAGGTAGTGATAAATTGTACAAATTCACCTTAAGTATGCAACAGTTGTGCACATTTATGTCTACGAACAAGGTAATGACGTGAAAATCTTGAAGTTTTTGAACACATTTTGTCGACAAACGTCAGGCGGGACGCCATCTTGGAAGTCGTCTACTCGCACGCAAATGGTCACTATGAGAGATTGCGTGAACGGAAACACTTGCATTTCACAGTGAAGGTTGTGAAGACTAGGAAGTCAAGATGAGTGCCAAAATTTCCTAAAAAGGTCTTTTTTTCTTCCGAGAAACTGCTGACGAAATTTTTACTTTGAAACGGCTATGACTTTTGGCATCATTTTCCAGGAGGGAAGGAATGGCCATGCGGGCAAATTGTACCTTAGATATTTTCCTACTTGTTTTGTGCTCTAAAACAGCTCAACTATGCACAGCAAATTAGCGCCCACGGTTTTTCCAAAGCAGGAAGTTCGCAATAGTCTCGTACTTGAACAACGTGCTTTTTTCACCGGTGCGCATCTGTCTCTGACTAGAAACAATGGCTTGTATCCATGATACTGTAAACACAAAGGTCAGCATGAGGACAATCTTCCATTTTCCTTCACTGGGACTCATCAACCCATAAATTATTCTCACAGAAATAATTTGGAAACTATCAATGCACCTTTCACCAGACTCATTATTGTACAGTTAGTCATCTTTGCGCCATTTTAACAATATTTGATCCGATTTTTGGTCACAATGTCTCATTATTCCTCATTACAATATTCTCAGGGAAAGAATTTGGAAACTTTGATTTTCCAGAGGCTGCCAAATTGTGATCATTCTAATTAGCCAAATTATTTTTTCAGATTTGGACTTTGTACCAACACTTTCAACAGGTGCCATCAAGATTTTGGCAAAAAATTTCAGTTTTAAAGATCGTTCAGTCACCCTAGATGCAGGTATTATGAGCACAACACATGACTCGGCTGAAGCTAGCAGCCAAAACCTAGCAGCCAAAATTATGGTGTGGAAGCTAGCAGCCAAAACTTGCAAGTCACTTTTCTCCTATATTTTGAAGTCATGTGAACATCAATGAAACGTACAAGGTTCTTTGTACATGTATCAACACAAACACATCATTTACTAATTAATTTCTTTGCATAAATTATCTCCATTCTAATTAGCACCTGGTATCCCAGCTAACCTATGGCTATAAAGCACAATGCATTGTCTGCTGGAATGAAAGAAAGAGTGTGCACCCATTACACCTAGCATGTCTTACATATATACATCCATACTAACAAACTACACTCATCTCATTTCTTAATTAATTTCTTTGCATAAATTATCTCCATTCTAATAAGCATCAATATACTAGCCTATGGCTATTAAAAGCACAATGCATGGTCTGCTGTAATGGTAGAAAGAGTGTGCACCAATTACACCTAGCATGTCTTAGACTTATACATCCATACTAACAAACTACACTTATCTCATTTCTTAATTAATTTCTTTGCATAAATTATCTCCATTCTAATAAGCATCTATATGCTAGCCTATGGCTATCAAGCACGACGCATTGTCTGCTGCAATGAAAAGAAGAGTGTGCACCCATTACACCTAGCATGTCTTACACATATACATCCATACTAACAAACTACACTTATCTCATTTCTTAATTAATTTCTTTGCATAAATTATCTCCATTCTAATTAGCATCTATATGCTAGCCTATGACTATAAAGCACAATGCATGTCTGCTGGAATGAAAGAAAGAGTGTGCATCCATTACACCTAGCACGTCTTACACATATACATCCATACTAACAAACTACACTTACCTTATTTCTTAATTAATTCTTTGCATAAATTATCTCCATTCTAATTAGCATCTATATGCTAGCCTATGACTATAAAGCACAATGCATGGTCTGCTGGAATGAACGAAAGAGTGTGCATCCATTACACCTAGCATGTCTTACACATGTACATCAATACTAACAAACTACACTTATCTCATTTCTTAATTAATTTCTTTGCATAAATTATTTCCATTCTAATAAGCATCTATATGCTAGCCTATGGCTATCAAGCACAACGCATTGTCTGCTGCAATGAAAGAAAGAGTGTGCTCCCATTACACCTAGCATGTCTTACACATATACACCAATACTAACAAACTACACGTATCTCATTTCTGAATTAATTTCTTTGCATAAATTATCTCCAATTAATGAACATATATGTTAAGCTATGACAATACAGCAGAATATGGTGTCTGCCTGAATGTGAGACAAAGTGTGCATCCATTTCACCGAGCATGTCTTACTCATATACATCCATACTAATAAACTACACTTGTCATATTTCTTAATTAATTTCTTTGCATAAATTATCTCCATTCTAATTAGCATCTATATGCTAGCCTATGGCTATAAAGCACAATGCATTCCCTGCTGTAATGAAAGAAAGAGAAGAGTGTGCATCCATTACTCCTAGCACATCTTACACATATACATCCATACTAACAAACTACACTTATCTCATTTCTTAATTAATTTGTTTGCATAAATTATCTCAGCTTTAATTATCACCTATATGCTAACCTATGGCCATGGAGCAGAATATAGTGTCTGCCTGAATAAAAGAAAGAGTGTGCATCCATTTCACCTAGCATGTCTTACTCATATACATCCATACTAACAAACTTCACTGCTCTCATTTCTTAATTAATTTCTTTGCATAAATTATCTCCATTCTAATTAGCATCTATATGCTAGCCTATGGCTATAAAGCACAATGCATTGCCTGCTGTAATGAAAGAAAGAATGTGCACCCATTACACCTAGCATGTATTACACATATACATCCATACTAACAAACCACACTTATCTCATTTCTTAATTAATTTCTTTGCATAAATTATCTTCATTCTAATTAGCATCTATATGCTAGCCTATGGCTATAAAGCACAATGCATTCCCTGCTGTAATGAAAGAAAGAGTGTGCATCCATTTAACCTAGCATGTCTTACACATATACATCCATACTAACAAACTACACTTATCTCATTTCTTAATTAATTTCTTTGCATAAATTATCTCCATTCTAATTAGCATCTATATGCTAGCCTGTGACTATAAAGCACAATGCATTGTCTGCTGGAATGAAAGAAAGAGTGTGCATCCATTACACCGAGCACGTCTTACACATATACATCCATACTAACAAACTACACTTACCTCATTTCTTAATTAATTTCTTTGCATAAATTATCTCCATTCTAATTAGCATCTATATGCTAGCCTATGACTATAAAGCACAATGCATGGTCTGCTGGAATGAACGAAAGAGTGTGCATCCATTACACCTAGCACGTCTTACACATGTACATCAATACTAACAAACTACACTTATCTCATTTCTTAATTAATTTCTTTGCATAAATTATTTCCATTCTAATAAGCATCTATATGCTAGCCTATGGCTATCAAGCACAACGCATTGTCTGCTGCAATGAAAGAAAGAGTGTGCTCCCATTACACCTAGCATGTCTTACACATATACATCAATACTAACAAACTACACGTATCTCATTTCTGAATTAATTTCTTTGCATAAATTATCTCCAATTAATGAACATATATGTTAAGCTATGACAATACAGCAGAATATGGTGTCTGCCTGAATGTGAGACAAAGTGTGCATCCATTTCACCGAGCATGTCTTACTCATATACATCCATACTAATAAACTACACTTGTCTCATTTCTTAATTAATTTCTTTGCATAAATTATCTCCATTCTAATTAGCATCTATATGCTAGCCTATGGCTATAAAGCACAATGCATTCCCTGCTGTAATGAAAGAAAGAGTGTGCATCCATTACACCTAGCACATCTTACACATATACATCCATACTAACAAACTACACTTGTCTCATTTCTTAATTAATTTCTTTGCATAAATTATCTCAGCTTTAATTATCACCTATATGCTACCTATGGCCATGGAGCAGAATATAGTGTCTGCCTGAATAAAAGAAAGAGTGTGCATCCATTTCACCTAGCATGTCTTACTCATATACATCCATACTAACAAACTTCACTGCTCTCATTTCTTAATTAATTTCTTTGCATAAATTATCTCCATTCTAATTAGCATCTATATGCTAGACTATGGCTATAAGCACAATGCATTGCCTGCTGTAATGAAAGAAAGAGTGTGCACCCATTACACCTAGCATGTATTACACATATACATCCATACTAACAAACCACACTTATCTCATTTCTTAATTAATTTCTTTGCATAAATTATCTTCATTCTAATTAGCATCTATATGCTAGCCTATGGCTATAAAGCACAATGCATTCCCTGCTGTAATGAAAGAAAGAGTGTGCATCCATTTAACCTAGCATGTCTTACACATATTCATCCATACTAACAAACTACACTTATCTCATTTCTTAATTAATTTCTTTGCATAAATTATCTCCATTCTAATTAGCATCTATATGCTAGCCTGTGACTATAAAGCACAATGCATTGTCTGCTGGAATGAAAGAAAGAGTGTGCATCCATTACACCGAGCACGTCTTACACATATACATCCATACTAACAAACTACACTTACCTCATTTCTTAATTAATTTCTTTGCATAAATTATCTCCATTCTAATTAGCATCTATATGCTAGCCTATGACTATAAAGCACAATGCATGGTCTGCTGGAATGAACGAAAGAGTGTGCATCCATTACACCTAGCACGTCTTACACATGTACATCAATACTAACAAACTACACTTATCTCATTTCTTAATTAATTTCTTTGCATAAATTATTTCCATTCTAATAAGCATCTATATGCTAGCCTATGGCTATCAAGCACAACGCATTGTCTGCTGCAATGAAAGAAAGAGTGTGCTCCCATTACACCTAGCATGTCTTACCATATACATCAATACTAACAAACTACACGTATCTCATTTCTGAATTAATTTCTTTGCATAAATTATCTCCAATTAATGAACATATATGTTAAGCTATGACAATACAGCAGAATATGGTGTCTGCCTTAATGTGAGACAAAGTGTGCATCCATTTCACCGAGCATGTCTTACTCATATACATCCATACTAATAAACTACACTTGTCTCATTTCTTAATTAATTTGTTTGCATAAATTATCTCCATTCTAATTAGCATCTATATGCTAGCCTATGGCTATAAAGCACAATGCATTCCCTGCTGTAATGAAAGAAAGAGTGTGCATCCATTACACCTAGCACATCTTACACATATACATCCATACTAACAAACTACACTTATCTCATTTCTTAATTAATTTGTTTGCATAAATTATCTCAGCTTTAATTATCACCTATATGCTAACCTATGGCCATGGAGCAGAATGTAGTGTCTGCCTGAATAAAAGAAAGAGTGTGCATCCATTTCACCTAGCATGTCTTACTCATATACATCCATACTAACAAACTTCACTGCTCTCATTTCTTAATTAATTTCTTTGCATAAATTATCTCCAATTATTCAATTAATGAACATATATGTTAAGCTATGACAATACAGCAGAATATGGTGTCTGCCTGAATGTGAGACAAAGTGTGCATCCATTTCACCGAGCATGTCTTTCATATACATCCATACTAATAAACTACACTTGTCTCATTTCTTAATAATTTCTTTGCATAAATTATCTCCATTCTAATTAGCATCTATATGCTAGCCTATGGCTATAAAGCACAATGCATTCCCTGCTGTAATGAAAGAAAGAGTGTGCACCCATTACACCTAGCATGTCTTACACATATACATCCATACTAACAAACTACACTTATCTCATTTCTTAATTAATTTCTTTGCATAAATTATCTCCATTCTAATTAGCATCTATATGCTAGCCTATGGCTATAAAGCACAATGCATTGCCTGCTGTAATGAAAGAAAGAGTGTGCATCCATTTAACCTAGCATGTCTTACACATATACATCCATACTAACAAACTACACTTATCTCATTTCTTAATTAATTTCTTTGCATAAATTATCTCCATTCTAATTAGCATCTATATGCTTGCCTATGGCTATAAAGCACAATGCATTCCCTGCTGTAATGAAAGAAAGAGTGTGCACCCATTAAACCTAGCATGTTTTACATATATACATCCATACTAACAAACTACACTTATCTCATTTCTTAATTAATTTCCGTGCATAAATTATCTCCATTTCAATTAACATATATAGGCTAACCTATGGCCATACAGGAGAATACCGGTATAGTGTCTGCCTGAATGAAAGAAAGAATGTGCATCCATTACACCTAGCATGTCTTACACATATACATCCATACTAACGAAACAAACTTGTCTCATTTCTTAATTAATCTCTTTGCATAATTATCTCTATTATTATGAGCATGTGCATGCTGGCTAATTGCTATAGAAGTGAATGCATGGTCTACTGGAATGAAAGGAATATTTAAGAAATGAGACAAGTGTAGTTTATTAGTATGGATGTATATGAGTAAGACATGCTTGGTGAAATGGATGCACACTTTGTCTCACATTCAGGCAGACACCATATTCTGCTGTATTGTCATAGCTTAGTATATATATGTTCATTAATTGGAAATAATTTATGCAAAAAAAATATTAATTAAGAATGAGACAAGTGTAGTTTGTTAGTATGGATGTATATGTGTAAGACATGCTAGATGTAATGTGTGCACACTCTTTCTTCATTCCAGCAGACACTACATTCTGTAAGAAATGTGACAAGTGTAGCTTGTTAGTATGGATGTATATGAGTAAGACATGCTAGTTGAAATGGATGTACACTCTTTCTTTCATTCAGGCAGACACTATTCTTGTTTATGGCCATAGGCCAGCACATAGCTGATAATTAAACGAGACATAATTTATGCAAAGAAATTAATTAAGAAATGAGACAAATGCAGTTTGTTACTATGGATGTGTATGAGTAAGACCTGCTAGGTGAAATGGATGCACACTCTTTCTTTTATTCAAGCAGACACTTTATTCTGCTGTAGGGTCATAGGTTAGCATATATATGTTAATTAATGGGAGTTAATTTATGCAAAGAAATTCATTAAGAAATGAGACAAGTGTAGTTTGTTAGTATGGATGTATACGTGTAAGACATGCTAGGTGCAATGGATGCGAACTCTTTCTTTCATTCCAGCAGACAAAGCATTGTGCTGTATAGCCGTAGGTTGGCATATATATGTTAATTAATGCGAGATAATTTATGCAAAGAAGTTAATTAAGAAATGAGAGCAGTTAAGTTTGTTAGTATGGATGTATATGAGTAAGACATGCTAGGTGAAATGGATGCACACTCTTTTTTTCATTCAGGCAGACACTATATTCTGCTGTATAGCCATAGGTTGGCATATATATGTTAATTAATGTGAGATAATTTATGCAAAGAAATTAATTAAGAAATGAGACAAGTGTAGTTTGTTAGTATGGATGTATATGTGTAAGACATGCTAGGTGAAATGGATGCACACTCTTTCTTTGACTCCAGGAGACAATGCATTCTGGTCTATGGCCATAGGCTAGCACATAGGTAATAATTAAAGCTGAGATAATTTATGGAAAAAAAATAAATTAAGAAATGAGACAAGTGTAGTTTGTTAGTATAGATGTATATGTGTAAGACATGCTAGGTGTAATGGGTGCACACTCTGTCTTTCATTTAGGCAGACACTATATTCTGCTGTATGGCCTTAGGTTAGCATATATATATTAATTAATTGGAGATAATTTATGCAAAGAAATTAATTAAGAAATGAGACAAGTGTAGTTTGTTAGTATGGATGTATATGTGTAAGACATGCTAGGTGTAATGGATGCACACTCTTTCTTTCATTCCAGCAGACAATGCATTGTGCTGTATAGCCATAGGTTGGCATATATATGTTAATTAATTGGAGATAATTTATGCAAAGAAATTAATTAAGAAATGAGAGCAGTGAAGTCTGTTAGTATGGATGTATATGAGTAAGACATGCTAGGTGAAATGGATGCACACTCTTTCTTTTATTCAGGCAGACACTATATTCTGCTCCATGGCCATAGGTTAGCATATAGGTGATAATTAAAGCTGAGATAATTTATGCAAACAAATTAATTAAGAAATGAAATAAGTGTAGTTTGTTAGTATGGATGTATATGTGTAAGATGTGCTAGGTGTAATGGATGCACACTCTTTCTTTCATTCAAGCAGACAATGCATTGTGCTGTATAGCCATAGGTTGGCATATATATGTTAATTAATTGGAGATAATTTATGCAAAGAAATTAATTAAGAAATGAGAGCATTGAAGTTTGTTAGTATGGATGTATATGAGTAAGACATGCTAGGTGTATTGGATGCACACTCTTTCTTTTATTCCAGCAGACCCTGCATTGTGCATATAGATGCTAATTAGAATGGAGATAATTTATGCAAAGAAATTAATTAAGAAATGAGATAAGTGTAGTTTGTTAGTATGGATGTATATGTGTAAGACATGCTAGGTGTAATGGATGCACACTCTTTCTTTCATTCTAGCAGACAATGCATTGTGCTGTATAGCCATAGGTTGGCATATATATGTTAATTAATTGGAGATAATTTATGCAAAGAAATTAATTAAGAAATGAGACAAGTGTAGTTTGTTAGTATGGATGTATATGTGTATGAATGTGGTAGGTTAAATGGATGCACACTCTTTCTTTGACTCCAGCAGACAATGCATTCTGGTCTATGGCCATAGGCTAGCATATAGGTGATAATTAAAGCTGAGATAATTTATGCAAAGAAATTAATTAAGAAATGAGACAAGTGTAATTTTTTAGTATGGATGTATATGTGTAAGACATGCTAGGTTAAATGGATGCACACTCTTTCTTTCATTCAGGCACACACTATATTCTGCTGTATGGCCATAGGCTAGCATATAGGTGATAATTAAAGCAGAGATAATTTATGCAAAGAAATTAATTAAGAAATGAGACAAGTGTAGTTTGTTAGTATAGATGTATATGTGTAAGACATGCTAGGTGTAATGGGTGCACACTCTTTCTTTCATTTAGGCAGACACTATATTCTGCTCTATGGCCTTAGGTTAGCATATATATGTTAATTAATTGGAGATAATTTATGCAAAGAAATTAATTAAGAAATGAGATAAGTGTAGTTTGTTAGTATGGATGTATAAGTGGAAGACATGCTAGGTGTAATGGGTGCACACTCTTTCTTTCATTCCAGCAGACAATGCATTGTGCTGTATAGCCATAGGTTGGCATATATATGTTAATTAATTGGAGATAATTTATGCAAAGAAATTAATTAAGAAATGAGAGCATTGAAGTTTGTTAGTATGGATGTATATGAGTAAGACATGCTAGGTGAAATGGATGCACACTCTTTCTTTTATTCAGGCAGACACTATATTCTGCTCCATGGCCATAGGTTAGCATATAGGTGATAATTAAAGCTGAGATAATTTATGCAAACAAATTAATTAAGAAATGAAATAAGTGTAGTTTGTTAGTATGGATGTATATGTGTAAGATGTGCTAGGTGTAATGGATGCACACTCTTTCTTTCATTCCAGCAGACAATGCATTGTGCTGTATAGCCATAGGTTGGCATATATATGTTAATTAATTGGAGATAATTTATGCAAAGAAATTAATTAAGAAATGAGAGCATTGAAGTTTGTTAGTATGGATGTACATGAGTAAGACATGCTAGGTGTAATGGATGCACACTCTTTTTTCATTCCAGCAGACCCTGCATGGTGCATATAGATGCTAATTAGAATGGAGATAATTTATGCAAAGAAATTAATTAAGAAATGAGATAAGTGTAGTTTGTTAGTATGGATGTATATGTGTAAGACATCCTAGGTGTAATGGATGCACACTCTTTCTTTCATTCTAGCAGACAATGCATTGTGCTGTATAGCCATAGGTTGGCATATATATGTTAATTAATTGGAGATAATTTATGCAAAGAAATTAATTAAGAAATGAGACAAGTGTAGTTTGTTAGTATGGATGTATATGTGTAAGACATGCTAGGTGAAATGGATGCACACTCTTTCTTTGACTCCAGGAGACAATGCATTCTGGTCTATCGCCATAGGCTAGCATATAGGTGATAATTAAAGCTGAGATAATTTATGCAAAGAAATTAATTAAGAAATGAGAGCATTGAAGTTTGTTAGTATGGATGTATATGTGTAAGACATGCTAGGTTAAATGGATGCACACTCTTTCTTTCATTCAGGCACACACTATATTCTGCTGTATGGCCATAGGCTAGCATATAGGTGATAATTAAAGCAGAGATAATTTATGCAAAGAAATTAATTAAGAAATGAGACAAGTGTGCTTTGTTAATGTGGATGTATATGTGTAAGACATGCTAGGTGAAATGGGAGCACACTCTTTCTTTCATTGCAGCAGACAATGAGTTGTGCTTGATAGCCATAGGGTAGCATATAGATGCTAATTAGAATGGAGATAATTTATGCAAAGAAATTAATTAAGAAATTAGATAAGTGTAGTTTGTTAGTATGGATGTATATGAGTAAGACGTGCTAGGTGTAATGGGTGCACACTCTTTCTTTCATTCCAGCAGACAATGCATTGTGCTGTATAGCCATAGGTTAGCTGGGATACCAGGTGCTAATTAGAATGGAGATAATTTATGCAAAGAAATTAATTAGTAAATGATGTGTTTGTGTTGATACATGTATAAAGAACCTTGTATGTTAGAATGATGTCCACTTGACTTCAAAATATAGGAGGAAAGTGGCTTCAAAGTTTTGGCTGCTAGCTTCCACACCATAGTTTTGGCTGCTAGGTTTTGGCTGCTAGCTTCAGCCGAGTCAACACATGTCATCAGCAGAGAGAACGTCATGCGAGCAATCGGAGCATGATTTTAATATGGTTTTGGGGTTATGTCCCACAGAAGATGACCGATCTTGTCAGTCAACGTAATTTGTCTCTTTTCTATTCAAACAATATGCTTAGATCCGAAAAGCCAATTTATTCTTTACATGTATGACGTGTAAAACTTCAAAGAAAGTGTTTTGTGTCCTACATACCTGTAAGCTTACTTACACTTCACTAGCGTCCTCGGTACCTTGTTGAGTTCACGTTTAAACGTCTGACACTTGCCTGTTACAATTAAATCTTGGACCCTGTAAAATGCAATCTTGTCCTTGTCAAACCGAACATCACAATTTGTAGCGCAACTTCACATTTTGTTCTCCACAATATTTTCCTTCATCAGCAGTTGTCGTTTCCATAGATATGTTGACATGTAGGAGACGAAAAAAATTGCTATTTGTTTGTTGTATCATTCCTCTTCTGTAATTTCCTCTCTGCCGCGTGATGGCGCTACACACCTACGTTTTGCTGCAGTTCCGTGTAGGCAGCCCACTTTCCCGACGGTTTTGTGTAGTGGGGAAAGGTGGGTTCACGTTAACAGATACATTACTTTGAAATAAATTGTTGAAATAATCGTAAAATACATCGGGATGGATGTCATTTTGGACTCGACGCACAGACATACAGCGCCTTACAGAAGCCCAAAACTGTTTCGAATCTGTGAAAGCAAGAATGGACAATTTTGCCTTTTGTTCATTTAAAAAAGAACGTCTTTTGTTTCGACAAACATTTCTAAATTCATTTCTGGCATCTTTATACAATTTCAACTCTGTTTCGCCACTGTTATTTCTAAATTTTCACAGAAAACAATATTTCTTTTTCTTTAAGGAAATACACTCATTGTCAAACCAAATAGGCTGTTGAATATCCTTTTCAATAGACTATTTGATGCAGGTATCTTCCCAAAAGATTGGTCTGAGGCAATCATTGTACCTCTTCATAAAAGTGGTTCATCTAACTCTCCTGACAATTACAGAGGGATTTCTTTATTGAGCATTTTTAGTAAGATTTTCACTTCGATTTTGAATAATCGTCTTACATTTTGGGCAGATGTACTTGAAAAAATCGATGAAACACAAGCAGGTTTTCGACATGGGTATTCAACAGTAGATAACATTTTTATTTTGCAGTCAGTCATCCAAAAATATTTATCGAGGAAACGTGGTAAGTTTTATTGTGCCTTTGTTGATTTTGCAAAAGCATTTGACACTGTTGAACGTCAGAGACTTTGGTTCATACTTTTGAAAGGAGGTATTAATGGAAAAATGTTTAAAATTTTGAATGCCATGTATAATGACGTTAAATCTTGTGTGAGAATCAATTGTAATTTTACTGAATATTTCAACTGCCCGGTCGGAGTTCGACAGGGATGTATGCTGAGCCCATTTCTGTTTTCCTTTTTCATAAATGAATTGACACATGATGTACAGAATAGTGGTCAGCGTGGTATACAACTTTCTCCTGCTTTAACTGAAATATTATCTTTATTATTCGCAGATGACGTTGTACTTTTTTCTGACACTGTAATTGGTCTGCAGCGCCTTTTGAATTCTTTGCACTCCTATTGTAAAAAATGGAAAATGACGGTAAACTTAAAGAAGACTAAAGTAGTGGTATTTAAAGCTGGTGGTTACCTTGCAAAAACAGAAAAATGGTTTTATAATGGAGAAAAAGTTAACGTTGTGTCGTATTATAAGTATTTGGGTATTCTGTTTTCCTGTAGGTTGCAGTGGACAATGGCCACAAAAACACTTGCACAACAAGCAAGAAAAGTACTAATGGGTATTATTAGAGCGAGTAACAAGACAGGTCGTTTTACATATGATACTTTTTTCAAGATTTTTGATTCAATGGTGTTGCCAATACTGACCTATGGCTCAGAAGTATGGGGTTATGCAAAATATGATTATCTTGAAAGAATCCAGTATTTGGCATGTAAGAGTTTTCTTGGTGTTTCAGGTAATACCCCAATTGTTGCAGTGTTGGGCGAGTGTGGCAGATTTCCAGTTTACTTGTATACAGCCAAAAAATGTGTTAAATATTGGTGTAAACTTTTAAAAATGCCAGAAAACCGCTATCCAAGGAAGTGTTATGAAATGCTATATCACATTGATAAATCTGGTGTCAGGTAGAAACCCACATGGATACACCACGTAAAAAACTTACTGTGTCTCTGTAATTTGCAAGAAGTATGGGAGCAACAAGAAGTTCCCGATGAGAATAGCTTCATATGTACTTTTGTAGAGAACTTAAAGAGTTATTTGCATGACCATTGGTACAGTGAATTTGTAGCCTTGATAAACTTTCTTGTTATCGAGAACTTAAGTGTTCACTTACACCAGAAAAATATCTTTCTGTTGTCAAAATTAATGTACACATGTCTATGTTAGCTCGATTGAGATGCTCTTCTCACTATTTGCGTATTGAGACTGACAGAAAATTGAAAAATGATGCAAATGAAAGAGTGTGTTTGCTATGTGATAGTAACGAAGTCGAAAATGAATACCATTTTGTTTTACTTTGTACTTTTTTTGATAACTTGAGGATGAAGTATATTCCTCGTTATTATTTCAGTCCACCAACAGAAAGAAAATTTATTTCTCTGATGACATCTGATGATCCAAATATAATGCAACGTCTAGCCGCTTTCACTTTTCACGCTATGAAAGTGAGAAAGGAGATAAATGATAATCAATTTTTCTGAGTGTTTGTAATTATTATTTTCCTGTCAATTTTTTGTATATTGATGCTAACTATGTTAAGTATGCTGGGCCGATGGCCTAGAACTACTGAATAAAGACCAACCATATGAAAGGTGGGTTCACCGCACAAAGTCGTCGGGGGAAAGTTGTGAGGTACGAAACTTCAGCAACTCCTTCAAAGAATATCGACAGTTTGAAGAGTGTATCTTCTTTTTCTGACAAGTATTAAATCCCTACAAAGTTAACAACGAAAGTGTTCTTGACTTTGACTTGAGCAAAATGTTTTCTAACAAGTATTAAAAACAAACCCAGATATTTTATGCATTGTTTCGTTTTCTTTTGCCCTTTTTTGAGTTAACTTCTTGTTGATATTCACGTAAATTCATTTACAGCCACTGCTTTTATCAGATAATTCTCAAAAGTTAACAAGTGAAATGATACAACTATAAGCTTATCATTAACGTTTTCTCCTGAAAAATTTAAATTCGAGTTTTTATGTAATGCTCTTCAGGCTCTTTTTTTGTTATACAAGCTTACCTACTCATTGAGCTATTTTCAGTTTCTGACTAATAGGGCAAGGGTATTCCGTCGTACCCCGAATAGCTGTAGTCGTTGTCTGAGGTTGCTAATACGTAATTTTGAAATGGTCAAAACAGAGTACTGTCTGTCAATGAATGGCTGAAACGTCGAGTTGTTGTTTGCTGATATCGAATCAATTTGACATGGGGCCAGCATTAGCCAGGTGCACACTGTAGTATGCATTGAGCAATGAGATTTTTAGTCCCCACGGACCCCGTCCGGGGGGACTTATAGGTTTGGTCATGTCCGTGCGTGTGTGCGTGCGTGCGTGCGTGCGTGCGTGCGTCCGTCCGTCCGTTCACGCAGATCTCTCACAGATGCCTGGAGCGATTTCATTCAAACTTGGTACAAGGATTACTTCATATGTCATACAGATGCACGTCGATTTGTTTTGTGATACGATCCAATATGGCTGCCGGGCGGCCATTTTATTACGATTTTTTCATGTACAGAGCCATAACTCAGACATGTTTCAACTGATTTTATTCAAAGGTGGTACAAGGACATTGACCAATGTCATAGATATGCATGTCAATTTTCTTTGTGATACGATCCAATATGGCCGCCCTGCGGCCATTTTATTACGATTTTTTCATGTACAGAGCCATAACTCAGGCATGTTTCAACTGATTTTATTCAAAGTTGGTACAAGGACATTGACCAATGTCATAGCTATGCACATCAATTTGTTTTGTGATACGATCCAATATGGCCGCCGTGCAGCCATTTTGTTACGATTTTTTCATGTACAGAGTCATAACTCAGGCATATCTCAACCGATTTTATTCAAACTAGGTACAAGGACATTGACCAATGTCATAGCTATGCACATCAATTTGTTTTGTGATACGATCCAATATGGCCGCCGTGCGGCCATTTTATTACGATTTTTTCATGTACAGAGTCATAACTCAGGCATATCTCAACCGATTTTATTCAAACTTGGTACAAGGACATTGACCTATGTCAAGCACATGTGCAATGATTTGTTTTGTGATACGATCCCATATGGCCACCGTGTGGCCATTTTATTACGTTTTTTCATGTCCAGAACCAATGTAACTCAGACATGTATCAAGCGAATTTATTCAAAGTTGTTACAAGGAGATTGACCAATGTCATACATATGCACATTTATTTGTTTTGTGATACGATCCAATATGGCCACCGTGTGGCCATTTTGTTACGATTTTTTCATGTCCTGAACTACAACTTAGACATGTATCAAGTGAATTCATTCAAAAGTATCTTTATCACAGACCTAATGAAGAGGACTCTATCCTCTCTGAGGACCTGTATAATCAAAGTACCCATTAACAAGTGGGGACTGTGTCATCAACGATGACTTTTTTTTCAAAAATGTTTTTTTAAAGTCATCTCGACAAGCGAAAAGAAATGGCTTAACAGCTGCCATGGTATCGGAAGATACTTATCTACGGTCACCGTGTAAGTCTGGTATTACTTTACAAACGTTTTACCTATTTACTTTTATTTATTCATTTCATTCCGTACATCATCCGACAGGCGAAAGCCCAGGGAAGAGAGAAGCAATGAAAGATTGAGTGCCTCACATAAACTTTGAAGGCACGCGCACAACGACACATCATTTTCATAAAAACTGACCATATTACTTTTAATGTATCGAAGTATTTGTAGCTGACTTGAAGAATACGAATGGAATGAGCTGATGAAACATTGGTCGCATTTTGTTCAAGTCAAAGTCAAGAACACATTGTTAACTTTGTAGGGGTTTAAAGGTAGGACAGTTGTAATTTGTCTTTTGTCCCGGTGTAAATGGGACACATGGATTTTGATGATGTAGAAAATAAAATTAGTATTTTCTGCTCAAAAGTTAAGTCCAAAATTACATACATGCGTGTCCATTTGGGACTGGTTGGTTTCTTCGGGGGGGGGGGGGGGGGGGGGGGTGGTGTCAAAGGCGGGAGGTCACCTATTTTTTATACTTTGTTTGTTTTGTGCTTTCCCGAAATTGGAGGTGTGTGTCGGTTACCAAGCATTTGACTGCGCCAGAATGAACTGCAAAATTGTAAATTTCCTACGGCCCGCATCCTGTCAAATTTCAGTGCTTGTGTTTGTTATCTTTGAAATTTATCAATACTTTGAAGGTGATGCAGTCCTGCCTGTATAAATTCACACAAACTTTCAAGGCGATGTCACACCTAATCTATTTCCTATCTTTATAAATTTATACATTTTCAAGGCGAGGTCAAGATTAACAAAGTACTTATTTTTCATACACCGTAGCAAGTTGTTTTTTACCTTCATTCAATGATTCCGTATTCAATCTTCCTTGTAATTCAATTCAATGTAATTCAATGTATGTGGTTACCATCATACCATAATAAGGGAGTCACGACGTCGGTGGTTGTTCAGGGGAAATACATATTTTAAGCACATGTTTCCCCTTCTTTGCAGAAAAAAGTGACATCTACTCACTTGAGACAATCGATTAGTTTCAAACCTCTTCAGAATTTGTCAACTTAGAGGAACAAAAGCTTAGCGAAATTTTCGTAATTTTCTTTAAAGTCTAGAAATCAATTGCTTGAAAAAAAAAGCTTGGTAAAAATTTCATAATTTTTATTGTAGAGAACAATGGAATGAGAAAAGCTTAGCGAAACTTGTATAATTCTTTTTCTAGACAACAATGACATTTTCCCATCTTTTTACATTGGGCGCTGTATGTAAATTCTTTGTTTGCCGTCCACGTGCTGGTAGGTTTTCAGAGAAAATAAAGAAAACGAACACAATGTTAACACTATTACAAATAAAAATATTATTTTTTCCAAAAGAAACCAAATAAAGTTGAGCTTATGTTAATACACCTGTGTTTTTTGTCTGCGCTTGTTTTTTCCCTATCTGGCTGGTAGGTTTTTCAAAAATCCAAGTCCGGCAAACAAAGAATTTTCTTTAAATGGCCTTATGTTGAAATATCAATAGTTAGAATGCAAATAATATTTGTCGAAATAAATCTTGCCTTTGGAAGATTATAAAGGTTTGTTACTTAAGTTTGTCGTAAATTGTGGCAGTAGAATTGAATGACAGGTCCCCGGCAGACAAGTTGACTGAGTGACGGGGAATCTGTTGAATCTAATAAATAATAAATCTTGGAGTAGAGCAGAGTTTTGGAGTAAAAAATCTTAATACTGGTGTTATCATCCACACAAAGTGTATAATTGTACCGTAATGGTCATTGAATGTAATTCCAGATTTAAATTAGTTTAAAGATATATACACTGCCTATGATGCAAAGCCAGATACTGTTCATTACAAATGTACTCCAGCAAGGGGTGGGAGTCATTGATTTTCATAATATTCTACTGATTCTATAGAAGGAAGTCATCATTATTTGTGCGAGTTGGGGTTTCACAAATTTTACACACACACACACACACACACACACACACACACACACACACACACACACACACACAAACTTGTCCCCTCCCGGCTATAATAAGTGAACGCTTCCTATTAGTCGGGTATGACTTCAGAGTTTCCTCGATGTATAATCATTGTCGACTTCTCTTCTATACGAGGCTGCCATATTTTCTTTTTCTTGAAAAGCGTCTTTTGGTATTTTTTTTTTATTTTGGCAAGGTTTGGAAAATCTAAATGGCTTGAAATATATTACCCTATCGATTCTGTAAGTATTTATAAAATTTAAATCAGTTTTTGAAATTGTAAAGTACCTTTCTATTTGTTCAAACCAGTGTATTGTTTTCGTCTCACCGAAGAGATATATATATATATATATATATATATATATATATATATATATATATATACACGAAGATATATATATATATATATATATATATATATATATATTATAATATATATATATATATATATATATATATATATATATATATATATATTCGGCTTGAAGTCGTACAGCTCCGGGAAAAACACTCGTATACGATGACGTCAAACAGAGAAAATTACCATGGGGATGATTATATATATATATATATATATATATATATATATATATATATATATATATATATATATATATAATATTATATATATATATATATATATATATAGCGCGACTGAATATGGGATTCAGCGAATCCTGCAAATGGTTCAATATTTTTGCAAATGTTAACTTTTGTAACTGTCATATTTACAATGGTGTACTCACAATAAAAATAAGATAGAAAAACAGACTATGTTACACCACAGAGTAACGTAGACATCTATGTTTCTCTATGGTTACACCGACTTTACAGTAAACTTTAAGTAACAAGAAGGCACAAGCAGCCACGTGCATATTTTTCATTCACATGGACACTGTCTTCATGTAGATGCTCTTGTCGCGGCAGACGTCTCCTTTCTAAGTTACACTTTAACTCATTGAAATCTCACCGTCACACCCTATGTCAATAAGACTTCTACTGCTCAAATTTACTAAAGCTTTAGTTGTTTGAGGAGTGTAGGGTCGACGGGGTCATGGAAATCGGGATGACTCCGTCATGTAACGGGCGAAATTATCAACGCCGCGCGCATTGTTTTCTTGAAACATTCAATCCCCATGCCAGCCTTCCACTCTGTTTGCAGAAGACATTCGCTTTCAAACCAATTAATTCTTTAGCAAACAGCCAAGAGTAGGTATTAATGTTTGCGACAGTGAAATATTTACTTATTCAGGTTCAAGTAAATGGAAGTGACTATATTTTACCCTTATGTAAGGTGTCGATGTTTGCTCACCAAGACATGAATTTGTTGAACACACATACTGTCCAATCTTAATAAAGCTACCATTAGGTAATAATATCACCAGCATGTTGAGTGTTTAGTTTCAATCAACAACAAGAGACTTCCCCACAAAGATAGTCTGCACCGTGTGAAAAATGTGAATAAATTTTATTCTTTGCATTGAGCTTGAATTGTTAGTTAGGTTTTACGTACGTACGACCTGTATGGGCTTGGCGGTCCTTTGTTCCTCAATTTACAACAACAACAACAACAACAACAACAACAACAACAACATTTTTTCTACTATTTTGCATGAAAGACTTCAACTGCACTGAAGTGGTTTTCAATGTAACGGTAAAGAAAAAAATGTCTTCTAGTTGTATGTTGGACGATACATCAGAATATCTCTGTTGTTGGAGTTTATTCTGAAGTGTTGGCATTCTGTAAACGAAAAGAATAGTTGATGGTAACTCATCGATTCCAGTGTAAATCTGGGGGGAAAATCTTAAAAAATGAAATGGGTCAACAAACGTTTCTAAGCTTACGCAAACACAGAAAACCAAACAATACCTATACAAATATCACTGTGACCAGCTTTCAACAGGTTTTTTTTTGTTATGTAAAAGGTGTGTACGATGATAAGTTATTATAAAACGCTGTTGTTGAAAATAAACATTATCCTAAAATAAAAAATAATATTTTTCGACCATGCTCAAAATAAGGAAATTATGGCATATTTTCCCATTTTTCCTCTGCATGGTCTGATGGTAACTCCACAGACTATGTTCTGAGTCATGTCGGTAATGACCGCGATGTCGGTAATGACAGGGAGGTAGTCTTCCTACCTCCATGGTAATGAGAATTATTTTTAAAACTGTACATGAAAAAGCATGTCCTAGGTGTCTGCACAAACGCATATTTAGACAGTTATTGTATGACGTCTTTTTTCCGATGTCTGTTCGTTTCTTCTGATACAAAATATTAAAGGAAAAGGGTCAACTTTAGATCCTGACAACGTAAAATCTATAAATACCATCTCAGTATTAACGTAAGTCAAAACATCATGTCTTCATCGTGAAATCCACACCACATGTCAAACCCAAAAACCTCTCCGATACTATATATCCCAGTTGAATATTGTGATAAGCATTCAAGTTTGTTTTACTTTCAGAAAGAGTTACTTTTTACTTTCATTGGGACACTGTCAACATGACAGAATACAAGGGAAACGTACGCTGAGGTAAACATTTCGAGTTAAATGGTATGGAGATTAAATAAACATATCTAACATGAACAGATCACAATTGTCTTTACTCAGATTGTACATTTACTCTGCCCATGATTTACTTTAGATGTCCTTTCTCTGCAAAGTACAAGTCATTAACAAAATAAATCTCAGCAATCAAATCTCTATCACTCAAACTGCGACAGTTTTACGAGTCTCGTTTTAACGAACAAAAAAGGACTATTTTTGATAATATACTTTTTATACAAATGCATAAATGCAAAGTAACTGCTTTAACTTCCTATTTGGTCTTCAAGTACCAATGTTTTAATCTCGGCATACTCCTTTGTCTCATGTGCCATTCGGTAGAGTCAATTGTGTTCGTAGAATTCAGAGACGGCTACAATGACATAGATCCTTTTTCTGAAAGTTTAGGCGGTTTTAAAAATATTTTAAAACAGTTCGAATGCAATCCGTGGCAAAACGCGTCCAATGCTTTTCATTTGGCCTCGCTTTTAAATGTAAAAAGGGATAAAGACACCTTTTCTGTTTTATGTTAAAACGTGATAAAACGCTAACTTGTCTTTAAGCCCGTTTTCGTTACGTTGCTACGCATTCCGAAAAATTAATTACAAAATAAGGGTACTCCTCTCGCCAAACGGGGGTCTAATTGCGTCCATTCGTTTTATCGTGACTACCAATAAAAGTACTAGACACTTGAAGCAAAGATTTTCAAGTGGCTATGCCTAGGGGAAAAACAAAAAAGTGGCACTTTTTTATTTTTCCTTTCAATGCTTTTCAAATGAAAACGTCATTTTGCGGTGTATATAGGACGTTCCGCCCACTGTTCATGTACTGTATGAGATTCAGTCTCTCTCTGTTGTACGCCCAAGGTTCAATGTATCAAGCATAAAAACCATTCAGTTTGCAACAATGTAGCAATCTAATTAACAAGTACAGGGTGTCTATTGTTCACTGCAGAGTGCGACATTTCGCAAACAGCTTAGATCAGATCAGTGCGAAAAACAACGATTAGCGTGTTAAATTGGTTGGAGGCATGTTACCACATCATAATAACGTCGATGTTCTATTATGTTGGGCAGTTTTCCCGTAAAAACACAAACGTATGTGCGCCGTTTTTGCAGGCAATTTAATTTAAAAAGAAAAAACAAGAGATTGCAGCCCGCAAAATAGCGCTTCCGATATGTGAATAGAGAATCCATTGCAGCAAGCCTGCGTCTTGAGTTGAAATGTGCTGAAGTAGAATTGTCACGACCGACACGCGCGCGTGTGTGTGTGTGTGTGTGTGTGTGTGAGCGTGTGTAAAATGACATGTTGAATAGTTCGGGTATAAGTAAAAAAACCTGAATAATGTGTTTACCAGTAAATTCTTTGTTTTGCGTCCGCTCTTCAAAGGTACGTGTACGTTGTAAGTGGTAAACACAGGTTCAACAGCAATTGTCTACTGTTTGGTATGTTTTAAAGGCACAGTAGCTGTAACTTTTGAAAATATATCCAGTATTTTTGTTCTGTGTGTTACCTACAGTGTCTTCTACTCCCTACATGATGTTAATGTTCCAAGGATTCACCTTGTCACCACGGTCAATATATGCATTACAAGCAATATTATTGTTGACAACTAACTTTTAGTCCGGACTAAAAGTCAAATATCAACAATAACATGGCACTGTACAAGCATACATACTTTGTTGAGAACCTCTATACTTGGCACTTGGTCATGTTTTAGCCTAAACAAGAAATAGAAGTTGTTGAACAGGACAAAAAATAGTGAAATAATCATCTAAAGTTACAGTTACTGTGCCTTTAACCTCGTTAAAGCTAAGCACTAATGTCTTGTTCAAATGAAAACTTCACACCTTCCTCGAAAACCTTAAATGATCCTTGCGAATGGATGCGTGATAAATAATTTATTCCTATTGCCTTTCAAGTTCACCTGACTTAAAGGTTATGACCTTTTTAAGTCCCCCCTCATAATTTGAGCTTGCGCCAAATGACACTTTCGATGTATCTTTTGAAAATGTTCTCGAACTAATCTGGGGTGCAAACGTATGCAGGGTGCTCCTTAAAGTGGTAACTTCCAGGGGTATTTCTAGACATTTCGGCAAACAACTAATTTGCTCAACGCGGCAAAAAAATTACGGTACGGTTGGATAGGAAGTGGCTGGCTGCTGACGTTGGTGGCGCGGTGTGTTACCATATTCGAATAAAGTCATTGTTCTAATTGTTTGGGGCGTTTTTTTTCGCAAAAAAACACGTAAATATAGTATTCACCATTTTACACAAACGACAAAATATATCAAAAATGGATTGCAGCCCGCAAAATAGTGCATCCGCCCGGTGTTGAGTTTTTATTGGCATATTTATTTCACTGTTGTCAGCCAGTTGGCTTATAATGCCTATCCGCGACTCCAAACTTGAAGTTTTAATTTTTAAAAAGTGCATGGTAAATTGGGCTGGGGGTTTTAGCATTTGACCTCACCCCCTGTCCCCAAACAGAACTTTTGGAAGTGCTAAAATCCGACCACTTTTCATTATCAACAAACGAACGTTACCAACGCTGGGGAAGCTACACGATGGACACAAATTGAACGAACCATGGCGAAAGAGTACCGGTAGGCCTCCGCCTTGGGCTGGCTTGGTACATGCCAAACTGAATTATCAAACTGTACGACTTTGAGCAAAGTTATCGAACACAGTCAAGCTGCCTCTCTATGTAGGCGCGTCTACTTGACGAGTTTTAATTATTGTCAGTCCCATGCGGCGTCAGTTCCGGACATTTTATCATCAGAATTTTAGAGTTTGCTACATTCCCTCGGCCAATTGAGACAAAATCTTCGATAGAAAAGGCTATTTTTCATGCCTGGCGCTACAAGTTGCATCTTGGGTCAACCCCATCCATCGTACCACCTTTTGCAATCTGTTGGAAACAGTGCTTATTGTTTTTCAATTTGGCGGGAACTCAATTTTAAGAAGCTCAATGTCTGCGTAAACAAACTTTGGACAAATATAACAAGTTCGGCAAATAATTGTTACATTGTAGCAAACCTAAGTAATTAAATGTGCGTCAGTTCATGTACTTTGGATAGAACACGCATACTTTAACACTGAAAGAGAAAAAATTATTTGAAAATGAAAACACAAAAACACCACATTTTCATGTTTTCTTTTCCCTTGGCATAGACACTCGAACATTTTTGTTTGGAGTGTCTAGTGCTTTAAGTACATAACAGGCAGTCACGATGAAACGAATGGACGCAATTAGACCCCCATTTGGTGAGAGGGGTACACTAATTATGTTATAAATTTTTTGGAATGAGTAACAACCTAATGAAAACGGGCTTAAGACCAGTTATCTTTTGATGACCTTTTAATGAAAAACATAAAAAAGTGTCTTTATTCCGTTTTACATTTGAAAACGAGATCAAAGGAAAACCTTTGGACGCGTTTTGCCACGGATTGAATGCCGTATCTCTGTGTTCTAACCATGTATCTGTATTGTTTCTAACAGTCTTCCGTAAATGACCGCGGCTGTGGAAGTCATTATTTATAAAACGAATATTGAAACGCCCCGAAAACGTGTTGTTAAAGATCATTACGTGTAAAATATTGAAGTTGATCGAGTGAACGCACATTTTAAATAATGCAAATAGAATGCCAAGTTCAATTGAGAAAATACACGGTGATGATCTAACCATTTATCGATAAATGTGTAATAAGTGTAATTTTTACTATCGGAGGTTTGGAAAAAGTGCCCAGTTATATATTTCAGGTACAACTCTGTGTCGATGACCCCTGACTGTTCCGCCACAGCATCGCGCACAACACCGCTTACGCATTCTGGCCGCCAACCGGAGCTAAACTCCGTGGTTCGTCAGCGGCGATCCATTCAGGAAACTGAGAAAAGGTGAAGCACAGGTGTTATGTCGACTGAGTAGTTTGTAAAAGTGTAGTTTATGCTGAGTGTGAGTTTATACAACGTTCCGACGTTCTGATACGCAGGTGGTAAGGCTACGTATCAGAACTTCGGACCGTAGCATGAACTCACAGCATTAACTACACTTTCACAAACTACCCAGCCCAGTCCACATAACACCTGTGAGGTGAAGGCCCTTTCTTGTAAAACTGGTAAGTTCATTGACCCAAGATGGCGGCCGCATCACCGACCGTGGAGGTAATAAAATTGTCATAGATTTGATATGTGCACGTGAACAGCGTGGATCAAAATGGAAACTCCACTGGTGAAATCGAATTATACTGGTATCAAGACACATAACAGACGACAGCAATGGGTCTGAAATATTTAATGGCTGTTATATATCTTCCCCATTTACCGCTAACGGTCATTGGCTGTGACAGCAACAATTTCCATGGCAATATCATACAAAATATTGCGAAAATGTCGTGAAAAAAAACCCAAAAAACAAACGAACAAAAATCAAAAACGACGACGATGACAACAGGAAAAACAACGTACAGGTAATTTTTTGTAGAAATGGCCTGTCCATTAGAAATCAGCTTGGAAGAACGAGCCAGAGAAATGTTTTGGAAAACTCTAATTTTAATAGAAGTGAAAACACAAAACTTTCTTCCCCAAAGTGCGAATCCCGTGAGAGTTGAAAAGGAGCTTGACGCATACAACTGATGACAGTACCAGCAGTATCTATTACCATCCTTTTAGTAGTGAACAAGTCATTGACAATGACATAGTCCCCACTTGTAATAGGAGTATTAGTCTTGAGGGGGCAGGGAAATGAGGTCATTAAGAAGTATCACTAAAGTGTATATGTTCAGATCTATGGACACATAGGTCTATGTCATTGTTCCCAATTTGAAAATGTCGTGAAAAAAAACCCAAAAAACAAACGAACAAAAATCAAAAACGACGACGATGACAACAGGAAAAACAACGTACAGGTAATTTTTTGTAGAAATGGCCTGTCCATTAGAAATCAGCTTGGAAGAACGAGCCAGAGAAATGTTTTGGAAAACTCTAATTTTAATAGAAGTGAAAACACAAAACTTTCTTCCCCAAAGTGCGAATCCCGTGAGAGTTGAAAAACAGCTTGATGCATACAACTGATGACAGTACCAGCAGTATCTATTACCATCCTTTTAGTAGTGAACAAGTCATTGACAATGACATAGTCCCCACTTGTAATAGGAGTATTAGTCTTGAGGGGGCAGGGAAATGAGGTCATTAAGAAGTATCACTAAAGTGTATATGTTCAGATCTATGGACACATAGGTCTATGTCATTGTTCCCAATTTGAAACAAGAGGCATGTCTAAGTTATGGTTCTAAATCGGGAAAAAAGATCAAACCTCTAGCTGTATTGGCCAGCCAAGAAATACATATGTGCATAATAAATGAGGTACAAGATGTGACATCTTAAGGTCTATTATCCTATCAAAATTGAAGCGTAAAGAACTTGTGATTACTGAGTTATGCATATATATGCATATTCAAGGTCAAAGGTCATCAAGGTCACGTGACATTTTGAAAAAAAACATTGTATTGCTAATTAATCCATATATGCCAAAATTCAGACCTCTAGCTCTATTGGCTTGCCCACAATTATATATGGGCATAATTAACGAGGTAAAGCATGTGTTGTCATAAGGTCTCCCATCCTACTAAATATAAAGGACATAGCACTTGTGGTTACTTATTTATTGACATAATCGTGTATTTTAGGTAAAAAGCTATCGAGGTCACATGACATTTTGTCAAAAAATTTCTATCCTATAGTCTATCCCTATATACTAAAAATCATACATTTACCTCTATTGGCTTGTGCAAAATTAGATATGCACATAATGAATGAGGTACAATATGTGGCGTCATAAGGTGTCCCATCATACCAAATATGAAGGGTGTAGCACTTGTGGTTCCTGAGTTTTGGACAAATATGTATATTTGGGGTCAAAGGTCACCGAGGTCACGTGACATTTTGTCAAAAAAATTGTATTGCTAAGTTATCCCTACATACCAAAAATCAGACCTCTAGCTCTATTGGCTCGCTCAAAATTAGATATGCACATAATTAATGAGGTACAATATGTGGCGTCATAAGGTGTCCCATCATACCATATATGAAGGGTGTAGCACTTGTGGTTACTGAGTTATGGACAAATATGTATATTTGAGGTCAAAGGTCACCAAGGTCACGTGACATTTTGTCAAAATAATTGTATTGCTAAGTTATCCCTATATACCAAAAATCAGACCTCTAGGTCTTTTGGCTCGCTCAAAATTACATATGCGCATAATTAATGAGGTACAATATGTGGCGTCATAAAGTGTCCCATCATACCAAATATGAAGAGTGTAGCACTTGAGGTTACTGAGTTATGCACAAATATGTATATTTGAGGTCAAAGGTCATTGAGATCACTTGACATTTTGTCAAAAAAATTGTATTGCTAAGTTATCCCTACATACCAAAAATCAGACCTCTGGCTCTATTGGCTCGCTCAAAATTAGAAATGCACATAATTAATGAGGTACAATATGTGGTGTCATAAGGTGTCCCATCATACCATATATGAAGGGTGTAGCACTTGTGGTTACTGAGTTATGGACAAATATGTATATTTGAGGTCAAAGGTCACCGAGGTCACGTGACATTTTGTCAAAATAATTGTATTGCTAAGTTATCCCTATATACCAAAAATCAGACCTCTAGGTCTTTTGGCTCGCTCAAAATTACATATGCGCATAATTAATGAGGTACAATATGTGGCGTCATAAAGTGTCCCATCATACCAAATATGAAGAGTGTAGCACTTGAGGTTACTGAGTTATGCACAAATATGTATATTTGAGGTCAAAGGTCATTGAGATCACTTGACATTTTGTCAAAAAAATTGTATTGCTAAGTTATCCCTACATACCAAAAATCAGACCTCTGGCTCTATTGGCTCGCTCAAAATTAGATATGCACATAATTAATGAGGTACAATATGTGGTGTCATAAGGTGTCCCATCATACAAAATATGAAGGGTGTAGCATTAGTGATTACTGAGTTATGGACAAATATGTATATTTGAGGTTAAAGGTCACCAAGGTCACGTGACATTTTGTCAAAAAAATTGTATTGCTAAGTTATCCATATATACCAAAAATCAGACCTCTAGCTCTATTGGCTCGCTCAAAATTAGATATGCACATAATTAATGAGGTACAATATGTGGCGTCATTGGGTGTCCCATCATACCATATATGAAAGGTTTACCACTTGTGGTTACTGAGTTATGGACAAATATGTATATTCGAGGTCAAAGGTCACCAAGGTCACATGACATTTTGTCAAAGTGTCTGAGATATCTGCGTGAACGGATGGACTCACGGACTGACATGACCCAATCTATGAGCCCCCTGGACTTTATCTGTGGGGACTAAAAACTGTGTCACTGCATCCTTTTTGCAATATGAATACGATGAGAAACTAAATTTTTATTTATCTTGGCCTTATACATGGGAGCCTATGTACTGCCTTATACATGGGAGTCTATGGACTGCCTTATACATGGGAGTCTATGGTCTGCCTTATACATGGGAGTCTGTCTGCCTTATACATGGAAGTTTATGGAGGTGAAAACTAAAAAGTCCTCTACCACGGTCAAATTTGATTGCATTGTGAAACAAATCGAGGTGCATCTGTATGAGGTATGGTACTATCCTTGTACCAAGTTTGAACGAAATCGCTCCAGGCGTCTCTGAGATATCTGCGTGAACGGACGGACGCACGGACGGACGCACGGACGGACGCACGGACATGACCAAACCTATAAGTCCCCCCGGACGGTGTCCGTGGGGACTAATAAACCATTTATTTTATTTACTCCGATCAGTAAGAGCATGAAGAAAGGAGAGAAAATGATAGAGAAAACAGTGTGAAAATCTCAGTAATACTTTATGGGTCGCCTGTGCTTATACATGGGAGTCTATGGACTGCCTTATACATGGGGGTCTATGGAGGTGAAAACTAGTGTGAAAATCTCAGTAATACTTTATGGGTCGCCTGTGCTTATACATGGGAGTCTATGGACTGCCTTATACATGGGGGTCTATGGAGGTGAAAACTAGTGTGAAAATCTCAGTAATACTTTATGGGTCGCCTGTGCTTATACATGGGAGTCTATGGACTGCCTTATACATGGGGGTCTATGGAGGTGAAAACTAAAAAGTCCTCTAACATGGCCAAATTTGATCGCATTGTGAAACAAATCGACGTGCATCTGTATGAGGTAGGGTACTATCCTTGAACCAAGTTTGAACAAAATCGCTCCAGGCGTCTATGAGATATCTGCGTGAACGGACGGACGCACAGACGCACGCACGCACACACACACGGACGCACGGACATGACCAAACCTATAAGTCCCCCCGGACGGTGTCCGTGGGGACTAATAACTGATGACTTGGTCACTATTTTTGCGGTCTCGTCATGGATCATGTGATTTGTTTAATCAGTTTAAGTTATATTAAGTTGTTAGTTGTTCGACATCAAGAATCAGTCGGAACATTTCACTGCGCATCCGCATTTTTATAGCTTTAAGGTAGTTTCGCCATCGATATTATTTACAGAGAGTGAATAAAATACGTATATATATATATATATATATATATATATATATATATATATATATATATATATATATATATATATATATATATATATATATATATATATATTAGTTTTCCGGCGTCGTAATAACGTTATTGGTTGAGAAAGACACGTTCAAGACAAAGGTGAGAGGTTGTGTGCTTTTCCGCGAAAAAAAGACTGGTATACTATTATCATGCCATTGCATTCACGTCGTTTTCACTGTCCATCTCATCATCAAAATTTCGATCGTCATGATCAGCGACAGGACACTGAGTACAAAGATCATATCGAATTGAGAAAAGGAGTGGCACTGTTTTCAGCCGGTGTCCCGGATAATAATAGAAATATTTTGAGGTGTATGTCATCAAGCGGAGGGACTGTGTAGTATACTAACTGTAAAGATCTTCGTGAAAATTCTCCCAAACCTTACGGCTGTTTTGGAACGCAACATTCTGAAAATATTTACGTCACTTTACTTGGCTTCTTATTGCTATAATTTTTATTTGGTTATTGCTTCAGCTGTGAGTGATGCTGAGAGTCTCAACTAGTGGTCACTGAGAGACTTTTCATGGCGTATAAAGGGACCGTTGATAGATCACATTGTGTCTTTGTATTCATTGCTGTATTTTCCGTGCCTCGATAGGTATTCATGGCCATTTCCTTCGACGTATATACGTCATCTTCAAAGGCATCGACTGAATTCTGAAATATACACATAAGATCAGAACACTCTGATCTTACAAACTCAATTTCAATTCGATTTATTTTCAGTACTTTTAACCTCCGACCAATATGTACAAACAGTAACAGAAATGTTGTATACAGATCGCTAGTCAACAGGTCAAATGCAGTAATTATATCAAAAAAAACCCTTATGTACAAAATGCATAGCCTAAGCGTTTGCGAAAGAATCTGGAAAAAAGAAAAAAGGTTTGTGATACTGTTGGTATGTTTATGGTATACGCTCTCTCCAACTTTTTGTTGCTCCAAAAATATATTTACTCTGTTTCCTCAATGTGACATTAATTTGAGATAAAATGAGTATATTGAATTTTTACATTACAGGAAAGTTAAAATAGGAAGAAATTTATTTATCTCTCAAGTAATCATACTTCGGAGATATGAGTAATAAGACAACGGGACTCATCCTCTACTGCCTGCAAGCTACACAATTCACATAGTGTCTGGTCTTGGAGTCTTGTTCAAACGACCTGTCCCAATCTTCAGAGAGAGTGCTGATGTTCTAAAACAAAAGGTCGAATAAATGTAAAGTTTGCCACTCTTAGCCTAATAATATTTTGTATTACACTCTGGACGTCCTGTACGCCTAATAATCTTCGCATGGATGACAATAGTTTTTTTCATTATAATTCTGGCAATTTGATTATGCAGTGCCTCAAATTTCCGCTGTAAACCTGTTCGAACTAAAGCTTTCAAACTGCTTTTATAACACGGAAGTAAAAGTTACGTCGGTGTAGTGGTGGCGAAACTTTGTCTGTGTTAACGGGATATATGCTATTCAGAAATTCTATTACTTGTTATTTTCAATGCTACTTTTATGAAAACAAAGGCCGATAGGAAATTTCCCATACTGTGTTTTTACGTTAGTATTCTCTTTCAAAATCAAGAATAAAAATCAGGGGTCACCTAGCAAATTTTGGTACTAGAGAAACAAATTACCCAAGATTTACTGATATTTGAAATTCAAAATGGCCGTCATCCCTGTGTTAATTCTATGGAAAAAAATTAAATTTTCGATTTTGGAAAAACTAAGACGATAAAAAGTTTTCTTACACCAAGAGCTTTAAAATGATCCCCCACAAGCGGTGGATTAGAAAAGAATTGTAAAAGTTCCCAAAGCGCATTCCACCTCAAAGCATATTATTGAACACTGGATTGCTGACAAACTTTTGATGATCATTAAGGTACCGTTCAGTTTTTACGGCCGGGGGGGCCGGCAAAATCCAGGGGGGGGTCATCAAAATTTTGGAATCCGCAAAGGGGGGGTCATCACTTTTTCACTGGTAGGAAAGGGGGGGTCACCACATTTTCAAAAACATAATACCAACAATAAAGTTCACTTTATGCCATTGCCATGATCGACCCTCTTTACCGGCGGGCCGCCTTCGGCGGCCCACTACAATAAATATACATTATGTTTTACCCATGACCCTCTTAACGGGCAGACGCCTTTGGCGGCCCACTCCAATTAGGTTTACTTCATGCAATGGCCATGATCGACCCTCTTTACCGGTGGGCCGCCTGCGGCGGCCCACTCCAATAAATTGACTTTATGTAATACCCCACAGCAATCTTAATGGCCGTGCGCCTTCAGCGGCCCTGTCCAGTAAAGTCTACTTTATGCAATAGCCATGATCGACCCTCTTTACCGGCAGGCCACCTTTGGTGGCCCACTAGAATAAAGTTGACTTTACGTAATGGCCCATGACCCTCTTAACCGGAGGGCTGCCTTTGGCGAACCACTCCAATAAAGTTCACTTTATACAATGTCCATGGACATGAGTTGTCTATGGAAATGAAGTTAAAAATTGCCTTACAGTCGTCCTAATTAACAGACGTTTCAATGGATGTGGCTGAGAAGTTTGTGCACTGGCATCTCTGCTACACGAATAAAGTGCGCCGCGTACCGGAGTTCAAATCCAAACCATGCGGGTAAATTTGACATATGGGTTTTAGTTATTTTTAAGCGGGGGGGGGGGGGGGGTCATCAATTTTTTTCGTCTGACAAAGGGGGGGTCATCTTTTTTTCACGAAAAATGCAGGGGGGGTCTATCTTTTTTTGAACACCGGCGACAAGATTTTGCAGGCCCCCCCCCGGCCGTAAAAACTGAACGCTCCCTAAAGGGAAACAGTCGTCGGAACTGCGCCTGTGCGAGTTTCTTGTTTACAAACAATGTATTTCGTGCACGATATCTAGATGCACCTCATCATCATAGCTGCAACATGTAAATTATACGATGTAGATTATAACAGACATGTTTTAACTTTCATCAAACAACATATTACTATCAAATAGTAATGAAAATGTTCTTGCTGTTCTGACAGGATTAAAGGGGAACTTCTGACCACAGTACGCGTAGGTGGAGTAACTGGCGACACAGGAATTAACGTTGCGCTCGAAACTTTATTTCCCCAGGTCAGTCTGATGGCTGCCTGGGGCAACTCTTAGCTCCGAGAGCCTGGAGATATGCTCACTCCAAGGCCCCCAAAGTCCGACTCTCAATTTTACAATACTTTGTCGACAAGAAAACTTGCCAACGCTATAGTTTCACAATGATTAATACGTAGTATGCATGAGACATGTCACAACACCATTGTTTTAAATCCAAGCTGTGAAAATATGAAAAGCGATACTAGACAGCTACAGTTCTGATAAAAGTTGGACCATTGTTTTTCTATTGTCCAAACTTGCGTCAGACATTTCATGAAAAATTACAGGAATTCACGAGACACGCGGGTGCCTGGAATGGCGCTGCCATCGAATTTAAACAAAAGAGACTTGAAAATGTAATTTGCTGCCAATTTTGAAGAATTACACCTCCGGTAAATCGTGAGAATTCAAGCCCAAGTGGCGAAATGTTGAAATTTGGCGAATTACTAGAATGAAGATTTACAGTAACCGATACAAATTATAGAAACATGACATCGTTCTTTCTCCCACAAAGGCTTGTCCTCAAGCCTTGAAAAAGGTGTCTCAAATATAGATAGAATACAAAAATATTACGTTTACACAAAATACACAAGGAAAATACAGAATTTCAGAAGAACATCAAGTGGAAAGTACAATTTTTTTTTTTGGTAATTAGAAATATGACATCGTTCTTTGAAAATGATCGAATAATGTATGTGTTGCAGTGCTTTTGATAGCAGATGTATACAAGCTGTATCGAGCAATGTCCGCAGTTATGTTTGTGATCAAAAGTTTCTCCCAGAGAGATCCGTTTCTAGAACAATCTCGATTATACCATATTGACGATGTTCAAATTTTTAAACTAACTATTCAACTCTCCAACCCCCAACCCTTCGTATCGGAGACGTCTTACGCGTAGCACTGCAGCGTCGGTAATTCTCGTAGCTCTATAATTATCTTCACTTAATAAAAAAAAACACTCCCAACCCCCAAACCAACCCGCGTAGATGAGACAAACGAGTATAAATAATTAGATTTCTCTGTTGAACAATACCAATATTTGGAATTAAAGCGAGTCTACTATACTAACTATTTGACCACAAAACCCCTCGAACAATTTTCAAATTCAGTTCGCAGACAAAACACGCATGCAGTTCCAACGATCATACACAGTTCTCTTGATCAACTTAGACAAATCTCGAATCTGCTCACCCTTCAAAATGTTAATACTGTTATCTTCTCATGGTTGATCTACCTTGACGTGCTCTTCGTTAGTTTCCTTGGGTTGAAAGATTCAGCTTGCCTCTGTAAATACCATCTTCTTCTGTAATTTTTTTCGGTCTGAATTCTGCATTGTCTATCCTTTATGTCATCCGGGGAATTTCACTCAGGTGTCCGGGAGCGACTCGCTTCTCGCAGTTCTATCGGGAAATTCCATTCAGCTTTGCTGTGAGAGGCTTCGTTTTCTTCGTTTTCGGGGAATCATGCGCTCGAAACTTTATTTCCCCAGGTCAGCCTGATGGCTGCCTGGGGCAACTCTTAGCTGCGAGAGCCTCGAGATATGCTCACTCCAAGGCCCCCAAGTCTGACTCTCCAATTTACAATACTTTGTCGACAAGAAAACTTGCCAACGCTAGTGTCACGATGATTAACATGTAGTATGCATGAGACATGTAACAACACCATAGTCTTAAATCCAAGCTGTGAAAAGTTCGACTACATTGTCTTTCTATTGTCCAACATTACCATGGATACAGTGTTGCTGTTGGTTGTATGGGTCTCATACAACCTTTGACTGCAGTTCCGACGGCTTTAGCGTTTACTTAACCTTTTCATGCCTACAAAATCTCGGAAATGTACACTCTCGTATAAGCGACGTATATTAATTTTCTATGATTTTGAAATATAAGGCTAATATTATATTGTAAAGAAGTGTTCATGCTGTTCCGAAATCAGGATTTAGGGGAACTTCAGACCACAGTACGCGTAGATGGAGTAAATACATCGATCAGGCGACACAGGAATTAACGTTGCGCTCGAAACTTTATTTCCCAAGGTCAGCCTTATGGCTGCCTGGGGCAACTCTTAGCTCCGAGAGCCTGGAGATATGCTCACTCCAAGGCCCCCAAAGTCTGACTCTCAAATTTACAATACTTTGTCGACAAGAAAACTTGCCAACGCTCGTGTCACAATGATTAACATGTAGTATGCATGAGACATGTCACAACACCATTGTTTTAAATCCAAGCTGTGAAAGTATGAAAAGCGATACTTAACAGCTACAGTGCTGATAAAAGTTCGACTACATTGTCTTTCTATTGTCCAACCTTGCGTGAGACATCATGCATAATCATAGGAATTCAACAGACACGCGGTTGCCTGGAATGCCATTGAATTTAAAGCCCCAACTCAATTATCAGATTTATCTAAAATAAATATTATGTACTTGATAAAATATTCAGTGGAAAACAAAAGAATGACAAACTGTTAATGAGCTATTCACACATTTGCTAATGCGAGAACCTGGGATTGAGAAGGGCGCCTTTAAACAGAAGAGAATTGAAAATGGAATTTGCCGCCAATTTTGAAGAATTTCACCTCCGGTAAATCGTGGGAATTCAAGCCCATGGAGGTAGTAGGAAGTACCACCTCCATGTCAAGCCCAAGTGGTGAAATGTTGAAATTTGGTGAATTACTAGAATGGAGATTTACAGTAACCGGTACAAATTATATAGAAACATGACACTAACATAAAAGTGCACGACTTGGAGGGTATTAAGTGATTTGAAAATACATGTGCAAACTCGAGCCCTAACATTATACAGGACAGCCCTATAATCCCTTTCACACCTATTGTTATTTCTTTGTCTACGCTGGTCTTTGAAGTTGTGGCATGGTTGCCGCGATCAGGATCTATTTTTTACATCCATGATTAAAGCAACACCAATGGTGTGTAGCAGGTTCGATGTGGCAGTCAATAGTGTGGATTGAAGTTTGTAGTCTGGTTTATATGTATATGGATTATACACATTCCTTGAAACACAGAGTTTTCGTCAAAAATTTGACGGAAAAAATGACGATGCCATTCTTTGATTTTTTTCAGACAGAATTTAGAATCTCCGAGGTTCTGCTCGGCCAAATTTCGTCGGTAGAATTTACATCCTCTTGTCCACAATATCATTAAATCTCTTTTCACAAGATCTATAGGGTGATCATATTCTCACACCCAAAGGCACTGATAGATGAACTGGCGCTTATTTTTCTCATAAATCATGTCTTGATAGGTCTGAGTGACGCATGGAAAGTTACCTGTTCAATCATGTTACAATTATATTACCAATCGCCGTTCAAAAGAGACCTTGTCGCTGTTATAAAAGGTGGGAAAGGCGATCGATATTTAGAATCAGAGCTTGAATAAAACGATAATTTTCAAAATTATTATATCTGGCGGCCTATTAGTTATTTGTTTAATAGGACCGCCTATGAACTATGCTGTACATCACTTAAAAGTCCATAAGCTGTAACTTTACCTATACTTTACTCCATTCACGATTGCTGTCTGTAAAGTCCAGATTCCGTGGAGCGCCCCAAAGCACGTCGCATTGCTCTTTATAGTCTTTAACTTGTAAGTAAAGACTGTATCTGTGTACTGTACCGTGTTATTGGTGATAGCCACATTTTAGTATCATGTCAACAAGAAAATGTGCTTTACACCATCGTTGTCCTTGCAAGACTACGACTATACGTATTTCTGTTTAATGTCGGCAAAAGGATAAGAAACTGCATTGTTTTATTGAACAAAAATATTATCAAAAGTTGTATCTGTGTCACTTCAAGAGTCCTCTGTCAGGGACACGTAAGTCAATCGCCGTATGGGCACTATATACAAATACGAAATCTGATAAAAAATTGCATATTTCATTGTCGATCTTTATTGGCGACGCAAAATGTAAATGCTAAAATATAGAATGACCGTAAAACTGACATGGTGAAGTTGATGTAGAATTCAAATGTGTACGAAGATTACCCGGTACGGAGCAACCTAAGAACAGATATTTGTAAACTATCAGACAACGGTTGACTATATCTGTATGATTTTGCCGTGAATTACTTATCGTTCGACAAAACATTTTCCTTTTGCACTGTCGAAGAGAACCGAAAACACAAGAGAAAACTCGAACCAGGAGTGGCTTGACTTCTTGACAAATCATTGGCTTGCTGGGGACAGTGTAGGAGATTGTTAGCCCGAACAACCTGCTCGTCAATGAGAGTGATAGTAAAACATTGAAATCCTTGAGCGAAAACCAATTGAAACACGATTTGAACTAATTTTGGATGACTGGATTTTCGTATTTTTCAAATTTCTCAAAAGTGTTAGGTGCCATATAGCTGAATATTGCAATATTACAAATTACTCATAAAGACAAGTGTGTAAGGTAATAAGAAAAGCAGATGAGATTACATTTGTAAATTAAATCGACATTACTTCACCATCCAATTATCCCAAATTAGTTCCAATCGTTTTTTGATTAAATAGAATGGTAAGATAAGAAAATGAAAGTACAGGAGAGCGGAAGAAGCGCCTTTAAATGACCAGTTTCATAAATTCCCAAAAAGTAAATCGTTGTTGAACAGTATATTTTACAAATCACATCAAAAATCCATGTTTGTAACAGACCCAATGTGTATTAGCTAAGACGGCATAGGATCGCATAAGGTAGAAAGCGCCTTGGGGACAGATAGTCAGACTCTCAAATTTCTACAATTCTTTTCTAATCTACCACTTGCAGGGGCTTATTTTAAAGCTCTTGGGGTTAGAAACACTTTCACTGGCCGAGTTTTTAGAAAATCTAACTTGCAATCCCCCTAGCGTTAACACAGGAATGGAGGCCATTTTGATTTTCAAATATTGCAAAATGTTGGGTAATTTTTTTTCCTTGTTCCAAACTTTGCACGGTGACCTCCGATTTTTATTGTTCATTTGGTAAGATAATGGCTGAAAGTTTCATTCAGGAAAGTTTGAGCAAAAGTTTAAGTCTTTCACTTTCGAGGCGCATTCATACCATAACATGGGGTGCTTAAATTTTGACATGAATTCGCCAAGGTATTGCAGCTGGCCTTGTCTGTATACATTTCGCCGTATACAGGTGTGTATGTAGGGGTCTGAATTTATGCTTGTATTATTGATGTCTGTATACTGTTACGAATACTGTCTCCCGTGACTACGTCTGAAAGTTTGCGCGTCTTTAGGCCTACATACATGCCAGACAGGATACTTATAAGTTGGTAAAGGCCTCATGTTTGTGTTGAAAATACACATTAAAGAAAGTTCATGAGGGTTCCATTAAAATATAAGCTTAAGGTTTGTAATTAAGCCTGCAGATGTTTTTGACAGCAAACATTAGATTTACAAAATTATATGGTTGTGACGAATGGTTCCATATCGGTCGATTTTGTTCGACTCTAAGTGAAAGTCGTACTACTGCTACTCTTCACGCGCTATATCTATTCCAGGTCATCGGAAAATCTCGAAGAGTCTTTATGTCGGTCAACGAGAATAAAACTTCCCAACCTTTTATTAATATCATCCAATACCAAGTTACAGCGACAACCTGAAAACTGCGAGCACTGAGTGATTTATCAGTGTGATCCTATAAGGGACGACGATTCCCATAGGCCTTCGTATGCCACACTGCATGGCCGCCGTAATTAAACAGCTTATGGAAGGCAGACAAAGTGAAGCCAATTTCACCCTCATTATAAAAGTGTATCACTGAAAGCATAATTATCCTTAATTGAGGCATCGGACGATTAAGAGAAATAATTGACTTTCAGTGGGCAATGTTTTGTCCTCTGAAGTTCATCATACAGTCTGGCGCATGTGGCCTATCAGTTATTTTGTCAGCGCTACTCTGACTAAAATGCGGTGAGACCAAATTTTACACCATGGATGTCTCTTTTTTACATCCATAGTGACACCAAATAATAAAACAGTATTTTTAACCCTTTGAACGCTAAAGTCAATTTTGGTCTCCTTCACACGTGTAATTATAACCCAGCCAATTTTTTCCAGATCCACATTGTTTTTGATTTTTCCCAAAATTTTGATCAAAAACAGCAGCCAATAAAAAGTGATGTCAATGTACGGTGCTGTAGTCCAAAATTTTCAAAAAAATACGGGAAAATTCATAAAATTGGTAAAATTTTGTACCAAAATTTTGGTGGGAAAATTACAGCTCTCAAATGGTTAAACATGTGCCCGTGCAAGATTTGTGTAATTTTGCTTGTGCTGACACCATTCATATTTTTTTCTTCGCTGAGGCTAATTTGTTCCTATCATACTCGATTCGTAATTGGGAGTGGTCAATCGTTAGGTAATCTAGTGACCTATAAAAACCTCTGGCCAAATATTTGACGTAGTAACGGTCGCTAACTCAGAGCGCGGGAGATCACACGTAACACTTGATATCCGGGTCTTCCATTCACATTATATTGATAAGCAAACAAAACGCTCACTCGCTGCGTGAGACTCTGAGTAGCCGACTTTTAGGATATAAAATGCAGTGTAAAGTATTGAAATAATATTAGGTCATAATAGCTAAACAGGCTGATGAGCTCGCTGGTTGTTTGGCCTTCATTTACGTCCGATCATTGAATGGATTGTTCCGTTCCAGGTAAATCGACTTAATTGGGGTACCTGTACACTAATTATCTCGCCAAAGTTTCGCTATCACACTAGTTTGCGCTATCACCATTGGCGAAGCGTTCACTTCACTCACTCAAAAAAAAACCCGACAATTTTTGTTGAACTTTTTTCGTTCAGTTTATTCAATGGAGAAATAAATTAGCCCTACTAGACATACATAGATGTATTTGGAGAAAGGTAGCTTGAAGGATGTTATAATAACAGTGGCCTTCTCGCTCCATCTTGCAGGACTAGATAAAAGTACGTACCCACACAGTCTCCCCAACAAAACCCCATGTTAATATACCATAAGGAGAAAAGTACGGTTAATCTGAACACTTTCGTTCATCCGTCGCATAGGTACACCAGAAGGCGCAAAAAATTACAGTCGGAGCAGTCTAAGATTCTGTAAGAAAATGTCTGAAAATTTGTTCGATTTGTGGTTATAAGTAAATATATTTTTGCTTCCCAAATATCAAATATTTTCAGCTACCAGTCACTTGAATATTTCTTTTCTGTAAAATTAGCTGGTCTGCAAATATTTGAAGAAATTTTCTCTCTGCAGATTTTCCCATATTACCCACCCCTTCAAAGATCTAATGGTAGAGTCCGTACGTTGTACGGGTTTCATAACTTTTGTTTACTTTGGTTTCCATGACGCTATACTAGTTGCATTTTCAATTCAATACTCTCCGTGGCTAGGGTGGAACAATTTAATTTCGGTCGGGGAGGGCTGAGGAGAAGCTCATCACCGGATTCTGGGAACGGTGAACATTTTTTCTACTCGCTCCTGAGAAAAAAGGTAAAGATTGTCAGGAATATCTGAACGCGAATGAGAGCAGAGATTTCATAATGATATTATATCACTTCACTAGGAATATAGCAATCACGTTACTGTAGATTTCTGGAAAGGGGAGAGATCGCGGTATGTGAATCGGACAGTGGTGTAACTCTATAACCAGTTTTTCCGAATTATGACACTGAAATTGTCCAAACGGTTGAATTTTGAAATTAAACCTGAATGTGTTTCACCTGAAGATATCTTGTCCTTGTGGTGTTTTCTTAGTCTTTTGACTTCTAGTCTTCTTCAGTTGGTTAGTGTTTTGTTCCAATTTATGACAAATCAAAGCAACACGAACAGATAGGACATACTTTCTACAGTATTTGTATAGTTGTATCAATAACAAGTGTATTATATACATATCTATATCTATCTATATATATACACACACACAAAAATAAATATATATATACATATATATATATATATATATATATATATATATATATATATATATATATATATATATATATATATAAATAATTGTGCAATAAAGCATACCCAGCGACGGTATACCACGAGATTTTGACCAGTTCACGACATATATGCACGAGCGAAAGCGAGTGCATATATGAAGTGAACTGGTCAAAATCGAGGGCACGTCCATCAACCTCCCCTTCAGCAAATCACATGGTTTTCCCTTGAACTTAGGAAGGCTGCACGAGCGTGTGTAAAATGATTGTGTAGTTAGAGGGTCCATTCCCATCACCGAATACGGTTAACAGGTTAATGATTAAAATACGCACACACTCAAATAGGTTGGAATCGTTTGAGGAGATAACGCAGAGTGCGTGTGCTGGACGGACGGTTCATAACGACGCCACCCACAACCTAGCCCCGGTAATACACATCGTCAAAGATGGGCGCCAAAGTAACGAGAGAAGATTTTGAATGGATTTATACGGAACAGCCCCATGCTTCCCGCAGAAGAGAAATGTTGGGTGAGATGACGAGAATTTTTGTACCCGCAGTATTAGTTTAGCGATGGGATGCCAGGCCTTTATTTTACGTAGAGATACTGACAGAGCATAAGGCTTCACCTTTGCTTGTCACATCCTTCATTTATAAACTTGATGGGTCTATCCAGTGGTAAAGGCCCTATTATCATGTAGCGCTGGACGATTGAAAACAAATTCAAATCCTTACGAGTAGTTTATTTTCATCCACAGTTTAATATGGTCGGTACAGCCACGGTTCCTCCACTCTTTTGTGGAGGGACCGTGGTACAGCTAAATGTGAGTACACAGTCGATAGTGGTCGTAATAAATTGTCCTTCCCAAACTAAACGCAGTCATGCGAATATAGAACACGCGTTATTCAACCGAGAATCTTCGGCTGGGTTGGTAGCGAGACCAGAGCCAAGGTAGCGCCGTATTAATGCACATCAAATGGCGTTTTAAAGATAATATTCACAAACTTTCATAGTATAAAAAGTTTGTCTTGTTTGTTGTGGAAATACAGAATTAGCGCGAGTCGGTATTTTGCGTTAAATGGGGCCGATCGGTCGGAACTCAGTTTTATTAATCATTTTTCGGTGTTGAGTGCTACTTCGCGGTTTAGTTACATATTAATCTACCTTTATGCAAGCACGGACGGTCCCTCACTGGAAACTACATCAACAGGTGTGCGTATATTTACAGAAATTGAGGGAAGGGGTCTCAAGTAGCCGCGGTCAAAGTAACCGGGAAGGGGAGGGGGTACAGTGTCTCCATCACGGTGACCGACTCGAATGGAGAGGACCAGAGGGACCGAAACCCTGTAACTGTCCAGGTTATATTTATCATTATCTACCTCCATGTATTTATCGGGCTGGGCTAACAGAAAATCAAACTTTAGAGACGTTTAGTTATGAAGACGGCAAGATTACCTGACCAAGGAATGCCTAATCAGAAATCTTTTTTTTTATCGAGACTAAGACATGCTATTTCCATATCACAAGGACGTGTACATGCAAGGTCAGTAACTTCTCGCATGTAATCATAGACCCTCGAGGGTCTATGATGTAATCAATGAAAGAGGAAGAACTAAGCCGTCACACAGAGTGACTACAACTAGTATTCTGTCTAGTCTTACTCAAGTCTTCTGATTTACCTTTGATAGCGCAACATTTTAGGTAACAGTCATACCCCCTGAACATCTTGTCAGGAAACAACTACACAAAATGTTTGATCTGTGATTAGTGATAATAGAATGACTCGACTTGTACTCAAAGCATGCATAATACTTTGTCCCTCTTTGCACTGCTGGCCTTATTACGTAACTACGTAACAACGAGAGTTCTCATCGCATTTTGTGTGCTGAAATGCTGCTTTGAGAAGAATGTGTAGATGTGACGCAGTCAAGGCAATTAGGTAAATGATGTGCACGGCCCTGGAATTTTACAGGGCCATAAATTTCATTCACTGTAAGTTTTATTAAAGGGATGTAATTAAACTTGGCGTAAATAGCCCTAAAATTTTACGGGCCATAATCAATTTGTGGTGAATTAGAATAATCAAGGTATGTAATTGTATACAGCCCAGAAATTTTACATGAGCCTAAACACTTTCCATGAAAGCAAGAACAGTTTAGTTGACAAATGATCTCAGGAGCATGCCCTAATAAAGATTACTTTTAAGATGATAATAAAAGCAATTATATTAATAGTTTCTGGGCAGATGGACTGTAGTGTCTTCCTCAATGCTTTCAACCATTTTGATACAGAAATCCAAGAGGAATTTTAGTAGTTTCCTACATGTGTAATCTGCCTCCAGTATTGCAGTATACGTTGGGTTTTTTTCTCTGACAATACCGCCTCTATTTTTTAAGTTCATCATATTTTGTTATAATCAACATCACAAGCAATATTCATCACATATAGCTGCAACTGAAAAAAATCGCTAAGTGAAAAACTTAGACATGACAATTCAAATGTCTTTCACTATTACAATAACATTGTCTCATCAATATACCCAGTAAATTTCTTCAACTTTGGTGAAATCCTTTCTGTCTAATTTCCCTAATTGGTAAAGATCATTAAATGATCATAGTAGTAATTAGCTGAAATAAAAATACAAAATGACTTTCATTAATGTTGTATCAGTAAGTTTCATCAACTTGTGGCCAATCCAGATATGTATCCCTATATAAAAATGTTCATTGAATATGCAAATGAGCACTGCATATTAAAACTTCAACATGACCTCGAAATCTATCATATGGTTCCTTATATAATGCACAATTCGGGGCAAATGAATATTCCACATTGATAAAGAATCATTAGCAAAGAATTTCAAAACTGAAACAATGCTCATTAATATAATTTGCATAAATTAATACTAATCTTCCCCGTATCTTGCACTAATGGTGGTTCCTTGATTAAAATTTGTGAAAAGATTCCTGAGATATGTAATGCTGAGAATATATGAATATACAAGTGCTGAACACATAATTATGCAAATTTCCATCAATTATGCAAATTGCCATTCATTATGCAAAGCACACCCTCCAGAAACTAATCAGTTCTTGCCATTCCCAAACACAATCTATGTACCAGATTTGATTCTGATCCGATAAACTGATAAGCCGTCTTAAGATATCACATCCACAGCAGACAGACAGACAGAGGCAGACATCGGTAGACATTAGCTTATGTGTGAACACATGAGCTAAAAAGTGGTACTAAATATCATCCACAGTAGATTAAAAAATATATCTGTTGAATTTTATTTCAGTCACAATTGAAAAGTTAAATGCACAAATCCCAAAATGGATGAGTGGATGATTTTTATTCAGGACTAAATGTGCCTCAAAAGCGAAAGATTTAAAGTTTTGCTGAAACTTTCCTCATGAAACTTTCAACCATTCTCTAACCAAAACGAGAATAAAGTCAGCAGTCACCATACAAACTTAGATATTAAAGACACAAATTATGTAGCAATTACTAATATTTCAAATTCAAAATGGCCACCATCCCTGTTTTGACTCTATGGGACAAAATCAAATATTCAATTTTCGAAAAACTAAGAAAATGAAAATTTTTCTTACTCTAGGAGCTGTAAAATGAGCCCCATAAGTAGTAGACAGAAAAGAATTGTAAAAATTTGAATTTAAATATCTGTCCCTGAGGCGCATTCTACCGTAACCCTTTCACCCCCCGTTCCCTGTATACAGGTCCAACTTTACCATAGAAAACGATGGATTTGGGACAAACCATGGTGGTGAAAGGGTTAAGTTGATGGCATCAGATAAATTACTCTACAGATATCCAAACTGTTATATTTAACTTTCTGTCTGACGTCAACACTTTCAATTTTTGAACTTTCGCTTGGAGAGGTGGTTTTCATCTAAACTAAAAAAAACTTTGGTTGTTGTGATGGCATGCAAATCTCAAAGAGTCCCTAGTGTGCAGTATAAAGTATGTTTTTGGTTCAAAGCTAAATATTGTCTCCACACTTGTACAAAACAGCTAAATCACTCTACCTGAAAACATTGTCAATGACCCCAGTTGTCATTATGCATGTAAAACTGTTTTAACTTAATAATAACCCACCGACAAAGATGACCTCCGGGTGACCTCTTGGAAAGTTGTCATCCAAGTCACTTCTATTCTTCTTGGAATGTATGTTGTGTGTGTGTCAGGTGGCTTTCACATGCTAATCTTGTGTAGTGATTTCACAAACTATGAAAACTGCCCAGAGTGCACCTTTTTAGATTATGTAGGTCATGATAGTCCGTGTACCTTGTCAACTGGTATTTCTGTGACAAATACCCACTCTCAAAGTTTCTTTGCATGTAGTTTCAATATTTTCAATCTGACATCTCTCTTTGCATTGAAATCTCTGGATATCTTATACACTTTGTAAAATACCTCTGCTCTGAAACTTCTCTTTGGCTTCCTATCTTTGCAATTCAGTTTGCCCATAGTTTTCACATATGTAGTTTTGAATTTTAGGAGTGGAAATACATATGCAAAGTATATATTGTTTGAAAAATTGAATATTCAGTAAATTTATTCCAAACCAGAGAAATATTTCCGAACAGTTGACAGTCATCATGTCTATGATGCCACACAATGTTTGCATAACAGATTCTAAAGACATGATGAGAAACCACATTTTATTGTAAAATTGAAAAGTGTGGAATTCCTGCAACATTGTGTAGTGAATCAGTTATCTGACAAAACAAATCCATGAACCAAAAACCTGAGAAGAAAAGTCGTTAGATCATACATTTCACTCTGTTATCCCCTCATGGTAGTTCATAAGTCCAAACTTACCACTGTAAGCAATGGGCAGAAACCAAAGTATACTGTTCAAAGGGTAAAGTTGAGTTCATCAAACTGCACAGACAGTAGGTTAATATATTACTTGGAGTCCCCTTTTGTAGCTTTGTTAAATTTGATGTAAAATTTTAAATGTCTGAGATTTTTTCCCATTTTCCTGTTAAATATCGTCATCCTCTCTGAATACCCTTATCCAATAACTTTGTTTGTTCAATGTGCTATTTAAGATTTTCCCCTCTTTTGAGTGAAATCAGAATCCACGTATGGGAGCTCTTAAATTTGTCTGATAAATTGGAAAATATTTACCATGGTTAAGATCTTGTTGCATTTACTTCCTTAGAACATCCCACCATTAAGTGGAAATACACTGCATATTGTGTCATGGTGACATCATTAATGGTGCACATTGCCGCAGATGAATTGTGGAATTTTCAATTTCACATGAAGCAGGTGTCCTCCCGCACACTATAGAGATAAACACACAATTCATAGACACTCAAAGTCTATTTATAGGTGAGGGCTTTCTTCACACCTGCATTTCAAAGTCAATACAGCCTTTTTTCATTCTTTCTGTGATAATCCTTTTCAAGCGTAATGAGAGAAAGAAAAAAACATTTTGAACTGCTTCCAACAGTATGATGGAAATGCTGTTTAGACCTGGAATGTGTGTATGTGCAATATATCTCATATCAAAGCCCTCTGAAAGCATGGTGAGGTGTCACTGATACCTGGTAACAACTGGATATTTTTTCTAGGGAAAGGTTTTTCCATTAAGTTGAATCTGTAAATCACTTTCACAGCACACTGTTGCTAAGTATTGTGTATTAGAGGCTCAGTGCCTGCCCAGGCTATGGCTGGCAGTAAATACCAAAAATGCTGATGAGGTAACAGGACCTCATGAGTTCAATACATACTTGAAATAAATTACATCCGTGTTGGTATCTATGGAACTGGGATCCACAAATACAATGTAAGTTCATCACAAAGGAGAAAACGCAAGTTGGATACGGCCAAGTTATTGCCTTAATATTAGGCCAGTTTATTCGTTGACATTCATGCAGTATTTGTCTTGTCCCATGTAGGCTTTAGGTAAAGGTTATATTTCTGAGCCTTGTATGACTGGGAGTCAACCCCCCTTTCCCTGATTAGGAACAAGCCAAGCACACAAGCCATATGCAAATACCAGACAAGTTTCATTGTTTACATCAGTATGTTCAGTCCACCATGCCAGCTGTGTTAGTCCAGGTTTGCCCAAGGCAGGATCAAAGGCTGGATCAAAGTGATTTAGGAAGTTTTAATACTTGATGACTTCGCATTTCAAGCTCTAACAAACCATGTTCCATAAGTTCCATGTAACTTTCATTGTTGTTAAATCAGTGCCCACCAAATGTCTCAATGTTGATGTAGTACTTTTGAAATTTCAAAATCAAGTAGCCGAAATGTACATCACATACACTGATAACAGTGTTCTGTCGGATTTATTAGGTAAGCTCTGTATAAGATGACAGAATTAATCAAAAGTGGTCCTAAGATTCATAGATCTACAGATAACATCAAGGTTTGTGCTTGAAAGACCAGGCCATTCTGTACAGAGCCTTTGTAGTTCATTCAGACTTGAAATAGGCAGTATACAAGCCATATAAATCTAGGGTACATAAATCTCATGGGACAACAAGAGCAGTCATTCAGCTTTGAGAAAACTCTTGCAAAATTGAGACACACAAATCATAGCTTTTATCTTCTTTGAGGCATTAGGCACGTGCTACACAGTACGATAAATTACCCACAATACTCTCTGATTTGTATCCTTCAAGGTTACTTTTCTAAAAACCTTTTTAGTTCTGCATGTTAGCACTTGTGTGCGGCATTAGAATAATTTTTAAATAATATCTAGTAAAAGCACGTTTAGATATTTCAGTGAAAGTTTGAAAATAACCACTAAACAACCATAAAAGTCACATTCTGCAGGTACTACAAATGCCATACTCTTTAGGCAGCAAGTTATGACGAACTGAAGGGGTCATTCTCTGAGAAAATTTAGCATGCAAATTTCTTTTGTCACTTCCATTGCAAAAATATCAATATCCTTTTGTTTCATAAAACAGGTGCAACTAGTCTCCCTACTTTCCATCACATTATTCTGTATAGCTGAGGACACAATCTCTGGCAAATTTCACAAAAATGCTATCTCCTCTTTCAATTACATGTATGCATAATTTTCCAAATTATTTAAAATGAGAATTGAGAAGAATGGTGTGCATAAAAGTACGTTTTCAAATTTTGATAAATAGTCTGTGAATTTGTCTACACATGGGAGACATAGTAGACTTCACTCAGGTATCTTCGAGGATACAAATGGCAATGAATTATGGGAAATCTACAGTACTGTGTGCTACACACATACATTAAAAGTCACACTCATTCACCTAATAGGAAAGATACCCAGAAACTACTTAAATTTTATAGATACTCTACTGCTCTACTGTATGCTATACTGTATGCTGTCTTAATTGTGTGTGTGTGTGTGTGTGTGTGTGTGTGTGTCTGTTGTGTGTGTATATATATATATATATATATATAATATATATATATATATATATATCGTCATCATATTACCCTTTCACGAGAGTCTGGTGAAACCCAATTATTAAAACTCAATGATTGGAAGAATTTGAAAAACTGCCAACTTACAGTCTCAGTTTACTTCTTGAAGAGATAATTACTAAAACACTGAATAAGTGACAATTTTGAAAAACTTTCCTCTTTGTCACATTTCTTTTGAGTTCCAAAAGCTATAAAAGAAATTTTAATGGAGATGATATATTTCAAAAGAAAGTAATGTTTTACACAATGATTTAAGGCCTGTGTCATGGTGCTTGGCACTGTTTCAAGACATTAACACCTATGTGTCTTTTATTTGTTGACTTTGAAGTCATCGTAACCAGGTGTCACAGTGGCTTTCAGGTCAATGTACACCATGTTTTAATAGGTCAACACACTCTGCTTGTGTAAATCTGTTGAAAATCAGATCTTCAACAGACGTTGACTCAAATATGCTTGTATAAATTCTGCCAAACCACAGAAACAGTGACAAGGTAGATGGATCACATCTAAAATTCACCTTTTGGGTATTTCAAATTACAACTGAAGTGCTAGAAATTTGTTAAAAAAATAAAACAAATTTGACTTAAATCTTTAGATTTTTTGAACAAACCTGTTTCCTTGTCATAGCTATAAATTACTTCCCAATCAGATTTGCACATTGCAATCATTAATCAATTTTAGTATCTTGTATCAGGATCGACATTATTTGAAGATAATTACACATGGTTTCACCGGTGCTGTCTGGTCAACATGGTAACAATGAGTCTGTATGTTCTTTGAACAAGAAATATAGAATTTGCTGATGAGGACATCGAAGCATTTGGTTCATTAATGTGATCTTCTGATGCAGATCTCAGGTTTCCACATCAATTTAAATAAAAATCAAATTCATGACATAAATTTCTGGTAATTATTACGTGAAATGGAAAAGTATACTGTCACCAGTTCCATGGAAATGAAAATGATTATCTTTAATAAGAAGTTTGACCAGTCATAGGTATTCTTGTCATTCCACTGAACTTCCTTTGAAATTGCTCTTGATTCAGATGACAAACATGGTACTGAGATAAATTGAAATGCACCATTCTTTGCAGCTAACAATTTCGATTCCAGATTGCTTTTATATTTCATGATGCTCATACATCATTTTGTGAATGATAGCGTCCCATTATAAAGAACTTGTCAATACCAGCTTCTAATATTTCTCTGTGGTGAGGCAGTCAATTCATTGAGCTGAAGAGCAGGGATCTGAAATAGGATTATGTCAGCAGATGTCACATATGACACACTCGATTATGGCTTTAAGTGAATGGGAGACGATTTGTCAGGAGGGGGAGGGCAATTTCAGTTTCAAATGATTTTAGCATCATATGGCATGGCAACAGAATTTATCAGATATGTTTAAAATGAAAGCTGGACTGAAACTCTAGAGCTTTCAGGAGGCACTTTACAGGCAGTGTATCCTCAATTGGGTGTGCTTGGCTGTGATGCAAGCACGTGACAGTGAGTTCATGCTAGATCTGTACAAAGGTCAGGGGGAAAATAAATGGTTTGGCACGTGATTATGGTGTCACACAGATATTTCTGTCAACTCAATATTTAGTAGGTGGTTTAAATCAGTCAGGAATACATTTGAATCAAAGACTAGATTGTTCACGGTGTAACGGTTGACTTGAGGCAAAGGAATAGTGTGGATGAAGTCAAGTGTGTCTAAAGAAACATCTCCACAGTGCAGTGCCGTTATCTTAATAAGGTCATACTTACATAGGTCATCTAGGAAACTTGTGTAATTGGTCTTCAGGAATTATACCGAAGTATTAACTGTGTATACATAAAGACTTGTGAAAGTCCCTGAAAGTGCTGAGGAACATGTGTACTGTCAACTGGGGGGGGAGGGGTAGTTTCTAACACCCGTGTCAAACTTCCATAGTTCAGAGTAAGCTGTTGATTGTTTGATTCCTTTGGGCCGCACATATCTTGTACTTGCTTTGGAAGGCTGTTAACTCTAAGCGCAAATTTGACAAATGGAAATATAAAGTTAGCACTTTTTTGGTTAGTGCCAGATCTACATACGAATACATCCTGTACAAAAATTGTTTTCCATTTTTTTATGGAAAACATATCATATTCATGCAGGGCTTATTTTTGAAAATGACAGGAGAGCTGAAATTCATGTAATTATCTTTATTGATGCTTTTAATATTGCTTATGCTCTCATGCGTCTAGTGCATAGATTAAATATTTTTTGATGTTTATGTAATTTGTAAGGCATTTAAAATGTTATTTTTACAGATTTGATGGATTCATGTAGCCCATATAATGTGTGATTATTTTGTTTGCTTGTACAAGTATCCATAGTACCTATGGCATTGTGAAAAGATTCCAAGACTTCTGTTTTCCATCCAAATCCTGTTTCACAGACCCTGAAGATAAAGAACTATATCCACCCTGTCACCAACACATGCTTGATGCCTGCATTTTGTAAACAGCAGACTTTGACCTCAGACATTGTCAAGAAATAATGTGCAATATTTCAAGGCAGGCACTACATTAAAACTCAAAACAAGTTTAAGCATTGAAAATGTAAAGAAGGAGGATAGAGAGAAACCATCCAATGAAGGTGGATAAAACCATTTCCTGCGGTGAAAATGGTAACTACACTTGTGACATGTAAATACAGAAAATACAGTCCAAGATCACTGTTATAAACCTTAAACTGTTGATCACAATTTCAGGTTTGTTACTAAATCTGGCTGCATGCATGTGACAGCGGACAATGCTGCCTAAAATTCGGACAACTTTTGTTGTCTCATGCGAGGCTGTTGTCGCAGCTTGTAGTCTGAACCATAAATACATAAGTGTGACTTTCAGTAGCTATTGTACACTAGCAGGTTTTATTTTGATCGTTTATGCGGAAAATGAGGACAAATATTTATGCATATTAATGAGAGAGGAAAATGACATCATTTGAGATTAGTGCTATTGCACAAATAGCACATATTGATGCATCATGCAGATGAAGTATACAGATTATTTCGTATGATGGAATAGTATATTTGGGGATACCATGCATTATGGATTCCTTGTAGTGTATCCATGTATATGACCTTATCTACGAAATCAGGACATTGAAGATGTGTGTTAAAATATAAAGATAATCAGTCTGGAAAGAACAAAAAAAGGGCATCTAAGTCCTCTGATAAAGAACAGATCCACATGCCAGTGCTCTGAAATAAACTGATATAATTCTGCTGATCAAGCAAAATTTGGAAACTAATGACATGTAAGGCGGCCAGTTGATGACCTATCACCTTGAAGGTATTGGTATAGCCCTTCTCAGTTGCTGTTGTGTAGTATGATTTACAGGGTACCAGAACAGGATGGGTAAAAAGGGGGGGGGGGGGGGGGGGGGAGGGGTGAAATGCTGATATTTGAAATAGAAAAAAAAAATGGTTTGATTATGCATTGCTTTGATTTACATGTTACCTGGGGTTTATGATGCTTTGGCTTGCAGAATGTACATCATCAAGCTGAGTTCTATTTGTTGATTTAAATATTGCACAAGGATATATATTTTCTGACCTTTAAACATTGTTGTTTTGTTCCATTTGCTGTTCTCAAGAAAAGAAATAGTTTTTTGCTGAGTCAGGTAGTGTTCATGGCCATATGATAATAGCACACTGGAAGATCAGTGTTCTCCCAAAGCAACTAAAACATAGTGTTACTGCTCTTTAATTTTAGTAAAACAATAGAATTCATTATCATAACAATAATTTGTACTCGAAATTTCTGGGGAGAACACTGCACTGGTGCGATGGTAGCATTATCTATTTTTCTTCTCTACACTTTACAGATTAATGGCCAAAGCCACATAAAGATTTAATGTTGTAATGTGTGGATCTTGTTCCATTGAGGAGACAAAATAGCACATGGTGGTACGGTACTGCTGCCTGAATCTTTGCAATCATACCCATAGACCCTAATACCCAATCCTAACTCAAGATTGTATGTTGTGAGTTTGTATGCAAACAAACATGTCCAAAACCTGGCCCATTTCTGCATCACAACCGTAATATTCTATCCACTTCCAGGCAGGCAGGTGTAGAAACCGGATATTTAAAACCGTGGTTGTGTACATTTCTACATACTTGGTGAAAGGCCATGACCAAGTGCAGTAAAAGATATGGTACAGGGAATTTGAAGAGCCGCATTATCGTAACACTAATATTACACTAATGGTGTGAAAGGGCATGAAATTACATTTAGTTAGGATGAATAATACAATGAGACCTTTGAGACCTTTAGGATTTGGTTGAAAGAGATATCTTCTGTATGAAACAGTACCCGCATGTCTGTAATGTTGTATTTTTAGCTAATGATGCAGCAAACATATTATTGATGGAATCACTCAATGCTTTGTTGTTAGGGATTTATCCAGATAGCCAGGCAATCTAGGGCATTGTAATAATTTTGCTGTCTATAAATAATCTAATATAGCACTTTAGACCACACAATGCTTTAGGGCATCACTGATAGTGTTCACTGTATGATCTTGAAGGATTGTGTTGCCATGGCACTTTGCTGGTGCCACAGGAGTGTCTATTAAAGAGTTTCTGAAATCGTGCATTTCCATTAGAGTCTGATTTGTGAGTAATGTGAGAAATGAGAATGTTCAGCATTGTGGATTGTGTACTACAGACAAATTTGCAGTGACGTGGTGGCTTTTTTACAGGATTTACTTCATGGTTTTTGCGTGGCACTCGGTGCTCCCTGGTGCTCCCGGGCCTGGTGCCAACATAACATCACTGATAACTGGGAGCACTTCTCCTCTGAAACATTATTTCAATGCAGTGTATGAAGAGAAAATCATATCAAAGTTTTTCTAATGGGAATTATTATGAAACTTCTAAGTTAACAAACATCAGTTTTATAAAATGGAACATTATGATGGATGACAGTAATATGTAGATGATGTCATGAATGTTGATTATCCGTATGAATTTTAATGATGATTTGAAAAAACAATCTTCATTCTGCGGAAATTGCAGAACTTCCTTTGTCAATAAAAGCGCATATTTCATCCAAACGTCATACAGTAATGAATAGCACTGTTTGTTGACATAGCAACACAGTATTCATACATCCCTGTCAATCTGACATGGCAGAGGTTAAAGTTCTTTCAGATACTCATTAATCTGTTTTGTAGAACAAGGAAACAGGATACATATCAATTACATTGCATGCTGAACAGAATTGGACAGATATAGATAACACAATACAATCCATTTACAATTGTACTCTTAATGATAGTTATTCCATTGAGTTCTGTAATTTTTCCCGTCAAAATTTTAGTGCAAAATTTTACCAATTTTTATTAATTTTTCGGTAATTGGTTTGATAATTTTGGACCAAATGGACATCACATTTCATTGGCTACAGTTTCTTATCAAAATTTTGGCAAAAAACTGAATAAAAATTTACAAGGCTGTATTTTACAAAGGCGGCAAAAATTGACTTTGGCATTTGAAAGGCTAATGTGTGGGAGCAATTGTTGATTTGGCTTGTAAAAAGCATAGTCAACCATCGTGAGGTTTTGAGAGACTGAGGAATGTCATGATATTGAACTATGTTTGTTTTTGTCCTGAACCCAGTCCCAGTATAGATACTGAGCAATTTATAAAAACTTCATGATTTTCATCAATTACCTGTATTTCTCTCTTCCAAAAATAATTTTTGACGCGTATATTTGGTAATCTGTTTACTAAAGTTAAAAGAAATACTGCAGCGAAACGCTTTTGAATAAAAGAAAATTTCTGCTTGAAATGAAACAGATAAATATTATACTGTTACTGTGTTTATCCCATTGTGTACTGACGCTATTCCACATCTATATACAAATTATAGCTCTGTAATGCTTTTATTGATACTCAAAGATACAACGTCATCAGTGCTGTCTCTTCCAGTGAAAGCGGACTTCCATAACACTGAATAAAATGTCATGTCCAAGGTTGCATATTCCTAATACGTCTAGTGAAAGTGTGTACAGTTTTTGACGTAGTGTATACAGGAGTGCAGTTGAGAAAAACAAGTTTACGACTGCCTAGAAGGTCACAAATTGAATGGGTTAACCTAGCCATGACAGAAGAAGTACCACAAGCCCAGGAAAGTTTGTTGTAATGATCTCAACAGTTTAAGGGGTCAACTTATGGCTACAACATGGTCATGCTTGTTGAAGTACATCACATGATCACCTTGCCATGGACTCTTTGCAACTCATAAAATTGTCAGCATTCATGAATTAAATTTGTCTAGGATCTGGACTCTGTCTTTTGAGTATATAGAGTCAAGATCCTGGACAAGTCAAGGACCCGGTACCCAGAAAGCGAACTTCAGTCAATGGTTCATTTTACAAAACAGGCAACTGAAAATTTTTAAATCTGTGCTAAAATGCCCCTTTTTTGTTTAATTTTCAGAGAAATACCCACAGATAAAGAAGTTGATGGGCCATGATGTGAGGATAGCGTATTATGTGTTGTTGATGATTGCACTTCAGCTTGGGGCCTGTTACATGGTACAGTCTCAGTCATGGGGAATCATCATCCTGGCTGCATATGTTATCGGCGGAACTCTCAGTAAATGCATGCAAGCTGCGATGCATGAAATATCGCATAACTTGGCGTTTGGTCATAAGTACCCCAACTGGAACAGAGCTCTTGGGATTTCTGGAAATTTGATCATCGGTGTTCCGGCATTCATCTCTTTCAAGAAGTACCACACGGAACATCACCGATACTTGGCAATGGATGAACTGGACCCCGACATCCCATCCAAGCTGGAGTGTAAACTTTTCCATAACACTTTCACCAAAGCAATCTTTGTGATGTTGCTGCCGTTCACCTATTCACTGCGCCCGTTCATTCGACGTCCGCGCCCCATTTCCATTTATGAAATTTACAATGCATTAGCAGCGATAGCCTTTGACGCTATGATCTACTACGTGTTTGGCTTCAAGTCGCTTGCATACATACTCATCGGTACCGTGCTTGGAGCAGGTATACACCCCCTAGGTGCACACGCCATCGCTGAGCATTATCTTTTCCAGAAAGGTTACGAGACGTATTCATACTATGGTCCTCTAAATTCAATCACATTCAACCTTGGTTACCATTGGGAACATCACGACTTCCCTAATATTCCTTATACAAGGCTTCCTCAGGTAAGCACAGCCAATTAATATTGAACCAAAATAGACTTTATATTTGCCATCAGAAACAAGGTTACTTTTGCAGTAGCGGTTTAAATGGTATATTCAAAGCGAACTTTATCATAGACCCTAGTTTACTACATAGCTGAATACTTAGATTACTGGGAGCACTCTTTTGTCATCAAAAAAAACATGATAAAGATTTTTTTGAGTCATCTATATCGTGAATGAATCTTTCCAAGTCATTAATGATGCATCAGAAGATCACTTATCAGGCTCAACAAAAGATATTCAGACTGCTGCACAGTACAGCATCAGCTGCAGTGATTTTATGGTTATATCAACCCCTCCTGTACTTCCCCTCCACCCCAAAAAATATTGGTGAAAAACTGTAAAAGGAAAAGATGCAGGAGACACAAAACACTTACTATGGAAGCTTAGTTCTTCAGACTAAAAGTTAGTATCATCTAATCTGAAAGTAATGTTTCAAAGTAAAATATTGATAATGATGACAGGAACAATATTTAAACATGAAAAAACGAAAACATAATAACTTTTTGATTCTCTGCCGTACTCTAGCAGTCTGAAAATGTTGATTTGTGCAATTGTCAGTTTATGATTCTAACAAATTCACATGACCATGATTTTATAACTTTTTCATGAAAACAAACTCTAAAAAGTGAATTTTCTGGAGCTCTCTCCCCTAGTTGCTTGGTTTGAGGCATCTTGTATAGTGAGAATTGCCACCGTCTTGCTCCTTGTAAACTATATCCCAGTAGAATGCGCCTTTCAGGAGTTTCAGACTTTTTCAGATTGTTACATTGTGATGTAACGCTTTTGTGGACTCATATTGAAACCTGTGTTGTATTATTATCGTGAAAATTGAATATGTTATCACAGGACATTAACATTTTAAATATCTATTATCAGTAATTTTCCAAGTCTATGATTTCTGTAGTCCAAAACTTTGGGTCTTTGACTCATGATTCTTATTCCTGATTTTTGAAAGAGAATTGTCAAAAGTTTCCTGAAGGAAAGATTGAGCAAATGTTTAAAACTTTCTATTTCAAGCAGTGTGTTACCTTAAGGTAGTATGCACCTCGAAAGTGAAAGACTTGCACTTTTGCTCAAAATTTCCTCAAGGAATCTTTTAACTATTCTCTTTCAAAATCAAGAATAAAACTCAGGGATCACCATGCATTTTGCTATTGGAGAAACAAATAACCCAATATTTACAGATATTTAAAATTCAAAATGGCTGCCATCCCTGAGTTAACTTTATGGAGAATAATGCAATTTTGAATTTCAAAAAACTAAGCCAGTGAAAAGTTTTTTTACACCAAGAGCTTTAAAATTAACCCCCACAAGTGGTGTATCAAAAACGAATTGTAAGAATTTGAGAGTCCTGATATCTGTCCCTGAGGCACATTCTACCTTAACTGGACGTTGAATTATCTTTGAAACATATCAGGACAATTTTTCTTAATTATCAAATCATACTACGACCTGTACTGGCCATACAACGAATATATATGGTATATATACAAATATATATGGTACATATAAAGTGGTTCCAGATTGTTGTTGTGATTGTGTATTATTCACAGTTTATTGGAGACAGAGCAAAAAGCACATGAATTTTGAGCCTTAATGAATCTGGTGTATTAGTTCCTCACGTCTCAGATATTCTACTACCTATGCTAGCTCTGTCAGGATATCATACTCATAACTTACATGTGGTTTGACTTAACCATGTCAAAGGTCAATGGTACAGTACAGACAAGTATGACAGGACTCATTGATAAACTACCAACTTTTATAACCACCTGTTGGAGTTTGCAGATAAACATCACTGTGTCTACGCACAAAGCCAGTATGCTATACCACTGTGCACAGATGTAGCGTTTTTCTTCGGTGCCATATATTTTATATTTCTTTTTATCCAAGCGTGGTTGATCTTGAGTAAAATTTCAAAAGGTGTCCCAGATTCATTGAAATTTTCAGAAATAAATTTGGTTTGAAACATAACAGGAAACAAAGGGATGAAATCAAAATCTTTATGTTTTCAATTCTTACTATCATGTTGATTGAAATTCATGTCTCGTGTGCAGACGTACAAAGACTCATAGTGGTGTACATAGTCTACATGAACTTTTCCAGTAAAGTGTAAAAAGCAGTCAATGACCAAAACTACGGATGATAACTGATGTCTATGAGAAAATTTAACAATCCATCCTGGTCAAAATTTGATCTGGCGGGATTCAAGACAGACATTTGGCTTGGATTAAGAAGTCTTTGTGTATGAAATGGTTCAGACATAGTACAATGTATATCAGCAGAAAGTGAACAAATGATTCCATCATGGATCCCTGGCTACCTTCATATTTTACCAGACCCAGGAATTTGTTGTGAAAGAGTAATGAAAACAATCACCAGACAGACTATGCATTCACAAACACATTTACAATCTGAGAAAGTTAAATCATTTGAAAACTCTGAAAGGTATGGCTTCAGTTTGTATTCTTGGATGAGAATGGAGAGCTATGATATATTCAAATGCAGGCTGAGTTAGTTTGTTCTTTGTACTGTAAAAGTGGGTGTAACACCATGTTAGTATCACATGTCAGAGAGATATTAAAAATTAATCTGAACAAATGTACTGGTACAGGGTTTTTCAACATGTGGTGTATGCATGAGTAGCACAGCAACTTTCAGATTAAATTTGATTAAATTAAATTTGATCACAAAATATGTGTGCATCTTTGCTAACCACCAATCTAGGTTACAGTGCTTTTGCCAACGGCTGAACCCTACTAAAACGAATGAAAATACCAACATTGACAGTTTTCAAATGACAGAGAAATGCAATCAAATGTATATAAAATGTAGGAAGTGTAAGTTGTACAGCAAATTTTGAAATGTCTTTATTAAACCGAGATAGATTATAAAATAATTAGGCGTACGTTGCTAATTGTCATAGTTACACTGAAATAAAATGTTATAAAAACTATATTTTTACAAGAGATTAACAAGCTGCATCAAAATTACCATACTATAAGTGAATTCAGAAAAGGGATTTCAATTGAGATGAACCTGCATGTAATAAGAAAACCTGGCATTTGTGTTAATAATGGGTATCTTGGGTGGGCAATTATTACAGCCTAACTGAACCACCAGCAATACACCACACAAATCATGGTGTGATCTATACAGACATCCTGATGAAAGCACACTGTAAATAGAAAAACAAAGGCCAAACAGAAATATGTCACGATTTGCACAAACTAAATTTAGTTCCCTAGTAGGACATGTTGCCAGCAACAAGCAAAGTTGCAAGCATGCTGTAAATTTACTAAAGTTGGATTTGTTGCTCAAAGGTACATGTAAATAGTACCAATTGCAGGGTAGCAACAGAAATAATGACTTTCATTCATGTGATTCTGGATTCTAGGAATTAAATTCATGTTTGACAAGATTTGGGCAAGACCACCAGTTCAGCATCGGGCGCACTCTGTTAACAGGGTGGTAATGATAATATTGACTTTCATTCAAATGAATCTCCACGAATTCTGAGATTAAAATTTATGTTTGACAAGGTTTGGGCAGGACCACAAGTTAAGCATTTGGCTCATTCTGTTATAAAACAGGGTAGTAACTATAAAAATTAACTTTTATTCAAGTGATTTTCAATAGATGCCAATATTTTAAATTAACATTTGACAAGGTTTAATTGGGCAAGACCACCAGTTGTGTATGCCAGGGTTCACCTCCATCAATCTGCTTTCCCCTTCTCTGTGGTCTAGTGTCTGTGTTCAATGATACAATCAGGGTCAGCAAAACTCTGGCTTGTGATGAATTTGGCACAAGAAAGATCTGATGAAAATATCAGGAGGGCATGTGTGATTTCTATCCATCACAATCAACTATGCACTCAGAGTTTAATGAGTATATAAATTATCCTCAGAAATGCTGGACCCCAAATGAATTGATGAATCAACCACATCCCCATAACACTCCATCACATCATACCAAGGTACAGATCCACGATATCCTGATCAAGAAAACCCTGGGTTATGAACTATAGAAACTAGTACAATGATCCTGGAGGAGATGTGTTGACAGTAGACAGGATATGGGCTTGAGGCATGTCAGAAATACGCTAGGATAATGAATTCGAAGTCTAGTCACTCTACTGTTGTGAGGGTAATGTTCTGTTGCTAGGTTCTGAATGAATTAAATCAGAAAACAAATTTACATGTTTCTTTCTCCCTTCTCCGTTTTTGTTCCCTTCACAGTTGAAGAAGATAGCTCCAGAGTACTATGAAAATCTACCTTACCATACGTCGTGGCCAAAAGTCATCTTTGATTTCATCTTTGATCCCGACTTGGGGCCCTATGCTCGTCACAAACGCCCGCGTGGAAATGTTGATCCTGACAAGTACAAAGACGACTGAGAAACGATCATCCTGATGCCTGCATTCAAACAATTAAAATTTGTAAAAAAATATTTTTCATGTGTAAAATTTGGCAGTCACATCATTTGGTACTGATTATGTGAAAGTGATGAAGTATTATTTTTATGATCTGTCAATGATATTTCTGGCCAGCAATATTCTAAAATTACATTTTGCAATAGTTTTTGAATCATAAAAGTAGCGCAAGAACTTTTCAATCACTAAATAATTTTCACCTTGTAGTCTCCTTGAACGAGACTTCAGATTGTACAATTATATGTCATTGTTAGCCAATGACAATATAAAACTGTATTTTTAATATAGGAAGATGAATCAATCGATTGTTGAAATTTTTGTAGACTTTTTGATCAAGATTTCAAGATTTATATCTCGTACTATTAATTCCTAGTGCACCAACCAACTGATTTGGCAGTGTGTATTGAATATCTACCTATGAGAATCCTTGTCTGGTTTCAAGATTCATGTTTGGGATACACTTTGCAAATAAAAAAATGTTTGATACATCTTGGTAATTTCAAAAGGGAGATACCAGTAAGATATTATTTATTATTTCCATGGCTTGCCATGGTGTTACCTAAAACAAAATACACCAAATCAAATCAAATCAAACCCACCGACTTTATAGATTTCCACATCAGTCATAGCACTGACATTAGTGCCTGCCTCAAAAACCAACGAAATTTGCAAAGCTTAATTTGATTGGCAAAGAAGTATCAGGAAAAGTTGGCAATTTCTGTGAACGACTGATTTACTGCTTGAGTAAGGGCATAAAAGTACTACTACAGCTATGAATAATGCTGAGGATTAAATTATCCTTAGCTTTCACACAAGGTAATGCATTCAAATATATATAGGAGTGAGAAAGTAAGAAAATAAAAGAAGATATGGTAATTGTTTTTATGATTGCTTTATGATAATCATTGAACTATCATGGCAGCAAGGTTGCCACTAAGAACAATTTTGTAAATGAAGTTCAAAAACAATTTATATAAAGAGAAAATCAAAATTTTAATTGCTATCTTCTATTTTCATCCAGGTTGACGTAATCAATGCTAGACAATGTACCTTTCAGGGAGAATCAGCTACTTCTGTTTAAAACCTAAATGCAAAAACAAAGTGGTTCAAATGTGTTCTAGTGCTTTAATTTCAAATTCATGATGTATATCTCCAAGATTATTTCTTCCACTTTATTGCACCATCTTTGCTTCTATGAGATCTAGGAATCAGTATTTTTTTCTTGTGCTGTGTAATTTTTCCTGTATTAAGTCAGTGTTAGAGTTCCGGTGTGTATTCCAGATTGAGGAAGACTACAGCTGTTCATGAAATTCCAAGCAAAACAGCTTTGTGTAAATAGCAACCAAAATTGGTACGGTTTCCATTAACGGTCCATGGAAATGTCCATTACCACCTGGAGTCGTCAATAACAAGCAACACATGGTAACAGTTTGTTGCAATAATGTAAACAGCACTGATTAAAAATATAGTTACTATGTATTGAGACATTACAGCTTATTACTATGTTATATTCTCTGCATCCTTTTCCTTTTACTGTTATCACAGAGTTACATGCAATTCAAACCTTCCTCAAAACTGACTTCTCACCATAGCAAATTTTTTCAACACATGTACAATCATTAAAGCCTGAAATAGGAATAGAAAAAAAACTAAAATATATATTTACATAGAATAGATAAATTGGAATTTGCCCCTTCATGGTATTAAAACATAGAACAAGCATGCATATTGCAAATAAACAAACATGAGAGAAATCAAAACTTGTAAACAAAAATGAGCATATTTATGCAATATTATGACACAAATTCTATATTTTACGACATTTTTATTGTATTTTTGATTGTGCAAAACTAGGTAGGTAGTATTCGTGTAGGTTTATTTTGACAGGTATATTTCATGTTTGTTGTTTCACATAGATACCACAGTAAACTACTGAGGTGCTGTCTACAGGAGTCAGCAATGATTCCAGTAGAATTGTAATGGGGAACTGGTTTATTGAGAAATGACATAAAGTATTTATGGAATGCATAGGCTAGTGCCAATGTCGGCTGTAGTGAATAACAAACTTGTACAACTCAGCAATTGTTTATGCTATCATCCCTTAGTTGGCTGCAGAAAATTGTACTAAAAGTATTTATAACTTCATGAAATAGACACACACACACACACACAACATATTCACACATTTATACACAAATGTATAAATTTTTTATACTGCCAGTTGGATGATACTCAAAGGTCATCAAACTATTGCTCAATATGAAGATGCTCATTTTCAGCAGTCTATGATAATTTGGTTGTCAGGGGAAACTCTAATTAAATTGGTTGGAGCCTTGAATTAAATGAGGATGGAAATCCTTAATAGGTGTCAGATCTGATAGAATGTCAGTGTAAAGGGAAGTTTTGAAAACCATAGAGTTGGTGTATCTGCCTGCGATGGTTTGAGCTCTGTACCTGCTTATCAGTTTCTGAACCGAGGCCATTTGCCATTGCAATAAATTATTGTTGGTGACACGACAATAGACAGTTATCAGTGGTGTGACCTAGGATTTTGCATATACCGTAAGACGTGCAACAAAGTTATCTTTGTACATGTACTGGTCATACCCTCAATATGATTCGGAAACCAGGACAAATATTTGACAATCCAGAGTCAAATGACCTCTTCCTCTCTGTCTCTTATGTTGACAGATGAAATGGAGACTGACTTTGGTGTCAAGTGAGATCAAATACCTGAGTTCACATGTTGACATTCACGACCCATGGAAAAAAAATTACCCATGAATGTTTACTTTCATTCCCCTGAGCCACAGGCTTTGTAGAGGTATACAAATATTCACAGCCTAAAAGGCAATACAACAGTTATTTGATCTGGTTAGATGCAAAATTCATAGGTGTACCATGGGACAAATCCAAGATGATTTAGAAACACACACAGATTATCATTCATCTCAGTCTGTCGTCCTTCCTTGCATTGATCTGTGGATGTAAATAAACTATTTGGAATAATTTCAGCTTTGCGTTTTCAGCACCTGTTTGTTTTCAATTGTTAGCAGATTCACCCTTTCAGTAGCTTGCAATGTATGATTCCTACATGCATTTGAGTGCCAATGATGTTTTTACTGTGCTTCAACACCTGTCATTGATACACTGTAGATTTTACACTTCTTATTCATCTGGAATTTTTATCAAAAAGAAAATGATTTGTAAATGTTTTGTCTAAAATGAGAACAATAAATTATTTGAATATAAGTATAAACTGACCATCTTGTTCTGATGTGTTATTCCGTATTTACAATTCACCATGAATAAATGGGAAACTTACAATCTTCAAAGTGCAGGTATATGTGAACTTTATAGAACCACATAAGTAATCATATACTGCCAATATGTTGATGCACAAACACTGTGATCTGTTTGGTCAAGATGTGAAAATCCGTGCTATATTCGCAATATAGCACAGTTGGAACAGCATAAGCTCTCAGTTGGAGAGAAAAATTCCCATGTTAACTTTTCACGCCAGAATTTCAATTTCATACATAGCAATAAAATCACCTCAGCAATGGGTGTACCACTCAATTCGACCAGTTTACGCAAAATATATGCACTTGCTATAGCTCATGCACATATGTTGTGAACTGGTCAAAATCTCATGGTGTACTGTCGCTGGTGTGGTTCATTGGTTAAATACACTGTGCACTCAATTAACAATTGACTTACCATATGAAAGCACACAGCCTAAGGCCTTCGATTCCTACCATCATAAAAGTAATTCTATTAACTGTGTATTGAAGGCACTGAAGGACAAAATTCATCAAGTTTATCAAACATGGCATGTTTTACCTGGGATACAAATTACAGAAGCAATCAAAAAATTAACAAGTAAATTTGGCAACACATCTAGAAGACTGGGATTACATTCATGGAAATACCAGTCGTGAAAAAAGTGAGCTTTTTAAAAGTTTCTTGCGCAGTTCATGAAGGAGAATCTGAGAAAGCTATGGATCAGTTTGCTCAGGGAACAGATAATCTTACTCATGTCACCTGATAACTACTGATTTTACCAACTCTCAGTACAGCTAATGAGTTCTCACAGTCCGATGATGTTTGTTTATGCCAGGTTTGCCTGTATATTCAAACACATAATTTCAACCTTGAACTTTTACAATACACGTTTAGTCTACCACTTGTTGGGCCTCATTTTAAAGTTGCAATATGGATCAGAATTGACCTTCATATTTCGAAGATTTAACTTTATAGAAAAATCCGCAACAATTTCATTTGCAGATTCGACCATTAACAGGAACACGGGGATGACTGGAATTTGAGTAAATTGATTTAATTACCGAATAAATTGCTGTTTTGGTACGTACTGTTTGCGAGAGTAAAGCACAGAATTTGAAACGTCATTTTTACTATTTGAATATGTACGCATGCGTATTTGATGCATGGTAACGGTTTATGAAATTGCAACATCGTGTCAACATGCCTAGCTAGGGGTCAGGTCTCTGCCGGCGCCCTGCCCTGGGTCTCTGCTGACTGATTCGGCCTTGCAAAAATGGAAGAAATTGGCCCAAAATGTCGGCAAAATAAACATTGTTTGGTCAGATCGAAAGATGGAACCAGAAAATTAGTGACACGCGACTACTGCACCACGACGAGGAGGCAGACTCTGTCTACAGTTTCTCTTGAAAACACCAACGTCGTCACTGTGTGATGATCAACTTCGCTAGCCAGCGGTTTTTCCTCGGGCAACACCGACCTACCAACACCGTGGCCGTGCGGACCCCACGATTTGTAATGTGAACCGGGCCATAGTCCCCCCTCATGGAAATAACTTAGATCTGTTAGCATTCATTGATAATCTATATCCTTCAGGTCAAATATGCATTTTTCGGAAACAAAGAAAAACGGCAGTCTCCATCATTACATGTCATGGCATGGTCTCATATACGACGCGTCGATCGACGCGCTGACATGGCCATGCAAGACCAGACGGGGCAAGACAGTTGCCGAACTTCTGCAGTGGTGGATGATACTGAAGTGGGCAAAGCTTTCAAATAAATATAGCGTGCAGATACCTCTCCTTTTAACATGAAAAATATAACAACATGCAACGGGGAGAGGATTGCGGAAACGCTGTCAGGCACGCGGTGAACACAACCAGATCGGTGTACGTGGTCTGGACGCTCGATCAATCCAACGTACACAGTAGGTGCACACGGCGCGGCACTGACATACATGTATATGGGTGAGAAAAATCAATCACACGATCTTTTGTAGAGCTGTACTTTATCATATCGACATCATTATATTTCTGAAACATTGTGATGCTATCAAAGTTAGGCAAACGCAAAGTTTACAATGAATTATCATTATGTATGTCAAGTTCTGTCAGCGTAACAACATCGCCCCTCTAACGTGCACTCCAGTGCGACGTCATCACTCTTGGTCGTACTTGTCACGTGCACAGCAGAAAACGCCAATGTTTTTGTTTTGAAAGTTTGTTTACAAAACAGCTTTTCTAGGCGGCCGCAACGTATCAAAATGAACGTGTTTGTGTGTCGGGATTGGTAAGAGGCTTAGCTAAGAAGAGTACTTCAACGTAGTATGGTCTATTTGCTTTAGTTTTACGAAAAAAAATCGACAATTTTGATCCATATTGCAACTTTAATGCTCTTGGAGCTGTATGTAAAGTTTTCCCTATAAGGAGTGGACCATTTGATATCCTGGGGGGGGGGGTCTGGAAGATTTTTTCTTCCACATGTTCCACTGGATGTTTTTTTTTCCCCCTTGTGAATCCTGGCAATTTTTTTTGCATTCTTCCTTCAAAGAATTTTTTTTTAATGCAGCGATGTTGCAAAATCAATCTGTTTGTCATACATCAATGGACTTGTACATAAAGGACTTGTGAGTTTCTTTGGCCTGAGGGGGCGGTGGATTATTTTTTGCCGACATCAAAAAGTGGCCGACCTCCCTATTCCAACTTTCGAAAACAGGGTGACCCCTCCATTCCAACTTTTGAATACAGGGTGACCCCCTTGCGCACGACAAAGGTAAAAAAAAGTGGAATATAAATTGAATAATTCAGAGTATATATATGTATATATATATATATATATATATATATATATATATATATATATATATATATATATATATATATATAATTTTTGGGGTATATTTTAAACATTCAGTCATTCTATGTTTTAATGAAATTGTTGTCATGTCAGTTGTAGGATAGGAACTTAAAAGTATCAATTCTAAAGTTTGAATACAATATTTTGAATGAGCTGTGAATATACTCCACTCTTTTTATGCATAACCAGATGTCCAGAACCGTTGTAAGAAAAATGTGATAGTAAAAATGTGATAGTGAAATATTAGTGCATGTTGCTTTCTAATACTGAATTCTCATAGAGGAAACAGAGAAGTATCAGGAACTTGTCATGCTTTTCATATGAACTGCATATTTCATAATGATTAGTACACTTTGCAAAAGAGACTTTCAATTTACAGCCATCAAGATATTTCTGACATATATCTCTGATATATTAATTCACTGCGCCCGAAGGGTGCGCTGAAAAATATTAAACATCCAGATATCTCTGATATATATATACATATCTGATGTATGAAAGTCATGCAGCTGAAGGGTATGCTGAAAAATATTGCTTGATATTTTAAAGAAATGCGCCCGAATGGCCCGCCGAATAAATTTAAACATACAGATATCTCAGATATATGTATGTCTGATATATTAAAGTTTTGCACTACGACAGGGCTCTGAAATATACGTCTTATTATTATTGATGTTACGCGCCCAAAGGGCGCATTGAAAAATGCAACTGAATGATGAAATTCATGGCTAGCACGATGCATTTGATGCATTTTAGGCAAGTATAAGCCCGCGTTGAAATTTAAAAACACACTGACCCCCAATTGGGCATTTCAAAATAGGTTACCCCATCACCAAAGTAAAAAACAGGGTGACCCCATAAATTCACCGGCCTCCTAGGCCGAAGAAACTGACCAGTCCCTCATCATTCCTGCTAATTTTTAAAAGTATCTTGTGAAAATTATCATAACCAAGCCCTCCCCCAGTATATTTGGTCACACTGAGGTAAATGTTACACCTCAATTCCAATTTGATACAGTTATTTCTGCCATAGTAATGAAAAGATACTGGGCCACGTCCCAAATGAAATGGGAAAATTGGACATATGGTATATTGGAAACTGAAAAAACGGAAATGTGCATTGTTGGAAATAGAGTTTGTCAGAGGGAAACTTGAATGGCCACAAAGTGCCATCCACACCTATACAGCAGAGTTAATTCTAGGACGCGCCATTGCGCAATTTGCGCAAAAAAATCTCGAATGGCCCTCATTTCTACCTTTGATGCGCCACCAAGGGCGCAACATTTTATGAATGGGTCGGTCGATCACGCAGAGTTCACTTAGGGATGGACCATTAGACCTTGGGAGGGGGGTGGTCACAATGAAATTGTGAAAATTTTTTTTTTACTATTGTAAATTTCTGAATTTTTTTTTTCCAATTGAGATTAGCTGTGCAAATTTTTTTTTTCAGAGTAAATTTTCAGATTTATAATTTTTTTTTAGTTCGTCGCTGTCTGAAGATAAAGAGGGCAAAGATGTGGTGCCAAGCACCATAAGCGGCCATGCAAGCGGTCAAGGGGGGGGGGGTCAGGAGAGGGGTGTCCCCCTGCTGCTATTGGAGCTTTTGAAAAATAGAGATTAAAATGGTGTTATTTGGTGGCACTTGGGGAGTATTTTTGCGGGGGGAGGTCAGGAGGGGGTGTCCCCCTCCTGCTGTTGGAGCTTTTGAAAAATGGAGATTAAAATGGTGTTATTTGGTGGCACTTGGGGAGTATTTTTGTGGGGGGTGGTCAGGAGGGGGTGTCCCCCTGCTGCCGTTGGAGCTTTTGAAAAATAGAGATTAAAATGGTGTTATTTGGTGGCACTTGGGGAGTATTTTTGCGGGGGAGGTCAGGAGGGGGTGTCCCCCTGCTGCCGTTGGAGCTTTTGAAAAATAGAGATTAAAATGGTGTTATTTGGTGGCACTTGGGGAGTATTTTTGCGGGGGGAGGTCAGGAGGGGGGTGTCCCCCCTCCTTGCTTTTGAGCTTTTGAAAAATAGAGATTAAAATGGTATTATTTGGTGGCACTTCGGGAGTATTTTTGCGGGGGGTGGTCAGGAGGGGGTGTCCCCCTGCTGCCGTTGGAGCTTTTGAAAAATAGAGATTAAAATGGTATTATTTGGTGGCACTTGGGGAGTATTTTTGCGGGGGGTGGTCAGGAGGGGGTGTCCCCCTGCTGCCGTTGGAGCTTTTGAAAAATAGAGATAAAAATGGTGTTATTTGGTGGCACTTTGGGAGCATTTTTTTCGGATTACACATCTTCCTCTGAAACATGGTCTTCTTGCTCCTCAGTACATGTAGCTTCCTATAGTTTTGAAAATTGACTATTTTGGCTTCCTGGCTTCCCTTTCTACTGAGTGGTGAAATGCCTACATTCACCCCACCAAACATCATGCATATCTCATGATTTACAATTGATTTTGACAAGCTGAGAAGCTAAAATAAGCTAAATAATATAGTTAAATTTGCAGATTTGTGTTTTTAGAGCAATTGTTGCCCTTTTTGATCAAAACATCTATTTCTCTGTAGCAGCATGTCCAAATTGATTGGATGTGTATAGATGTGTTGAAATTTCAATATTTGTCTTTTTAGGGCAATTTATGCCAAAAAATGGTCAAAAAATCTGTATTCTCTGAAAGGGCTTGTCCAATTTCTTTGAAATTTGCTACACAAAAACGATTATTCATGCAGATTTATTCAGTATTTGCTATCGAGAAACTTTCAAAGTTCAACCCTTTTATGTGTTTTGTGTTGGGATTTGTTGGATAGATGGCATTCTACGTAGTGTATTGTTGAATGTTAAAACATATGTTGCTGTTGTTTTTTGATGCTGTCTTTTGAGAAAAAAGAATTGAAAATGCCTTTTTAAAGCAAAATAATACATAATGACTTGATATGTTGTTTTATCATTATTGACGTGTTTCTACTTGTTCACCCATTCTTGCATTCATCATTGCAATAAAATGCTGTGAAAAAAATGAAACTGATGTGGCCTGCATCTGTTTACCTTTATCTTAAAAGGCAAATACAACTATCGTTTGACAACCATACCATAGTTTCAATGTTTTACCTTGTGTACCTGCTTGGTTTGTACGCAGGAAACAAGTAGAAAACAGGCTCTATAATTTCATAATTTTCAAGTGATCAGAATACAAAAGTCCTGAAAAGATAAGATAATCACAACTTCCAGTATAAGGGATACAGTCACTCTAAATGTATAAATTAAAATTAAAAATGTGCCTGGAGGATGTACTAAAAAATACAGAAAGTTGCTTCCTGTCGGTAAAATCTAAAAAAATTCAAAATTTTAGAGACTTTTGCAGATTTTTTTTTACGCCTTTGTCTTTTGTTTATTTTTTTTATTTTGCAAACTAGTTTGAAGATTTTTTTTTCCTTACTTTTTGCTCTGAAAATTTTTTTTTTCTGTTTTGACCACCCCCCTCCCAAGATCTAATGGTCCGTCCCTTAGTTCATACATTTACGTAGCTCCACCTCAGTCATAGTGTGCCATGTAAAACGATTCAGTTACCCTTCGACCTTTGCCCACTATCTACGGCATGTATGGTGGTGCATAGGAAGCTGGGTAGAAAGGACTGATGTAGGGGCAATGGTGTATTGGAGCCGTGCGCATGTGGTACGATCGATGAATGTAAACAATGGCTCCGGCCGCCACGTTATCGTGAAAAGCTAGTCGCCGCTCAGATTTTTAACGCCAGAACTACGGTACATGATAGTTGATGAACCCAGGATGATCGGGCAGTCCCTTAAATTGAAGCGTTTGCACGTCTATAGTCCATACCAGCGAAACGTTGAACACCGCAAGGAAAGCATTCATGCTTGGCCGGCCAGATGATCGTTTTGAAGAGCAACACAGTTTAGGTCGGACATATGTCGTTTTCCAGAGTAGCCAGGTCTATGCATAGAACAACACCCCTGTGTAAAACCCTTTGGTCAGAACCAATGATCGTAAATTTGCTAATACATACAAGTTATGTTTAAAAGTTGATGTATCGATCCACAGTCCCTCTATCCACATAGAGGGACTGTGATCGATCACTTTATGTAGGTCGTACGGGTTACACTCTCGTGTTGTACCAGTGTGATAATGTCGACCAATGCAAATCGGGCCCGGGGCCACTCGGAGAAATCCTACCGGTGCGCTAAACTTTGATCATGATCGTTTCGTCAAAATCACAGTCCGTTGTAATTTGTACAGTTGTTAAAGTCCGACATCAATAATTCATAACATAAGTTACGTAAACAATTGACTCAAACCAAACGGTTAGTTTGCTGCATGCCATTGTTGGGCCTGTTGCGTACGTACGGGGCACAACTTTGCTGTAGGCTTCGTTGGGCAGATCGTCCATGTAGCCGACACGAACACGAAGTGTCTGTTACCGGCTACACTTCGTTGGTTACAGGTGGCCTGATCTCTAGTATTCTCCTATTCTTGACTTGATAACTATAGTATTTTCAGCAGAAAATTCAAGGGTTTTACATGTGTGATCATGACGGCCCCCAATTTTCTAAAATGGCCCCCTTGGGACAGGAGTAGGGGCCCATAGTGGCCCTTGTTTTTTACGTCCTAGAATGAACACTGCACACATATACAGTATACATACCTGTTTCCTATATTAAATCTCAGCCCAAAGATTTTAAATTTAGAAAGAGGCTTAAAAGTTATTAATCAAGATGATATAACCATTTGAAAATTGAAAATTAGTTCCATTTCTTTTTTGAAAATGCAAATTGGTTTATTGGTTGGCCGAAATGTGCCACGGATTAAAATACTTGACGATGACAGTTTTGTTTTAACATCTTCTGAAATTCTGTCATTTGACTTGTCAGTGCAATCTGTCCATGGCGCAATCATACCCCAAGGATATCAAATGGTCCACTCCTTAACATAGGAATGACGGCCATTTTGTGATTTCAACTGTCGAGAAATATTGGGTAATTTCATACTCAGGTACCAAATTTAACACTGTGACCCTTGAATTTTGTTCTGATTTTAAAAGGGAATGGTTTATAGCTTCTTTTGGGAAAGTTGGGCAAAGTTGAAGTCTCAATTTGGAGACGCGTACTACCTTAAAGATACTGATGGCTTGGCTCATATGCAACAGGTATTACAGAAGACTGTTGGATAACATATGACAGGTTGTTTCTTTGTGATGATATCCCATGCACCATACAGCAACGAACATTTTACAATTGAAATTTGAGATAAAAATGAAATCCATTCTGAAAGGTCCATATTGTGTTGGACTAGAGGTGTTCATATTGCAGTCTGCAGAAAGCAAGAGGATTATATAGCATGATGGGATTTTAAACATTAATAGATTGATAGCAGTGTACATATGGTAATTAGATCAACTGAGAAACAGATAAACAACAGTTTTTATTCTTCCTACCAAAACGTCAGAAGGGGCTTTTCTCTGTGGTAAATTGAAATTCACTGAAACATCTTCAAGAGATACCTGACATTCTCCCTTGTGGTAACATACAACATTGACTAGGGAGATGTAATGTTGTACGTTATATTGAAAATTTAATATTACGAGTATCGCGTGGCTGGAGAATTAGCAGAAAGAGCATAAATCTATTCAGATATGAAAAGTACATGTGACATCCACATCCGTGAGATAGATGAGTAAGGGGCCGTGGATAATTAAAGCACACACACAGTTAACGCAAGTAATTGCATTTGGTCGCAAGGCCCCTCTCCCCCTCCCCTCAGCGAAAGTTTGGAAGTGTGAAAATCCAACCACGTGTCATCCTATATCAGCATACCAACAATGATTATGTCACTATGAAATTGCGACAAATAGTAACAATATAGTAACACACCGAATCTTAGCAATCTGACAAATCACCTGCAACTTTCCTTTTCTGAAAGTTTCTGCAAAACTCAACAACTTGTCAATTTCAGAATGAAATGAAATAGTGTATCCAAAATGATTGTTACGTTATTTTACATTGTTACGTGCAGAGAAAACGAACAAAAGGGTGAACTCAGCAGTTAACGTTTAAACAAAATTTATTACGAAAAAAAAAACTAATTGCTAAGTCAGGGATAGAGTACAAGCTTTAAAAGTGTACAGACTACTTATCTCAGCTGGGACGGCAAAGCTCCAGTCTCAGAGTTGTAACAGTCAGTTGAATGAATGAACAGTCCTTGCAGGCTTGCAGCTGCACAAAGTCCACAGTATAAATCCAGCGTTGGCAGTGAAGGTCTTGAAAAGTCTTGAGAATGACTACTGCTGGAGTTTAGTAACACACAAGAGACACGATCCCAAAAGTCTGACTGGAAGCTGTGCACGTCCCTTTTATAAAGGCATATAAGAACAATCTAGAACTTTTATTGACATGCTAATTACTGTTCTAAAATTATCTCCCTTACACAACTAATCAACTTTCCAGAACATTCCAAACATGACAATTGAATTCAAGGTTGAGAGGTCATCAAGGGCAGTGACCTTGAGAATGTTCTAGACTAATTGAACTCAGGTCACATGAGTGTGGGGGAAATGACCTACATAACACACCCCCTCTTCAAAAAAGAAAATTTTTCAATGAAAATCTTTCTTTTACAAATGTAATCTTAAAAGTGTGAACAACAATAAGTTCTAAATACGAGAGAGACAGTCTGCAATTAAATTGTCTCTGCCTTTGATATGTCTAATATCAAGATTAAACTCCTGTAACATTAAACTCCATCTTAGCAATCTCTGATTTTTGCCTTTAAATTTCTGCAGAAAACAAGAGGGTTGTGATCAATATAACCACTATTGGCTGATTTGAAGAAGTAACATAAACTTCAAAATGCTGTAAAGCTAATATCAAAGATAAACACTCTTTTTCAATTGTAGAGTAGTTTCTCTGGGATTTGTTAAATTTGCGTGAAAAATAGCAAACAGGATGATCTACCCCATGACTATCCTCTTGCAATAAAACAGCACCAGCAGCCGTATCACTAGCATCCACAGCTAATTTGAATGGCAAAGTGAAATCTGGTGCAGACAACACTGGAGCACTTTGAAGTATGGCTTTAAGTGTATCAAATGCCTGTTGGCATTGCTCTGACCAAACAAACTTTACTTTCTTTTTAAGTAAGTTAGTCAAAGGCTCAGTAATTATGGAGAAATTTGGACAGAATTTTCTGTAGTAACCAGCCATACCGAGAAAGCGCATCAGTTGTCGTTTGCAGTTTGGTATGGGAAAACTTGAAATGGCACTGATTTTGGCATCAACAGGTTTTACCTCACCCTGTCCTACAGTATGTCCGAGGTAAGTCACCCTCGCCCAACCAAACTCAGATTTGGCAAGGTTGACAGTCAACATTGCTTTACTCAGTCTCTCAAAGAACTTCCGCATGAGCTTAATGTGTTCCTCCCAGGTGTCACTATACAGGACGACGTCGTCAACGTAAGCTGCACATCCGTCTAGCCCGGATATGATGTCGTTGATCATCCGTTGGAACGTTGCCGGAGAGTTCTTCATTCCGAATGGCATCACCTTGTACTGGAACAATCCGTCTGGTGTAACAAAGGCGGATATTTCACGAGCACGATCCGTCAGAGGGACTTGCCAAAATCCCTTCAGTAGGTCAAATTTCGTCACATACTTGGCTTTCCCACTCGGTCGATGCAGTCATCAATCCTCGGGATTGGGAAAGTGTCTGTCTTTGTTAAAGTGTTGACCTTCCTAAAGTCCGTGCACATACGATAACTGTGATCTGATTTGGGAACAAGTATGCACGGCGAACTCCAGTTACTTTTACTGGGTTCAATAAAGTCATTGTCCAGCAGGTATTTGACTTCTTCCTGGAGATATTTTGCTTTTGTTGGATTCAGTCTGTATGGATGTTGTTTTACAGGCTTACTGTCCCCAACATCAACGTCGTGATAGATGACGTTTGTCCTCGTTGGAACATCTTGAAACAGGTGTTTATATTCGTGGAGCAGTTCTTTCACCTGTTGTTGTTGTTCTGGCTGGAGGTGTGCCAACTTTGTAGACTCCAGCTTCTCCAGGATTTCTGAGTTCTGAAGCTTGACCGAGCCCAGCTTTGAGTTTAGAGTATTTTCACTCAAGTCAGTTTCAGTATCACTATCTTCATAATGGCCAGAACTGACGGTACTGACAGGCTGAGTTATAGTAGGATTATCCCTATCCAAATATGGCTTAAGCATATTTATGTGACATAGCTGTTTTGTTTTCGCCTGTCAGGGTTATTATGATGTAATTTAAATCACTCAATTCTTATCGATTAGATATGGCCCAAAGTAACGAGCATGGAGTGGTTTGCCAGGAACCGGAAGTAGAACAAGAACTTTTTGACCTGGTTCAAACTTCCGTTTTGAGGTGTTTTATCGTATTTGTTTTCATTGACTGCTGAGATGACTCAAGATTTTCTCTGGCTAATTCACATGCTTTAGAGAGTTTTGTACGAAAATCTGACACATATTGCAAAATATTCAGACAATCATCATCGTCTGATAGGAATTTCTCTTTAACGAGCTTAAGTGGGCCACGGACTGTATGTCCAAATACAAGCTCAAATGGGCTAAAACGAAGAGACTCTTGAATTGACTCTCTAACAGCAAAGAGCAGAAAATGAATTCCTTCATCCCACTGCTTCTCTGTGTCAAAACAGTAGGTCCTAATCATGTTTTTCAAAGTTTGATGAAATCGCTCAAGAGCACCCTGACTTTCTGGATGATAGGCGGATGACCTATACTGTTTAATGCCTAGCTGATCCATTACTTGTTGAAAAATTCCAGACATAAAGTTGGAGCCTTGATCGGACTGGACACATTTAGGGAGGCCAAATAAAGTGAAAAATTTGACTAAAGCTCTCACTATAGTCTTTGTCTTTATATTTCTCAGTGGTATGGCTTCTGGGAACCGAGTTGATGTACACATAATTGTCAGCATGTACTCATTTCTGATCTTGTTTTTGGTAGGGGCCCAACACAGTCTATTAGTATCCTACTAAATGGCTCTTGAAATGCAGGAATTGGCTGTAAAGGGGCCTTTGGAATGGTCTGATTTGGCTTTCCTACCATTTGACATGTGTGACAAGTTTTACAGAAATGTGCTACATCCTGCCTGAGATTAGGCCAATAAAAGTGACTGAGAATTTTGTGATGTTTTCCTGACTCCAAAATGACCAGCCTAGGGCGTTTCATGGGCCAGGCGCAATATTTCAGCACGATAGGGCTTTGGAACCACAATTTGATGTTTATAGCCCAGTCGTCATCAACCAAGACATCTGGAGGTCTCCATTTACGCATGAGAATACCAGATTTTGTATAATAGGAAACAGAGCTATCTGAAGTTTTATCTTCATCATCTACCCTGTCAAACAAAACAAAATATCTGGGTCTTTGTGTTGTTCTGCAATGAGATTTGATCTAGAAAATGTCTGACTTTGGTCAGCAGAAGTTTTACTGGAAGTTTCAAATCCACGAGGGATAACGGAATGATCCGTGTCAAACACCTGACTGAGAAAGGTGTCATTTAAGTCAACATCTGTGACATTATTTTTGAGAGTATTTGATTCTCAGAAGTTTTCTTTGACATGGCTCGAGTAATGGCACATGATGGGAAAAGGCCGGGAATGTCTTCCTCTATTGGCTCTGGATTTTGATCTAAACTAGGATTATCAGTCACAAGTGGATTAGTAATGACCTTGTCCCCAGCAAGGTCGTTTCCAAGAAGAAGGTGAATCCCTTCAAAAGGCAAAAAAGGCCTAATACCTAAAGTCACAGGTCCAGAAACAAAGTCCGAAGACAAATAGACATTATGGAGAGGAACAGGAATGTAGTCATTACAATCTACCCCCTTAATAAGAACTTTAGAACCTGAAAATGACTTTTCAGAAAACGGCAGGGTATCTGCCAACAAAAGAGACTGGGAAGCCCCGGTATCTCTTAAAATTTTGACAGGGGTAGCGGAAGAGAAATCACTAGAAAGTGATATAAAACCATTATGAATAAATGGCTCGAAAATACCCATAATGCTATCTTGAGAAGAATTGACCTTGACCTCATTAATTGGGGATAAGAGGGGTTTAACCTCAGAAAATGTGTTGCACACATTATTAGACTCTAATTGAGTTGATGAAGAAATAAAGCCGGTGGGCTTAGATCCACTTTGACCACTTTGACCTTCACGTTTTCTTTTCAATTGAAACACTCTGACATTAAATGGCCGTCTTTCTTACAATAATTACAAGAAAGTGTACCGAACTGTTTGTCAGAAGGAGATTGAGACTTGGGATCTGATGATGTGGGAGTGTTACTTGAATTTTGTGAACTGTTGTCATTTGATTTTCTACTGTCCTTTGAAAAATTCTTGGATGAAAAGGAGGAGTTAAATTTACCTGCATTGTTTCTGTAGGAAAAGGACTGGGATGGTTTGCTGAGAAATGAAGATTTGTGAGTCAATGAGTAATCATCGGCCAAACGTGCAGCAACCTCCAATGTATCTGCCTTTTGTTCATTGATAAACGTCTTGATGTCACTCCGAATGCACCTCTTAAATTCTTCAATCAAAACAAGCTGTCGTAATTTGTCATAATTCTGACTGACCTTTTCAGAAGAACACCAGCGATCAAACAGTTGTTCTTTTGTTCGAGCAAATTCAACATAAGTTGATCCTTCACCTTCTCACAATCCCTAAATTTCTGACGGTAAGCTTCAGGCACCAACTCATAGCCCTTGAGAATTAATTCCTTCACAGAATCATAATTTGAAGCCTGCTCTACTGACAACTGAATGTAAATTTCTCTGGCTTTACCCACCAAAGCACTCTGCAAAAGCATAGACCAGGACTCCTTAGGCCATTCAGACTCTGAGCAATTTTCTCAAAATGAAGGAAATATTTATCAACATCCTTTTCTTGGAAAGGGGGAACTAACCTGAAATGCTTAGTGATGTCAAACTTGTCTGAAGGGAAGAATTTTCCTGATTGTCCAAGCTCTAAACGTCTCATTTCTAACTGTAGTCGATGTTCTTCCAATTCTCTCTCCTTTTCTCTCTGTCTTTCTTCCATTTGTAATTCTTTGTCTTTCATTTGTAATTCTTTGTCTTTCATTTGTAATTTTTCCTGCCTTTCCTTTCTTCCATTTGCAATTTTTCCTTTTCTAATTCCAATTTCTTAAGCTCCAAATCTGCCTGTATTTCTAATTCTAATTTTTTGAGTTCGAAGGAAGACTCAGGCTCATAATCTTTTAAGGCAGACTCTTCAAAATGGCCAGAATTAACTAAATGTTTTGCAATCTTGAACTGTATCTCTCGCTTGCGCATAGATCTTTTGACATCTACTTTAAGGAAATTTGCCAGTGCTATGAGGTTGTCTTTTCTGAGGGAATTAAATGTGTCCTGATCAAGGTCCTCCATAAATTCGTCTGGCTTGAATTCCGCCATGATTAAATTTCGCTGAGTTCACAGTGTAAAGCAGTTTTGAAAAGGTAGGCAAAATGTTGTCAAACGGCTCAAAATATTCGTATCCCGGACAAGCCCCCAATTTGTTACGTGCAGAGAAAACGAACAAAAGGGTGAACTCAGCAGTTAACGTTTAAACAAAATTTATTACGAAAAAAAAAAACTAATTGCTAAGTCAGGGATAGAGTACAAGCTTTAAAAGTGTACAGACTACTTATCTCAGCTGGGACGGCAAAGCTCCAGTCTCAGAGTTGTAACAGTCAGTTGGATGAATGAACAGTCCTTGCAGGCTTGCAGCTGCACAAAGTCCACAGTATAAATCCAGCGTTGGCAGTGAAGGTCTTGAAAAGTCTTGAGAATGACTACTGCTGGAGTTTAGTAACACACAAGAGACACGATCCCAAAAGTCTGACTGGAAGCTGTGCACGTCCCTTTTATAAAGGCATATAAGAACAATCTAGAACTTTTATTGACATGCTAATTACTGTTCTAAAATTATCTCCCTTACACAACTAATCAACTTTCCAGAACATTCCAAACATGACTAATTGAATTCAAGGTTGAGAGGTCATCAAGGGCAGTGACCTTGAGAATGTTCTAGACTAATTGAACTCAGGTCACAATGAGTGTGGGGGAAATGACCTACATAACAACATGTGCACTGAACCACATGTATGTCAAAAGAATGCCGGTGTCGCGCTTATGCCGCACTGCAATGGCTTGGTACATGCCAAACAATATAGCGATATTTTGCGATACATAAAAGTGTGTAGCGAGATATTGTGATATAAAGACATTTTGTGTGATTTTTGTGCATTTTAATCGAAATACAGCCAAACCCCCTCCCCCCCTATAAATTGCATTTACTGTGTCCGTATTAATTATCCACGGCCCCCAATGCTGTTTGGGTGTAAATAAAAGATGCTTAACAATGTGATGCGGTAGAGCAGACAACCTACAAACCTTTGTACAGAACAAACCTGTTTGTCACTTTAAATTTGATGGAAGAGTTACATATACACTGCTTATTGTTTGTTTTTTTCAGAATTGTCATACAGCTCAGCACTTCACTTCATTTCGAGAAAATTATCCAATCAGTTTACAGCAGCTCAAATTACAATTAGAGCTGGACCATCACAAGCTAGCATGATGGATGGTTGCTGAGTGACACGCTGATATGCATTCAATAACATTATCGAGACAAGCTAACAAATTGGCCATAGAACAAGAATGAATGGCAAGCTTCCTTAGAAATTAATAATTTGCATGTCATGTTAGGTAGAAACAAACATGCCGCATAAAGAAATTGATGTGTTCATTTTAACAATAATAGTCACTGATGAAAGACACAAACCTTTACCCCTGGCGGTAAGACTGCTCAACTGAAAGAAGCATTTCATTCAAACTGACATGTTTGAAATGATTTTTGCTATATGATTTCAACTGATAATAGACGTTAGCTATCAGCTTATCATTTTTCCTATATAAAAAAAAATTTCTTGTGAAAAAAAATATGTATGTTGGACCTTTACAATTGCTTAGAGACCATTGATCTCATAGTACATGAGCAGTGTTAATACAATACAAGATGTTGAGTACAATATTGCTCTGAAAAATGGAACAAAATTGGGCGATATACTGGACTGAAAATGAAATGATAAATTTTGTAAACTCTTTTAGATTTCTTGTCTCTGCTTTGCTGCTTTTCCCCTTTGTGTGTTTTGTATCACGATTTGCAAAAGTTTTGCTATTTTTTACTTCTACCTTCCACTCAGTGTATCTTATTATCGGTAATAAGCCACTGCTGATGAAATATTTAAAAAATAATTTTCTTAATGCCAACTCCAACATAAAGAAACAGCAGTCATACATGCAGCACAATGAAGCAATGCATCTTGGGAAGTACAGACCAGTCGCTGCTTTTTCCGTTTTCTGATGTTCTGGTATTGATCCAATGAAAGAACATAGTAAAATCAGATTTAGGCATTCTATTAATATCCCATGCATTGGAAAATTTTGACAAACTGACAAACAAATGTCACATATATTTACTATTATATTTATATTTACTTTTATATTTACTTTATATATTTACTGTAGTGTAAAAACATGCCTTGAAACAGAAAATTTTATAATTTTTCTCTCAAACTTTTTTCAATGAAACTTCAAACCCACTCTTTTTCATAATTATGAACAAAATTTGGGGTCAGTGTGGACAATTTAGATCAGGGAAACAAATCACCCAAATTACCCAAATTCAGAATACAAAATGGCTGTTATACCTTTTAATGGAGTGCAGAAAAAGTAAATTTGAAATTTTCACAAAAATAAGGCAGTGAACCTCATTTGAACTACACTGGCTTCAAAATAAGTCTACACAAGCAATTGACCAGAAGGTACTGAAAAATTTAAGTCTGAAAAACTGTTCTGGAGGTGCATTCAACTGTAACACATCATTTTAAGTAGAAATAAACCAACTTTTCCAATAATCTACGAACGGTCAAGGTCATACACTGTAAACCTCTGACGTGTTCAATTAAAACCAACATCATGAACAATAGCAATGACAATAATGCGTGCGACTGAAAATATTAACTAACAGAAAGACATATCTACCATAAGATAAACTGTGTTACTGGAAAGCATATGAAGTCTGCTGTTTCGGAAAAATTAAGAGAGTCCTTCCTACAGTGTTCAGTTGCTCTCCACTACGTGAGAACCAGAAAGATGTGTCTGTATGACAAAAATGAAATGAAACCTCTAAATTGTCACTTGAAAGTTCAAAGTCATTACACTGGATAGTTTATTTATATTCTTACTGACTCAAATACGTACAACATATTGTCATGTTATTATTTCAGTGCTGTAACAGTAAGTTCTACAATCCACTTTAGGCCAAGAAAAATAAAAAGTTTGTTTCTCATCGTAGACATATTGCAAAAATGATATGGTGACGCAATTTTTATTCTCTCAATTTTTTAGCTCCGCTGTCAGCGACGCGGAGCTTATCAAATAGGTTGATTTTCCGTCGTCGTCCGTCGTCGTCCGTCGTCCGTCGTCGTCGTCGTCGTCGTCGTCCGTCAACAATTGCCTTCTCCTCTGAAACCGCAAGTCCAATTGCTTTGAAATTTTATATGCGGTTCACTTAGGGTGACCTCACTTAAGTTTGTTCAAATCGTGGTGAAATTTGCATATTTGTATTTTTGGGGCATTTTTTGGTGTTTTGGTAAAAAAATCTTCTTTTCTCAAACCGCTTGTCCGATTGCTTTGAAATTTAATATGCAGTTTACTTATGGTGACTTCAGTCAGATTTCTTCAAATCGTGGTGAAATTTGCATATTTGTATTTTTATGGCAATTTTTGTCATTTTGGTAAAAAAATCTTTAAAAATCTTCTTCTTCAAAACTACCGGTCAGATAGCTTTGAAATTTGGTACATATGTCCCTAGGGATGATCTATTTAAGATTTGTTCAAATTGTGAAGAAATATGCAAATTTGCATTTTTAAGGCAATTTTTGCCATTTTTGGTCAAAAAATGTATTTCTCAAAAAGTACTGGTCTGATAGTTTTGAAATTTGGTATACAGGTTTCTATAGATGCACTTAGTAATATATATTGAATTTCTGATGAAATCTGTAATTTTGTATTTTTGGGCAATTTTTGCCATTTTGGTCAAAAAATGTGTATTGCCAAAACTACTCATCTGATAGCTTTGAAATTTGGTATAGAGGTTCCTACACATGAACTAAATGATATGTATTGAAATTATGATGAAATCTGCAATTTTGTATTTTTGGGGCAATTTTTGCCATTTTTGGTCAAAAAATGTGTATTTCCAAAAGTACTCATCTGATAGCTTTGCAATTTAGTATACAGGTTCCTACAGATCACCTTAATGATATTTGTAGAAATTATGATGAAATCTGCGATTTTGTAATTTTGGGGCAATTTTTGCTATTTTTGGTCAAAAAAACGTGTTCTCAAAAAGTACTGGTCTGATAGCTTTGAAATTGGTATACAGGTTCCTACAGATGAGCTAAGTAATATATATTTAATTTCTCCTGAAATCTGTAATTTTGTATTTTTGGGGCAATTTTTGCAATTTTAGGTCAAAAAATGTGTATTTCAACAACTGCTCATCTGATAGCTTTGAAATTTGGTATACAGGTTTCCATAGATGAACTACATGATATTTATTGAAATAATGATGAAATCTGCAATTTGAATTTGTGGCAATTTTTCCCATTTTTGGTCAAAATATGTGTTTCTCAAAAGTACTGGTCTAACAGCTTTGAAATTTGGTATACAGGTTTCTATAGATGAACTCAATTTGATCTTTTGAAATTATGATGAAATCTGCAATTTTTATTTTTGGGGGGCAATTGTTGCCATTTTTGGTCAGAAAATTTTATTCTCAAAACACTACTCATCAGATAGCTTTGGTTGACATGTTCCTAGGGATGATCCGATGTGATATATTCAAAGTATGATGAAATCTTCAATTGTGTATTTTTGCAGCTTATTTTAGCCACTTTTTTCTGGCCACTGCATTGAGCTATCAAAGATTTCCTCCTTCTTCATCAACATGTGTCAAAAATAGTTATTCTCTACATAAACACAGCGGAGCTATATCGGCCGCTAGGTCGCTTGTTTATTCTTCAACCAACAACAACATGCAAAAAACATGAAAACAACATAGGAATGCACACAGAGATAAATGCACAGCAGTGTTGCCTTAGTATTTTTTGTATGTATAGTAACAGTTCTGTGGTTTGACTTTTATTGCAGAATAGAAAGTTTTGACAGCTTAATATAACAGTGACATATGTGTACAGTTCTGAATGGAATGTTTGTGTTAGTAATTTTGCTTACAGTTCTGTTTTATACAGCACTGTGTTATGCACTATTGTCACATATTTTTTACTTTTTTTCATTTTATTTCCTCATGAGCAGAAAAAAAGGCTGATGTGGCGGGTCTGAATTGACACGCGTGAGGATGAGAAACAAACTTTTTATCTTTCTGGGCCTTAGGATTCAAGAAAAATGATTTATAACATCCGAGACTAGAGTATTATTTTATCAGAAGATATAATTTTATCACACAGAAACTTCATGTTCAATGTCATGGCTTGAAATCAATGTGCTTGGATGGGTCACTAAAATATCTTGCAAATGACTTGTTTCCTATTTCATATTTCAACATAGTATTACATGTAACACTACATCAACTTTTTGAATTTGTTTCAAAATATTGTAATGTTCTGGGTTTAACCCTTTGAGCGCTGTAATTGCTCCCACCAAAATTTTAGTGCAATATTTTTACTAATTTTTATGAATTTTTCTGTAATTTTTTTATGATTTCGGACCAAATGGCCATCACATTTCATTGGCTACAGTTTGTTATCAAAATTTTGACCAAAATCTGAAAAAACTTGACTGGAGTATATCTTCTAAAGGTGACAAAAATTGACTTTGGAGCTTAAAGAGTTACTGAAATCCGACACATGTCACATATGCTGACATGTAAATTTCAATCTGAAGCAAGTCGGCCACCAAAAGACAAATGTGTACAGTCAAAATTCTATCAGGGGTATTTGAAACAACATCTGGTAGTATAAATCATTGGTCCAAATACCATGCAGAACTTAACTACTCAGATACAACTGGTGACTCAACCACCATACGCCAAGAATGAAATATCATGACATTTGACCTCTTGATGCATTAGGTTAATATTTGTAAAAAGCCTATTTTTAAAAATAGTTTCGTGTGTAGCTGTAATAATGCACGTAATTCAAAATGCACCTCAAGTTTATATTTTTATTTTATTGTGTTGCATACATTTACAATAGTTATATTGACATCTTCATTGTACATCAGTATTAATTACACAGCAACAAGATTACAGAGAGGTTTGTATAAGCTAATTATTTAAAATATTGTACAAGGACAAATACAATACTGCAAACTATGAACCTGTATTACAATATTATTATGTAGGGAAAACGGAAATAAATTTGTCTTATTTTACATGGCCTGAGGGCAGCAGGAGACAATCTGGTTTGAGGGATCACTGGGTTATCAAGTCTAAAATAGGAAAGATATTACTTGGAACATGTCTTAAAAAATGAAGAAAAACCTTTGAACAAATGTTGACTGTAATAGAAATTACCATAAATTATATTGGCTGGACTACAAGTATCTTGGCTTAGCTGGGGAGTTCAGAATTGAAGGTTATGAGTCAGTCAGCACCACCTTGTACCATGCACAGCCATCACCTGTTGATCAATAAACTATGATACTAAGTCATCTATCAAAGACTACGTGCAGATATAAACATATCTGTAACTAAGCCCGCCATTAATTGCTAGAGGAGAAGTATGCTATTACTTACATGAAGTCATAGCAACCACTGTTTATTTTGTATCATGTTTGTACAGATCATAAAACCAGATAAAAAATGGATAAACTCTCATATGCACACAGCAATTTGGCCATAAACTGTAAAGCAAAAAAGCACCAGGGTAAACTTGAATTTGCTCGGTGGATGTACAAAAGGCACTGTTTGGATCTGTGACTGCGTAATGTTATGTCAGTTATGTCAATTTTTTCCACTAGCCCTCCTCTGTAGCTGTCATTTGGTTTGATTTACTATTCAATAACTTATCCTGCTTGATTTAACCTGTACAAAAGATGGGTGCAACGACACATGGGTTTATCTATAACATGCCTCTGTGCAGTTGTCAGTTTAAATATACTGGATAAACCACTGAACATAACTGCACCCACTAATGCTAAAATGATCACACTGCTGAAAGCTTGAAAGAAAATAAAAATATTGGGTGTAAAGGGGTTCAAAAGATGCTCTTTCCACAACATTTAGCAAATTCTTAGACATGCATACTCCCCCTGAGGTCGTCAACTTGTTTAGGGGGTCATGAGGGTACATGGTGGTACACGTATGCATGCCTGTCACCGCTGCCATTTCTTTGTTTACATGAATTTGAAAAAAATAAATCTTTATACATACAGGGTAACAGGTTAGTAAGAGTTTAAACCTTGTTCCAGACTTCAAAGGTATAAGTCCTAGAGAAGGGCATGTTGACTGAGTGTTGACATATTATGGACACAGATAGATGTGAACATCCTGTATGGGGCTTCATCCTGTCCCTTCTCACAACAGAATTCTATGAAGTCCTCCAAGGTACAAAACAGGAAGTTTTGCTGTGCACCATTTATGGCAGAATTTTACCACACACAGACTTGATCTCCTGTAAGGCTTTTGCCTAGAAATTAGCTTCTTCATTTTGCTACCACAGTTCTAGGTTATTAATTGGCATCAACATTTGCCACTCGGTGCCGTTGAGTGACTCTAGATTTCTCCTTGAAACCCAAAATTAGAACACTGCTATATAATTATCTGCAAGAGGCTGTACTTTAACAACCACCAACACATTGAAATCATACCTTTCATAAATCATCACAACTGCATCTTTTATACCGAAAGAAAATCAAATATGAGTGAAATACTTTCAATCTTTTCCTTCATATTTTGCCTCACTTTTGCTCTCAAATGATAGCAGTATTTAAAATAATCACTCTTGTGTACCATAGTGCAAAGCTCCTACTTTATTTCTCAGCCTTTTGGAAGGAAAATTGTTTTATGTGACTTTTAATGTATTCTCTTTGTTATGTCTTTTAAATGATCAAAACTGAAAAGAGATGTTATACCTTTCATTTCAAGGTTGGAAAGAGAGATGAGATGAACACTATAGGAGAGGCAAAGTGAGTGACACAAAGCCATTCTCTAGCGCCCTCTACAGACAAGAGTTCAAGACATACTTAAATCACAAGGGGCGCTGCACCTTACACAGCGTATTTTGCTCAAAAATCACTTTTTTGTAAATATTCATTCAATTATAATTACTCTGTTAACCAAAGATTAAAACATTCATTGGGTTCACCTTTTAGCTTGTCAAGCAGTTGTAAGTTGTATAATAAAGAAGTTTTAATTTATGCAAATGTATGCAAATCGCCCGATTTTCTTGCTTCTATTTTCCTCCAAATTTCAAAATTTCCAAAGACTTTAACTCCAATCTGGCTGAGTCAAATTTTCTGAAATTTTCACATTCTTTTCTTTAAATGCTACATTGCAAAATGAGTATTTTGTTTGGTGATAAAATTGTTACATTTTGAAAAACAGGCATTTTAGTTTTGCTAATTATGATTTTAATCACTTGTTTTGAGTGTCAGTCTTTCAATCTTTGCCATTTTAGAATGAGGATGGATAATGCAAAAGAAAATAAGAGTTTTTTTCTACATATACTCTTCTTTCAAGTGAAATATTACATTTCAGAAAATAGTGCCAAATTTTTTACTTAAATTAATTTTTATCATTAATACCAAAATTGAGGTTTTTACCCTAAATATACACCAACTTCATCCTTCGAGTAAACTACTGCTATCATACTAAACTTTTGAGTCTCTGCTTTCTGAAAATATATAGTATGACGGGGTTTACTTGTCATCTTTGATGAGAAATATTGCTTTGAAAAAAACTGTGTTGGCAACATGCATAAAATGCATTTGTATTTCTTCTAAAAATTGTAACTTTTGCTTGATTTCTTGAGGATTTGAACTTGGAAGATTCTGCTTCTGATCCTCATTTTTAAACATATCAAGCATGTTTGGTCTGATACTACAACAATTTCACGGTTGCTTTTCTCGTTCATCCTTGAGCAGGAAAAAAAAGTTATGAATGTATTAACTATTATACTAATACAATTTTAGGGCATAGAATTTGTTGATAGGAACGATTTTTCAAAAATTTTAATGATTTGCCAACAAAAAATTAGCAAATAATGTATATACTTCATTTTTACATAAGAATGTTAATCTCAACCTGTACTCAGAGATAAAGTACTCAGTTCACATTCAAATCACTCGAGTGCAAACAATGGATGTACATAGGTAAGATAGAGAACAGCATACTGGTACGATGCTGAAGTTAGACTCGGTTTCGGATTCGGTTTCGGATTCAGTTTCGGATTCGGTTTCGGATTCGAGTGACTGAAAGAAATTTTGTATTTTCAGCCAATTTAATTATACTGTGGAATCCTTTATTTTCACTTGGAATTTATTTTCGTTACTTTCGCTAGACTCTTTTCAGCTATAATAAAATCCAATCAGACTAGAAGAAGTGAAAATAAGACACAAGAAATCTGTTTTCAGTTAAAATAAATTCCAGTGAAAATAAAATATAGTCCGCAGTACTTTAGTATGCAAAGATAAATAGGTGTTGTCGAGAACAAGTTTTTACTGGATTACCTGCTGGCAAATGTAGTATATATTTTAAAGCATAAATTCTGTGCATGTTCACAATTAAAATAGGTAAAAAATAGAAATTACAGAAAACTCCAAAGCACTTCAATTCGAAGTCGAAAAGAAGTGTCGAGCAAGGAAAACGTTTACAAAAACGATTTATACTTTAATTTCTTTATATGTCACAATGTGTGTCACGTGGTGTAATGCTAATGTGTTGTATTACTTTGATGTTTGGTTGATGTTGTTCTACATAGATTTCATTTTGAATGTACAATACTAAACTGCAGGACTAAACTATCAGTTAATAGGTTGTACAATAAAGATTGCATTGAATAGTCTAAACTGCATAATGCCCATTATTGCTCATAAGTTGTAACTTTGGCTAGTTTTTCAGCAGTTTTGTCTGGTGTATTCATGCACTATAGTTTCTTGCTCTACTGCCAAAAGTATTTTGTTTTTTAAACTGTATAAATTATGATTATGTGCGCAACAATAATGTCATGAAATACATGCTACATGTGCAGTAAGGTGATCTAGTTAAAATATCTCCTTGTGCATCAGTAGTTAACATATCCTTCGAAAAAATAATAACTTAAGCTGGAAATATAAAACTATTCTCAGTTATTCGAATCCGAAACCGAATCCGAAACCGAATCCGAAACCGAATCCGAAACTGAGTCCAACTTCAGCATCGTCATACTGGTAGTAGTAAAGGTGTAGCGCCCTCTTTTGGCCAGGTGACACAGTACCTGTTATTGCAAGTATCCATTGTTATTGCAGATATAGACCTGAAGTGCACCTAATCATAGTTTTACCTTTTCTGGGGATGTGAAGCAATATAGTGTTGCTTGAGTCATGAAATGTTTTTTCTTCAAATACTTCTAAGACCCTCTTAAGAAGCCAGGAGCCAAGTCAGTTTCATTCAACTTAGGACCTATATACACTTCAACAACTTGTTAGCCAGGTTAACAGGTGTCTGAAGGAGCAATCATCATTGGCAAATATGCTGGTGACAGAAACTGAAGAAGACTGAAAATTAATCCTTTCTCGCAAAAGTAACACAATGTATAATTACAATTGACTGAATTTGATTGAAAAGATGGATGAACATGCAAATGAAACGACCTTCTGTGAGTTTCACTGGATTTGATGAATCAACTGTAGCATGCTAAATTATACCAATAAAAGACTAAAATGTAATATTTTTTTTTGCAACATGTAAGTTCCACATGCTATTTGAATTTCTTAGACTTTCTGATGTATCATGAGAATGTGCGAGACTTTAAGAAAATTCAAATAGAAAAGAGGGGCCCGGGAATTAATAAATGCAATTTTCAAGTGACAGTCACTAGCATTACTTCCTGTCTTTGACACACAAAATAAAAATGTCATAATCATGGTAATTGCACTTTTAATATTACAGAATCATTCAGGCGGTTCTGTATGTGAATGGTTTGGTATGTGAATGGAATTGAGTTGTCGTGCCTTCGGTTTTGTGCATGGCACCATACACATAGAATAAAGGCTGTATATTGCTATGTCCAACATATCCCAACATTGCGGCTTAAACACATCCAAAATTTTGAAATGACAGCTGTACCGAAATTGACGTTGTGGCCAGACACGGTCCCTGGGCCAAAGCAGCTTCATATAAACAAAGGGATGTAACCAAAGTTTACTTAGCAAAGTCTTGCAGTGACTGGAAAGCTACAAAATTGTTGAACTGTGAACATGCATCAAATGAATTTTGTTCACATTTACTTGACATTCATCGCCACTTTTCTGGGAAGAGACAGTGTTTTCAACAAGGAAAGTTGCGCAGCCCCAGACAGGATGGCCCCTCCCTCAAAACCGGGTCACATTTTATAAATTCACAGCATAAAAACAATTTATAGCACAGATTTGACACGGCGCCCCGGCGGTGTAAAACTGGTCAATTTTCTGCATTTGATTCAGAATCAAAATACATTATTGGCGAGGTATTGCATTAACTACGTTTCGTAGCGTCAAAGTTTCAAAGAATAAGTTATATGACACATGGGGGTATGTATGACAGAAACAATAGACACGAAACTGCCATACAGACTGTTGACGTCTGGGTGTCGCCATTCTCCGTAGGTGCATAGTTACAATACAGAAAAGTCCTTTCACCTGCCGGGAACATCATATGTGTATTTCGTCACGTAGAATGCGTACAATGCGCAGTGAGGTTACGGTGAAGTGGAGCAGCAAAGTTTGTTTTCAAGAGAATTTCGAAATAACCATCGACTATGGCAAGCCAAACGTTGCAATATTCTAGAAAAACTTACTTTCTTTTTATACAAAACATTTTCTTTGTGCAAACACCTATTTTCGTTTTGTGAATATGCATTTTCTTTGTGTTATAACCTATTTTCTTTGCATGAAAACCTATTTTCTTAGTGTAAAATCCATTTTCTTTGTGTAAAAACCCATTTCTTTGTATGAAAACCTATTTTCTTTGTCTAAAAACCCATTTTGTTCGTGTGAAAACCTATTTTCTTTATGCAAAAAATCATTTTCTTTTTAAAAAAAAACATTTTCTTTTCTTACAAAACATTTTCTTTTTGTAAAAAACATTTTCTTTTTGTAAAACCTATTTTCTTTTTGTTCAAAACATTTTCTTTTTGTACAGACCTATTTTCTTTTTGTCAGACCTATTTTCTTTTTGTACAAACCTATTTTCTTGTTGCACAGCCTTCATTCATGTTGCAAAACGTATTTTTTTGTTGCACAACCTTCATTCATGTTGCGGAGCCCATCCTAGTATTCCAAAGCGACCATTCGTATTGGTCACGTGTCACATCTGTTTGTGCTTGTCCAACTCACGTTTCTCTTTAAAAATGTGTTATTTTTATTTGAAATATCTTCTTGTATATTAATAAAATAACATACGCAAGTTTGTAAAACTTTCATTCCTGTAAGTATAACCTATGCTTGTATTCCAAAACGGTCATTCGTATAGGGTCATGTAACCTTCGAACTATGGCGTTTTGGTCAAAGGTTATTTGCAGACGCCACCAGTTATGATAGAGGGACTGTGCAGTGTCCGTGCACACCGTTCGGTGCACGGTATAATTATTTCTTTTAGCGTCATTATTTAACTTTTTGCGAGAATTTCGTCTCATCACAAGTGTTGAAGTCCAATGACTCTATCATTACGTTGAAAGAGATAGTTTCACAGTGGGACATGTCAGAAAGGCTGTCTCCACGAGGCTTCGGCAGCATGGTTATCGTTTTTTCAACCATGTCAGCGATTTGATAAAGCCTATAGGAGGTGTGTGGTTGGCGCAACATGGTCCCTCCTCCTATGGGACCGTGGCTTATACGACACTGTCATTTAATGCTCTGACCTCGCGTAGCAGAGCCGCTAGACTTACCAAAAGTCAGTGGGCTTGATAATGGCGTAACAATATAAAATACATTCCAGCAAAATTTGTCTTGATTTAATTTTACGTGAGAAGTGCCATGCGTAAAGCTGCGTTCACAAAAAATGGGGGGGGGGGGGGGGGGGGGGGAACTTGATTGAAATCTTTTTCAGTCTCCTCAATATCCTCATAAAAAATTTCAAGTCCCCTCATCTGCATGTATATGGTCAGAATTTTTCAAGTCACCCTCAAATTATCATCTAGCCGTATATTTATTAGGGATGTACGCCCAGACAAAAACATTTGCGCAGTTCCGCTCGCTGATGCTCGACACCGCCTGATATCAGCAGTTTGTAGAGCCATATTCCTATGGCAAGTGTAAATTGATTCATTTTCGAATGCATTAGTGGACTTTTGGATTTATCAATCTAGGCTGACCTGAGTTACTCTAACACTGGCCAGGTCAATGACACCTGAAGAGCACACAAGAGAGAGTAGGCAAACTGTGAATTCTACATTTTGCCAAATTATGAAAATACTGAGCACAGGGACCTACCCAGTGACCGATTTTTTTTCAAAAGTACCAGACATGTATGGCTGAGATGCTACTTAAAAAAGTTGTATGAAATCGACAATACTGGAAGGTTAAAATAGTACATCAAATTAACGATTTCATCTCTGAAATTTTGGATGTGATAATGGCAAATTTGGTAAAAATGATTCCATTTAGTCACACATCTTTTCATTTAAATTAAAGTCTTTACTTTTCAAAGTTTTACTTTTGTCATTGTACGATGAGAATGTGAAATTTTCATTCACAGCATGAACTTGCAATGAATGGTTTTATATATTGCTTTACGCGAATTCATGAAAAACAATTACTTTTCTTCGTACATTTGTAAAAAGTCAAGCATGGTGACCCATCTTTTTCTTCAGTATTTTATTATTCTAGTATGCCAGAATTCAAAAATCCGTGATAAATAAGGACCCAGTCAAAGTCGTCATAAAGTATCGTCCAGTTGGAATACTTAGACGATACTAGATGATAGTTTCGGATAGTATCGATATTAATCATAAAACGTATTATGTAACGAGTTCTAAGCGGTCATATTAAACTATACTAGACTCTAAGATCGATATTTTCTGGCATCGATACTAGACGATACATATCAAATATCGCCATTAGATGTGCAATGTCGCACTGCCCTCGCGCTAGGTAGGCTGGCGCTAAGATCGTGGGGTGAAGCAAGTCTACTGTAGGTGGGAGTGACCGTACGCGTCATTCTCCCAAGCGGTGTCCCTCGATCATGTGACCTGGTAAAAACTATATCCGTATAACGTAGATTAAAACAGTTAATACGAATAGGGGACAATTAATTACTCAATAAGTTGAAAAATATTCATTTAAAAGTCAAAAACAAAGATTCTAAGCGACTGGTGGGCTAATCTACTCGTGGCATCTGCAAATAACCTTTGACCAGAGCACATTTCACTAGAGCGCCATCTTTATTCGAAGGTTATGTGAACAATACAACATGAATGAAGGTTGTGCAACAAGAAAATACGTTTTGCAACATGAATGGAGGTTTTGCAATAAGAAAATAGGTTTTTCGACATGAATGAAGGTTGTGCAAAAAGAAAATAGGTTTTGCAACATGAATGGAGGTTTTGCAATAAGAAAATAGGTTTTTCGACATGAATGAAGGTTGTGCAAAAAGAAAATAGGTTTGTACAAAAAGAAAATATGTTTGTACAAAAAGAAAATGTTTTGTTCAAAAATAAAATATAGGTTTTACAAAAAGAAAATGTTTTTTACAGAAAGAAAATGTTTTTTTAGCAAAAAATGTTATTTTACACAAAGAAAAATAAGTTTTTACACAAAGAAAATGGATTTTTCAAAACGAAAATAGGTTTTTATGCAAGGAAAATAGATTTTTACACAAAGAAAATGGACCATCACAAAAAGAAAATGGTTTTCTACACAAAGAAAATGTTTTATGCAAAAAGAAAATAGGTTTTCAAGAATATTGCAACGTTTGGCTTGCCATAATCGACAGAATTGATGTAATTCAAAATTCTAACCTTGTCTGTTATATATCTCCTTCCTATATTGCAGCATTATCGAACTGCAAATAAGTACGTACAGACGATATCGAGCTACAAAGGCGGCCAGATTACCTTCACAATTCTCTGCACATGCGTGATGACCCCGGCGGTAAAATGTCTGACCGTGATAGACGGCACCTTTCTTGAACTACATCCACTAAATTACTCGGAGATTTTACTTAATTTGAGAGAAACTGTTTTATTCTATGTGTACTTGAAGGCTTAAGCAAATTCTCGGGTACCCAATTCCTTTCAAGATATCATTGTGGAGGGCCGATGAGCGAAAACAATGTGAGGCGAGATTGGACTCGCACCTCGGACGTCCGGTGAACTTAGTTCATGGTTTCTGGGGTAAGGGATGACTTTCGGCAAGCGCACGTAGCCCGAAACCCGCAAATCCGTGAATTTAACATTTCGTACGAAGAAGCTCTCCTGTTATCTATTCCTGTCTTTGCGTTCAACGTTGAATATGCGGAGAGACGTGAGGATCCTGTTAGTTGGGGAACGTAAGTGCAAAGTCTATGCAACTTTTTCATTACAGAACTTGGGATGTGTACACTGATATAGCTAGATTGGTTTACCTTTTAGGGGATTCTAAAGTTGAGAGTCGAAATTATTCTACTGAAAACTGATGATTATCGTTTGCATAGCTGTGAACGATTTGTATCGTCTTAATTTTAATGACCATCCGACCAACATTTCACACCAAGAGCTATACATAAAGACAATCCACGGGCACACAGTATTGTACCATAGACCCTCGAGGGTCTATGATTGTACATAGCATTGATGGGACATGAAGCTAGAAACTCCGTTTCTAGTTTCATGGTTAAAGACGACTGCAAATTAGTGGACACACACATTTCGTTGCGAATTACAAGGAATGTTCTTAGGGCGTTCTAAATAACCCTAAACCTAACCTAAACCTTACGTTTAACAATTCAAACAAAATTTATCTGTGTCCACTTATATTCAGTTTCACCGCATTTTTTGAACCATGATAGCGGCTCATGGAGGTAGAAGAGAGACCCACTTCTGCCTCCATGATTTACATAGAAGTTTAAGGATAATGTGTTTGAAATATTGATACTATTGTGTAAAGGTTGTGCAGACCTTTGATGACTAACATTACATCTAAAATTCAAAAAAAATTTCTTTACAGAATTCAGGACACTTCTGATGAGGTATTAAAATGTCACGTGTGTATTAAAGATGAACCATAGGCACAGTGGAACATCTTCCGTTCCACTTTCTATGCAGAGAGTGAGCTTATGGCTGTGAGTGTACTCGTAAGATACACCAAACTTGGTTGCATGACTGTGGATAGACATTGAAATTCAGGACATATATTAATAAAATAGTTGTCAAATAGGAACTTATCCTGTAATTCTCTTTATACAGGTGTTATTGGGTGCATTTTTACACAGTGACAAAAGAAAAGGCCATAGAAAAAGATGACCATTTGATTTTTTTAACAGATGCGCATTTATTATCTGTACAGTAAATGGCATTTGCCCCAGATTCATTTACCTGTTGAAACTCCTTGTGGAGCTCAATTTTTTATGAATTACATGATCACTTCACACAAAAGTCATTATTTTACTATATTTACTCTTTAGTATAGATAGTGATATTTTGTCATGTGTTTCAAGATGTATTCCCCAAAGGCCAGCAATACAGTCTTCAGGAAAGAAGGCCGTATTTCAGGTCTAAAATTTAAAGCTACCCTGGTGTTTGTCACCACAATCATTATACCTGTTGATGGCTTGAATTTTATGATGTTTGATTTTAAGAAGTGTATTTACCAGCACTACCACAAGGTTGTTGTCCTGAAGCAAAAGCCTACAAATTGTGCAGGCAAATAAATTTGGCTCTCCTAATGATAATAAATTTATATTTAAATTCCATGAGCCATATGCAGACGTCTTAACTGTAAATACAAGTACTTTTTACTGCAGTTTGTGTCAACAGCTTATCATGAAAAGGAAAGAAACATGTATGATTTAGCTACAGTTGTGAATCCTTGAAACGTAAATGTTTCATCTATACATAGTTGATTTGCCAACCTTCTCTGTGGATACACAAATATTCTCGCTAGTTCGAGAGATTTGCTTATTTCCCATCAGTCGTCAAATACGTCGTCAGTCCTACTATATATATGAGCTTAGTTATTGAGTCGGCATATCTACACAATCATATCCATTATTGCTGTCTGAACAGTAAAACTACTGTTACCCAAGGTTGAACTATTCAAACAAAAGCAGAGCTATCTGTTGACACCAAAACAATGCACATCCCCTCATAATGTGACCTAATACCAGAGAAAGAAACATATGCAATGAAAAGCCTGTTATCTATCTATGTGATAAAATCAGTCATTTTATGTTTTTATGTGTCTGTGTCCTCCGATGACACGATCAATCAGACATTGTTGTCTTTGGTATCCTAAGTGTCACAATTTACGTGCACAAATTATCAGAGACAAGATTTGACCTGAACACCTGACAAACAAGCACCTATTAGAAGTGCCTAAGGATGTAATATACTTTGCCTTACAGCTATAAGGTTGGACTTGCAGATATACTTGCTGAAATTGGTTAACTTTGAAATATCAGTAAATAATTCAAATTTTGAAATGCAGTACATGACAACATATATTTACCCTTCTGATAAACATATTTACCAAATTCTTGTGCATCAAGAACAATTTTATTTCTGTTCTACATGGACCTACAATGTCCAACAAAGAACTGCTGGCTTACTACATAAACTATCAGTGACATGTCAAAATGCATAATATTCACATTTTTGTAAATGGGCATTTTGTTTTGTTGCATGTGTTTCACATACATACTTGTGAAATCCAAGGAATTGTTTCCTAGCAACCAAACCTATTGCCAAAGTAAAAATCTGTGTTTTTTCAAAAGGTATGTATGTTGCATGTCAACCCTATGCTGGCCTATCAGTGATGACCACTGGAGATCAAAGGTGTTCAGGTTAAATCTCGTCTCTGATAATCTGTGCACGTAAACTATGACATATAGGATGCCAAGGATACACATGTAAACAGGAGGCATGATCTGAAGCTTCCACACAATGGACTAGTTTTTCTCAAATGCATAGTCACAAAATAGAATTATTAACACACATTCTGACATGTACTCCTTTTGTCAATTGAATCCTTATAGTTTATCAAAATTGTTCACAAGGTTGTCACATTTGACAATAAGCCACAAGGTCCATTTAACCTGTAGGTATGAGCAATGACCTTTGAAACTGACCAAATATGCAGTTTCTAGAACCAGAATGCGTATTGGCTGTTGCAGCCTGCAAGTTCTTCACCTTCCAGTAAACTAAGCTCACGTGAGACAAAAAAGTTGAATCTTAATACTTTCACCAAATAATAAAATTTTAAGGAGTGATAAGAAATTGCATGGTATACCGCAATAATAAATGTGTTTGCATGTCCTTAAGGTTAGACAGACATGCTCGGAAAGAAAACATCAAATTATTGAAATTATTAAAATGGAAATAAAAGAGTTACATAAACAGATATGTTTACCTTTTCTTATGGAGGCACAACAGTATAAATAAACTCTTGCGCTTTATACACGTTGACAGTAGTGATAAGTAGGAAACAGGATATTACTATCACAATACTGACAGTGTTTAACTCTTAGCCATTACAGACGACAAAACAATTGTCCTTTATTGTCTGCTTTCAATATTATTTTGAATGGAAAATTCCAACATTGATGTGCCTTGCATTTTTCAATGGGAAGAAAATATTTAATCTGGAGATCATTGTATGATCAATGTATGATCTGAGAAAAGTAAACACTGACAGATTCTGCTTGGTAAACTTTTGTGTGGGAATGGAGTTTAGGCTCTGATAAAATGCTTTTTTCAGTAGTTTGTTTGATAACAACCACACAATTCTGAAGTATATGGTGCATTGTTTTGATAACGCTTGATTTTCAACTTTCAGCTGGAGTTGGGAAAACATCCCTCATACTGTCCCTTGTGAGTGAAGAATTTCCAGAGGAGGTCAGTAACACCATGTGTATATATATCTTTTGTACAATTTGGTGACAATTACGTGAATAACAGACTTTTCAATACTAAGTCTTGTATAATGAGACTACCATTTACGGTAACAAGATCTGCACTGTACAACATGTATAATAATAAACTACAAGGTTTGTGAAAAAAATGGCATACGATGTGAAAAAAAACATTTTTCTTTGTATTTCAAAGTCAGTCAAAACTTAAATCTATCCATTTAATTCTGCAGCAATGATCTGATTGTGTTTTCCTCTAGGTACCAGCTAGAGCTGAAGAGATTACCATCCCAGCAGATGTTACACCAGAGAAAGTCCCCACTCACATCGTAGACTACTCAGAACAAGAACAGGATGAGGAGGCTCTTGAGGAAGAGATCATGCGTTGTCATGTCGTCTGTGTTGTCTACGCGGTGGATGAACAAGAATCCATTGGTCAGATCACCGAGAAATGGCTACCATTTATAAATAAGACATTAGGCCCAGATCACCAAGTGCCTGTCATTTTAGTGGGCAATAAAGCTGATCTGTCAGAGCTCAGCAGTATGGAGAGCATCATTCCTATTATGAATGAGTTTGCTGAAGTGGAGACTTGTGTTGAGGTAGGTGCTATATTGTTAATAATTTCCTTCCATCAAGAACTTTCTTGTTGAGTGAGTGGCTGCCAGTCTGCTTAGGAGGTGCTATGCAGCTGAGATCAAATACTGTGCAATCCACATAAATATTTTAAAAGATATATTAAAAATATATTTTGATTAAAAATATATTTTGAAAACTAGACCCTTTTATATTGTCCTCTATAAATTATTTCAAGTTGCTACCTTGTATGTGGTACAGTTTGAAATTGATCAGTAAACTGTGAAAAATATATTATACTGAAACAATGAATCAGTCCACTGACTTAAATTTTGTGATCTCTCTATGTTTGAAGTTGAAAAATAAGTTGTTAACATGTATCTTTTTCTGTTACAGTGCTCTGCTAAAACATTAAAGAATATATCCGAATTATTTTATTATGCTCAAAAAGCAGTATTGCATCCTACAGGACCACTTTACTCTGCGGAAGACAAGGAGGTGAGAAACTTGTGATAACATTTGCAAATTATTCTGTTTTAATGGTGACATACCATCACCCAACATTCGAATGATAGTGAAGGAATCATGTTGTCAAACTATGAAGACTGTTATTAAATTTGTTAATGTAAACTCATCTATCTTGTAATTAGTGTGTCAATCCTGATCTTGATGTCTTTTGTCTCTTGTTGTTTTTCAGTTGAAACCAGGTTGTAAGAAAGCTCTATGCAGGATATTTGCCGTCTGTGATGGTGACAATGATGGCATTCTTAATGACTTTGAGTTAAACCTCTTCCAGGTAAAGTCACTTCAAACCTTCTTTACTTAGACTGTGATGTCTTCTCAAAAAAGAAAACTGGTTTATTTTCACATTGCTTACATAGCTTTGACTAGATTGCATAAAGTGTTTTAAATGACGAAGAAAAATAAATAACATGTTATTGTTTTCGTAGAAACGCTGTTTCAATGTTCCTCTACAACCCCAAGCTTTAGAAGATGTGAAAGCTGTGGTGAAGAAAAACATTACTGAAGGTGTACAAGATGATGGCTTAACACAAATAGGTAAGATAGCAGTATGTTGAGATGAGATCTTTGGCAAAATCTAATTTTCTGCTTGCTCTTATATAGGATAGTCCTGCTTGCTCTTATATAGGATAGTGTCTTAGCAGTGTGTGAAATTGATTTTTACAGAATGATTGTGACAAACTGGTTGTATTACAAACAATCTGAAAGATCCTCATCTTCAACTCTGACTTAGGTTATCAAAAGGCACAAGTTTAGAGTGATAGCATGCAGTTATTGTGAGAGCAGCTGATGCTGAAAGATTGGATTGATCTTAGCATGGTATTTAAGAAACCATAAACCACAGCATGAATGTTCATTTTGAAGCTATATATTTCAGAATACATGTATTTATAAATCTGCTCATGAAGTGCTCACCTTGAACATACAAGCAGACAACCTTGAAATGGAATCTAACAGTTCCCATTCTTTTCATTTGTTTTTCCTATCCAATCCATTATAGGATTTCTTTTCCTGCACACATTGTTCATACAGCGAGGTCGACACGAGACAACATGGACTGTATTGAGGAAGTTTGGTTATGATGACAATTTAGAATTAACTGCAGAGTACCTTTATCCAAGGTGAGTGCAATATTGATTTTCTTTTTCAAGGTTGTTTTGATGGTAGTGGTAAGAAAATATTGATGTTCACACAAACTTATTGCATTTCAAAGGAGAAGAAACATGAAAGGTGAAATGTTAGAGTGGCATGTGTATCACATCTCTTGAAAAGAACGGAATGCAAGGTTCAATAAAGGTGCTAGATAGAAATGCTAGGATTTTTGGACATCTCTTTGCCACATTTTCAGTAAGTTCTTCATAGTTGGTCCTTTTCAGAACCATGGAGTTTGTGTGATCTTGTAATGGGTCGTTCATACAGTGTAGATCAAACATGAAGCACAAAGAAAAAAGTTTTGCAATAGCTTGTTGGCAATTTCAAAGTTCACGATCGCTTGAGTAAAATTTGACTTATCTTTTTTATCAACACTTAGTTTCAAGGTTATGTTTTCAGGCTGTTGCTATTTGTTAAATAAATTGTACAAGTCACAGTGAAATCTCTATTTGAGAGACTGTCTATATTTGTTGAATAGTGTCTACTGGTTTGTTGTTTCTGCACTCAAATTACTCTAACTACACAAGATAGAATAACAATAAACCAGTTCACAAAGATTTTCAAAGAGTGCTTTCATTAAAATATTTTGATGGCAACATTCTTATTTGTGAAAATTATTGCAGGCATGAAGTAAACTCCCCAAGAAGCAATAAATGAGGGGGGAGAGGAGGGGGTGTTATATATGCAAAAATATGCATTGCTTTGGAAGTGAAGACACTGTCATAAATATCAATTGAGCTGCTGAATGTGCTAGTGAATGCCTGTCTAATCCAGTTGTGTTTAGCCTTATCATATAATAAATAGTGTATGATACTCACTAACCTTACATGTATGTAAACTGAATTTTCAAGTACACTGTGTGATTTTCCCCACTGATTCCCAGAATTCAAGTTCAAACATTTATTATTATCTATAATGATATTATAGCGGCTGCTAGTACTGTACTAGCTGAATACTAGCTGAATACTAGCTGAATACTAGTACTGTACTAGCTGAATATTAGATGAAATTCTGAGGCAATCTTATCTCTGATAACAATGTGTGCTTGTAACGGTATCCTTCTTATTGAGACTTTGACCTGATCATCAAGACTGATTTTACTCCAAAACTTGTATTCTGGTATCAGAGACTATTTTTAAATCTTGTAAATCAGAGTCTTCTCACATTTAGAATCAATTCTGTGCCAAAAATAACTGTCCTACAGGGTGTGTAGAATTGTCAGGAAATGATATTTTATTTCATGAAAATGACATGAAACACAAAAACTTTGAAATGCTTATCAATTTTAACTTTTCACTGAAATAGTTTGAGAATCGATAGAACCAAGATATGTTTTCTTTGAAAGTTTAGGAATTATGAAGTCCACTACTTTGTGTGTACCAGTACTCTTTGGAATTTTTACTCCTATTTCAGTGTAGCACCCATCAAGAGAGAGTTTAGGCAAGTCAGAAACAAACAATCTAAAAAAATCTAAAATTTCATAGCGATGCTTGGACAAGTTAGAAAAAAAATCCTGTTCTTTATAATAAACTTGAAATAATCATTTTAATAGTTGAAGTTGTTTTTCTGTTCACAGATTAATGCTTGGAAACGGCAGCTCCACAGAGCTCAGTCACTTAGGATATCAGTTTCTGACTATGATATTTGAAAAATATGACCGGGTAAGCTGTCTGTTCATCTGATATGTATCAATGCCAGGACATGAAGATATTCATGTTCCCAGGCGAAGATGTCACACAAGGTCTCCACATAACCTGATAATATGAGTAGAATTAAACAGAATAATGCAGTCATTATCATTGATTATACTTTATGGCAGGATTCTTTGCAAATATTTTGCAAACACAAAAGACACAGACTCTTGACTGCGATGTGGGTGCTGAAGCGTACTGTGTGAAGATTTCTGAACAGTTTACAGAGTAGATGTATTTGTTATTTGTCTTTCTCTGGTTATATCACAGGACAAGGATAATGCATTATCGCCAACAGAACTTGAGGGTCTGTTCTCAACATGCCCTATCAATCCATGGGGTCCTGATGTCAACATGACTGTGCCAACCAATGAAAAACATTGGATTACATTACAAGGGTATCTAGCACAGTGGACGTAAGTTATCAAACTCCATTTTATAATTGCAGCAATTTCTGTAAGAGCAATGTTTTATAATGCTTTGCAATATCCCACTTTGTTCAGATGCTCACTTTCATTGCAGGGATTTCTCCATAAACAGTTGGCAAAGAATAAACTCTAAAGTATTATGATGTGCAGTAATCCAAAGAATCACAGTTTAGAAGTGGATATACTGCATAGAGAAATTGCCAACAATAGTGGCTGCAGTGGTCAACCCTATTTTTTCTGCACATAAGCCAGTTACCAGGTTGAAAAACAGTGGTTGTGGATCAAAGTATGCTGCTAGAAAAGTAAAAGTATCACTTTGATGTAGTCATAATAGAATGTAGATATTTTCCTGGTCAAACCATTGTATTACAAATGTACATGTATATCCTCTATGATCATCTGACATACAGGGGTTAGGGTTAGTACTTCAGTTATTGCTCAAAGTGTCAACATAGTGTTTTACATAACATTGCTTCATTTGGTTGTTCTGTACAGGTTGACAACACTGCTTGATGTTCACCGTAGTTTAGAGAATCTGGCGTATCTAGGGTATCGCTATGTGATGGCCGAGCAAGACTCACAGGCATCAGCAATAATAGGTTGGTAATAATTACACAGAAATATAGCCTCTGGTTCTGTTATTCAAATATATCTGCAGTAGTCTTTTCATGAAGGTTGATGAATCTTGTGCGACTCACAGACAAGAGAAGTGTTTCAGCCATTACCTGTTCATTCATCTGTTTTTTAGCTCCCATAGCCATATGTATATATGGCAATGGAAGCTATTCTTATAGGCTAGGAAAATGTCTGTATGTCTGTATGTCTGTATGTCTGTCCGTCAACATCAAAAACTCCAAAACCGCTGCACATTTCATCTTGATATTTGGTGTGTACATGGATGATGGGCTGTAGATGAGATTTTGTTCAAATGAAGTTGTCATTGCCAAAAATATGCAAATTAGTGCCAAAAAAGGCGTTTTTGGTAAAAAATCTCCTTCTTCATAACCGCTGGTCAGACAGCTTTGATATTTGGTATACAGGTCCCTAGGGATAACCCAACTTGGATTTGTTCAAATTGTGATGAAATATGCAAATCTGTATTTTTAAGGAATTTTTTTGTCATTTTTGGTCAAAAATTTATTTCATCAAAACCGCTTGTCTGACAGCTTTGATATTTGGTATACAGGTCCCTAGGGATAGCCCAACTTGGATTTGTTCAAATTGTGATGAAATAAGCAAATCTGTATTTTTAAGGAATTTTTTTGTCATTTTTGGTCAAAAATTTATTTCATCAAAACCGCTCGTCTGACAGCTTTGATATTTGGTATACAGGTCCCTAGGGATAGCCCAACTTGGATTTGTTCAAATTGTGATGAAATAAGCAAATCTGTATTTTTAAGGAATTTTTTTGTCATTTTTGGTCAAAAATTTATTTCATCAAAACCGCTTGTCTGACAGCTTTGATATTTGGTATACAGGTTCCTACAGATAAACTAAATATGATATACAGAATATATTATGAAATCTGCAATTTTGTATTTTTGGTGCAATTTTTGCCATTTTGGTCAAAAAATGTGTTTCTCAAAAACTACTTGTCTGATGCCTTTGATATTTGGTATACAGGTTCCTGGGGGTTCTCTTAGTGTGATATAGTGAAATTTGATGAAATCTTCAATTTTTGTATTTTTGGGTCAGTTTTTGCCGTTTTTGGTCAAAATATTTGTTTCTCAAAAGTTACTCATGTGATAGCTTTGATATTTGGTATACATTTTATACATAATTATGATGAAATCATCAATTTTGTATTTTTGCAGCTAATTTTGCCATTTAGGTCAGGCCATCCTGAAATGAGCTATCAAAGATCTCAACCTTCTTCATCAATACATATGTCACAAAACGTTGCTCTCTTCATAACACAGCAGAGCTCTGTCGACTATTGGGTCGTTTGTTAGCTCCCATAGCCATATGTATATATGTTTACAAGTTTACATTTTATTGAAAATCTCAATAGCCACTGAGCAGATTAGATGAAAAATTAGCATGTACGTACTTTGGGCTGACCTGAAATGATTGTGCACATCTTGGGTCAGTATCTTGGACTTGCTATTTTTCATGAATTTTTTTGTAATTTTCTCCCATTTTTGGTCAAAAAATCTTCTTCTCTGAAACCACAAGTCTGATTGATTTGAAACTTGGTATGGAAGTGCATAGGAGTGACCTTTCTCAAATCTGGGCAAATCGTGGTGAAATTTGCATATTTGCATTTTTTGGCTATTTTTTTCATTTTTGATCAAAAATTTTTTTTAACTCTGAAACCACACGTCCGATTGAGTTGAAACTTAGTGTAGAGGTTTTTACGGGTGACGTCAGTAAGATTTGATCAAATTCTGGTGAAATTTGTATAATTTTATTTTATTGGGGGAATTGTTTATATTTGTGATAAAAAAATCTTTTAGCTTGATTTTAGCTTGTTTTGATAACTATATGGGAGCGACCAGTGACATTGTCACTATTTTTCCAATCATGGTGAAAACATTTCTGTGGCCAATATTTCCACTGTTTGGTCAACAGCGTCACAACATGAAACATGATCTTAATCTGAAAGAGTTTACTTTAGTTGTCTTTCTTACAAGGTGCTTTTTATCACAACTGGAAGTTGTGATATAGAGGTGGTTTCAACCGGTGTTTGATGTCGTCCATTTCCGTAAACGACAAAAAGTCAAAAACTGCTGAACAGAGTGTGTTGATATTTGATACTGATACATAGACTGGTTCCAAGGTTCCAATTCCGAAAAATGGAGCCAAACGGAGCGCCGGTTAGATAGTTTTGGGAAATTTCTAACCCCCCTTTTTATCTAATTGATTTTAGGGGTCTTTCATACATGTAGTTTTGGAATGTACACCAATCCTGCATTGTGGACTGTTTTATGAGTTGTTGAACAGAAATGAGGTTTTGATGAATGTTAGAAATATGCAGGATGGCTGATTCGAAGTATAAGAGATTTCTATGGTCTTTTGGGCATCAAAAGCATTAAAAGAAACATATTTCATAGTTTAGATTCTCACTTTTGAGATGACCCTAAGCATTTGTTATGTAAACATCCTTGAGTCAATATACAGACTTTGACATTCCAGAGATTAAGTATCCACAACCTCACATGTTACAGTCTTTCACTACAATGGTATGGCCCAAACCCATTGTTATCAATGGAGAGTGTGGACCTGTCTACAGGAAATTGGGGGTGAACAGGTTAGACAATGACGTTACAAGTTGTAGGTTAGTTATCAAGGTAGCACCAGCATAGAGTCCTGAGCATCTGTCCATGTGTTCTCACAGCAAATTACAGGGAAAAAAATTATTTGAGAAGTTTCTCTCCTTTAAATAGAAGTATATTACAATTTAAACCTGTCATGGATAGATTGCTCTCAAATGATCTGAAACACAGTTATTGCCCATTAGCAACAAATCTGTAGCAAGATTTATGTAAAGTTCATGAACTTACACAAGGTATTAGACAAAAGATGACCATGACTTTTCAACTTTTCAACATTTATTTCATTCAGATTTCCTCAGTTTAGTGTATAATTTTGTAATCTTAATTACTGTCAACTTAGCTTTACTAACTTATTCATACCTCATTATTCTTACACTACTGTTATACCTTATAACCACAAAATTTCAAGAGATGCATATATGATTGTCACTTAACAAACAATTTACAAATATGTCTTCTGCTTTTTCTCCATATACATATACATATCTCTTTTCTCATAAAAATGAGCTTAAAATCGCAATGTGAAAAATAGTCTTTCAGCTATATGTTGCTCATTGACTTTGTGGTCTGTCTAATTCACAGTGAGTGTGGTTGTTGATAAATGCCGATAATACTTGGCGGTCATTATGTCCAAGCGCCATTGGCGGTATTTTTTAACATAATGACCATAGGTCATTATCACAACTGGAAGTTATGATATAGGGTTAGCTTCAACCGGTGTGGGACAGTGTCCATTTTCCGTAAACGACAAAAAGTCAAAAACCACTGAACAGACTGCATTGATATTTGGTAGAGATATTCAGACTAATTCCAAGGTTCCGATTCCGAAAAATGGAGCCAAACGAAGCAGCGGTTAGATAGTTTTTGGAAATTTCTAACCCCCCTTTAACTAATTGATTTTAGGGGTCTTTCATATATGTAGTTTTGGAATGTACACCAATCCTGCATTGTGGACTATTTAATGAGTTGTGGAACAGAAATGAGGTTTTGATGAATGTTACAAATATGCAGGATGGCTGATTCAAAGTATCAGAGATTTTCATGCGCTTTTGGTAATAAAATTGATAAAAAACAACATATTTAATGTTTTAGATTTCTCACATTTGTTATGACCCTTAACATTACAGACTTGATGACATAACTAGCTGCTGGACCTGTTTACTGGCGCATTGATTTAAAGACAAAGATCGTTTTATTTTGTAATAAGGACGTGTGATTTCGTAAAACATAGTCTATTAGCCTGGAAATGTTATTTTTGCGAATATTGCTTACCCCACTGACAAACAGTGTGGTTTGAAAATGGCTGGAATTCGCTACTTCGGGACTTTGTTTTCTGTGTGCATTTACTGACAAACTCCAAACCCGCAGCACCTACCCATTCAGTATTTCATGTACAGGTGTACCCAGAGATAGAGTAGTTTCACAATGTGCCAGTTGTGATCAAGTGCCATTGGCGCTATTTTTTGGAGATCTCAGTTGTTACGTAATTCCCTGTGGAGAAAATTTGATGAAATTTTATGTCACGGAAGAGAATAATAACTACACACTTATGAAATGTTTATACCCCTTATAGGTTTTCATTGTGTCATCAGTACCATTAAATTTTGGCTTTGCATATTTTAGGGGTTCTTGCACTGTGCAGGGTTAATGTGGAATGTGCAATCATGGAATGAATATGCACTTTGTAAGTGATGGAGAATGGGAGTTCCAACAGGTTTAAGTTTGAAATGGTCTGTTAGTTTTTCAAAATTACATCATCCTGATAATGTAGAAGGAGGATGATTCTTCAATGATCTCTGTGAAACTGACCAATATCTCTGTGCAGTGATACACTTACTAACTGGTATCATTGACACATATCAAATAGTAAACTGATCATTTTGACCATTCTATGCAGTCACTAGAGATAAGAAGATAGACAGAGAGAAGAGACAAACAACTAGGAGTGTATTTTTCTGCAATGTGATTGGACCCAGGGGTGTTGGAAAGACAGCGTTCCTTCAAGGCTTAGTCCACAGGGATCTGGACACTCAGAGGGATCTCAACAGAGAACACTTGTCCAAGTTTGCTGTCAATACTGTGCAAGTATATGGACAGGAGAAGTACCTCCTGGTAAGTCTTGTCTGAATTGTGTGGATACTGTTGAATGTGTCATCGTTGGGAATTGAAAACTAGGCCTTGTGAATGAATGCACATTAAAGTTAACCCTTTCCACCGATATGTTTTTGTGCAAACCCATTGGTATCAAACTGTGAGCATAGACCTGTTTAAAAGGAATCACTGAGAATAATTTAGGTTTTTGATGGTGAGATTCTGAGTTCAGATGCAATCTGGAAGTACATACCATTATGAATATGTAAAATATGGACATTTACAAATCTGCGCAGTACATGCAATTTTAGCACTTACAGTTGCATGATTAGTGTTCCAAATTACAGTGCCATTGTGCATGGACTAGTTTAAGTTGTTTATTTTGTATCCTCTCCGTACAAGACAAACTGATTTCAGAGTGTTTGAGTCACCTGGTTAAAAACTGAATACATTTTGTTCCATTCTTCAGTTTCAGCTTGTCGTTTGTGTTACAGGGGATATAATTTCTTAAGGGTATCAGCAATGTACACAGAAACAGATTTTCACAAAAGAACGTGTAGGAACCCACATTCTGATGACACAGTCATATCCACAGACAGTGATGAGAAAGTACACAAAAAATGGTCAACACAGATATTGATATCAGAAAATACCTACCACAGTACCACATGCATTGCGTGGTGATACATTCTCAGATATTGATAGCAATTGGCACACAAGATGCCTGGAACACCAATATGTGCATTCTGATTTCAACATGGCTAAAAAAATTGGTTGAACACTCAAGTGCATACGAGTAAACATGCAAGCAAAGATACTGATGACAGTTTCAAGAATATTTATAATACTTGGCTTTGTTTATGTACACTTCTTTAGCTCCATGAGATTGATGTTGGCATATCGGATAGACTTTCAGATGAGGATTTACAGTGTGACGTGGCCTGTCTAATCTATGACATCTCAGATCCTAGAACATTTGAATACTGTGCAAGAATGTACCTTGTAAGTAGACAATTATTTATACAGGGATCTATAGTAAACTGTTTAGTATGTGATCTGCACAAAGGATATTGAGACATGAACTACAACGTAACTAGGGATGATAAATGCGGCTGACTCGCAGCGTGTTTGCAAGGTTATATCTGATTGGTCGATTGTCACTATTCACAGCCACTTAGGGAGTCTATTTGTATTGTTTTCATTATATTGGTAAGATTCGGCTACCCAATTGGATAACAGCTTCGAAATCGCTGCGAGTCGGCCCGATAAATGAGCAAGGTGTAAAGCTAAGAATACTGGGTGGCCTTCCTGGTCTGCTCTGGTTGTACAGTTTAGTGAATTATTTTTATTGATTATGCTCATTACACTCAGAATATTAGATTGATATTGCAATGAAGTATAAACTGCAACTTCTTTCAGTGCATCCAAAAAATATTGATGCATGCAAAAAATCTTTAAAGCAGCCAATTGATATCTAGTGCTCTGGCTAAAGAAGCCAGATTATGCAGTTGACCCTATGAGGGCGCTGTCATGGGAAAATTGAACACAGCCTCTGGAACCACTTCTCTTCCACAGTACAATGTTGTCAATTTGACTTAATGTCTGTTGCTATCTTTCAGCGTCATTTTCAAAAGAGTACCGTGCCGTGTCTGTTTGTTGCCTCTAAAAGCGACCTGCATCCTGTCAGACAGGACTACGAAGTCCAGCCAGCCCAGTTCTGTATGGAGCACAAACTACCACCTCCCCAGACACTCAGTGTCGTCGGACGAGTAAACAAAGACACTTACATCAAACTGGCCACATTAGCAGCATACCCGTAAGTACACATGCTCCCCTTCGAGTATCTTCCCACCCCCTACCCTCCCCCTCCCCCCTAATGGCATGACCAGAACGTGGCCTGGCAGCTTGTGTTGTGTGTGTATGAGGTTTTGTGGGTTTCTCAGGGCTGTGGCTATGCTGTGTCAGTGCACGGCAGTGACCGTGGTCAATGTCATGACTAAATAACATAGAATACTAATGGTGGAAATACGTAGATATTATTGTGTGCCTTGTGGATATGGTCGGGGTTCACTGGATGACTGTAGATACTGAATTCCCATTTGTATGTATGCCTGTGTTAGGCATGGCACAACAATTTTGTTACGGTTGGAAAAGTGGGAACTGAAAATCCAAGTAACTTTGATTTTGGCATCCACTACACTGTAGTATAATCATGTACAAAATTTAATTGTATTTCAGGCAAATTTAAGAATTTGCCAGTCAATATTTAAGCAATAAAGCTCACCCAGCAACGGTATACCACAAGATTTTGACCAATTCACAACATCCATGCACGAGCGATAGCAAGTGCATAGATGTATATAGAGTGAAATGGTCAAAATCTTGTGGTATACCGACACTTGATGTGATTTATTGCTATCATATCATAACAGTATATTGAAATTGAAATGTCGGCATTGAACGTCAAAAAAGGATTTTTCCTCTTAATGAGAGCTCGTGTGTGTGCAAATCGTTGTATATCACGAATATACCACGGTTCTTTTCACGTCTGGACCAATCAGATCGCTGTATTTTCACCATCAATATACTGGTATGATATAACATAGAACATTGAACAAAAAGACTAATACATCTTGGGTAAAGGTCATTGCATGAGAATATTTTTTGTCATAAATTTGATATTAAAGTGCTGTAAAGATTGCAAATCCTATTTTTTCACCAGATTAGAAGGTCACACATGCAGAATGGGAATTCAAGAACTCTTTTGTGACTGTCATCTTTTTACTAACCTTGCATGGAACACTTTTGTCAGGATGTATTTGTTTGAGTGTCTGTGTGGGTACAATAAGGGGAAAAAAAATCACATCGCAACCATCATTTGCCTGTCATCTCATCCGTTTCTTCTTCACCCATGATTTCACGTAAAGGAAACCCCTTCCCCATCATTTCATTTATACCATGTTAAAAAATATGTCAACCCTTGAAGATATCGGTGGATCTGCCTTGTTGTTGTTTATGTTTACTGTTTGACTGACCATCTGACTGCATGTCTTATTTGTTTGTTTACTATTTCAGTATCGTCAAAGGTGTACATGTCCTTCACCCAGCAGCAGTTTGGGTCAAATCAAAACTGAGAGACGCCTTCCCACAAAGGTTACCAACCCTATACATTTTCACAAACAGCAACGTGCTCTATCTTGCTTGTTGTTTTTTCCCTTTTTTTTTATTGGTTACGCAGTAAAAGCATGGCCTGTTTTTTTATTGTTTTCCATTTCAAAGATTAACACTGTACTGTTGTGGCTGTTTCTCTAAATTCCCTTATTTTTTAAAAAGAAGTGAGTAGTGTGGAGAAAAGAGTATCGTGGTATCAATCTGTGAAGCTTGTATTGATCAAGACACTGAAAAAAAGTGGGGTGTTTTATCATTTGGTTGACTTCATCCTTAACTCTGTGTGAGCTGTAAAACTGACCCATAAAAGAAAAGTGAGTGAGAGTATACCAAGATAAAAAGCAAAACAAATAATAATAAGCGTTTTAAATTGTGGGACTTTGCCATGTTTCTGTTGAAAACTTAAAAGGAAACTTTGAAATAAATTTTTCACTTTTTAGTGCTAAGTGATTTTAGAGGTATCGAAAAGACCTTCAGATTAGAATTCTCAGTCTTACCACTCCTTTAAAGTCCCAGAAAATCCTTAAAAAATAAGATTTATTCCTGTAAAGTTCTGAAAAATTAAAAAGCCATCCAGACTTATTGAAATCATTAAATCATGATATCTTAATGTAAAATGATGTATAAATAAGACACCTTTAAAATGGTACGTTGGACCTCAAAATGTCTTTGGAAAATTGCTGTGTAAAGTCCTTGAACTTTAAGTGATTCTGATCAGTGTATGGACCCTGAAATATCAGTAAAAATTAAAGTCCATTTCCATCACACATAATTTCTTTGTGTGGTAAGATCTTAACTTATCAGGGATGTAAGCCTTCATGATCTTCTGGTATTTCACCAATCATAACAGCCTAGCTATTCAGGACAAAGAATTACCCCAGTGTTGATACAATCTCTAAAAGATTCAAAGTACAATGTAAATTTAAGCCAGATAGATGATGTTCTATCTGCAGTGGGTACTTATTTACCTCAGAGTCCCTTTAAATAGAGTACAGGTAACTGCATATGCCAACCAACAATAACAGTTGAAGAGCACATTATATATGCCCTGTGAAATTAATGGAAGTTGTTGACAACTTTACAGGCAAGCATGGGCACTGTGAAGCATGGCAATGGTGATATGTATATATCACTGCATTGGTAGAATGCTCTCTAATTCCCCTTATGTTTTTATTTCAGCTACACAGCACAACTTGCATGGGTTATAATATGTATCCAAGGGAAACTAATAACTAAACTATGTCTAATACTTTGTGTTGATTAATTTTATGTTACTTTTATCCATTCCATCAACATGCCTTTGTTGCTGTCGGTAATTCTTCGTGTTGGCTGATGCGTAACTGTGGTCAGTTAGAACTGTGATGTGGTGTATGTGTGTGTGTGTGTGTGTCGTCTTCATGACCAGAGTAGCATTGTTATCGATGTTTGTTTGTCTGTTTGAGATGTAATCCCCATACTGATGCCACTAATTTTTTCCAATGTAAATGAAATAATTTGCCATGTTTTATTGTCTGGTCAACAATGTTGCCATGGTGTTTATTTGTGATATGTTTACGTATTATAATGGACAAGAGATTCATTTATACTCATACAATCCAAATCATTTAGGACATCAGTAAAATGTTTTTAAATGTAAATAGATTTAATTTCACATAATGGGTAACATAAAGTATGTTGGATCTTTAGAGAACATTGTTAGAAGTTTCTTAGTTCTCATGTACACTATAGAATTCAGTAGGATTTTTAAAAATTTGCAAAACCATCATCAGTGTTTCACAGAATGGCAATCTTTTCTGTAAGATTTCTGACCAATAACAAACAGAAAATGTAAAATTCTATTTGCCACTATGTGTTTCTGACTTCTTGGTGGTGATTAGGACTCAAAGACTTTCGTTATTTATAATTCCTGTTACCCCTCTCGAACAGACCAATCCTATAAAAACCTGCATGCTATAAGCAAGATGGTACTATGCACTCAGGGAGTCCATTTAGATTCATAATCTCCTCAGAGCAACCACTTTCTTACTCTGTGCACATATTATCAACTCACGGTTTAAAGCACACAAAGTAGGCTGTTGTTTTGGCAGCTAATGTCTCCCCTGCACCCTGTACTTGCATGTCAGTCCCTCTATCTATTTTTCGCTTCTAACTTCACTTCTCACAATCAGCTTTTATATCAGAGTAACACCACTCACCTGGTCTCTGTCCTCGGTTGCCTGGATAAAAAACTTGAAATGACAAGAACTTCCCATTTGTCTGACATAGAACAGAAAGGATTTTTTGAACAAGGAGTTCATTCTGATCAGGGCATTTAAACCATTAACACAATTGCACAATTCAAGTAATAAATGACTTCATGAGACTAATTCTCCCTCTGACGCAGTTCCCTCTAATGCTATCTGTAACTTCCCTTTCTCTCCAATACATTTTATACATGGCGTGTCCTTTATGAGTTGAGGTGTTCTCTATGTGTTCTTAGGCACCCTACAAATAATCAATATCACTGGCCATGGTTTAAATTTAATCACCTTGTACTTGAGAATGAATTTGTACAAATAGAAGTAATGTGACCTTACAGATGGTACATCATTTTGCAAAAATTTCAGCTTGTTGTCAAATTAGATAAATCTTAACTTAGTTGTTAAATTTTAATACCTGTCAGTCTGCTGCTATTATTAATTGCCAAATAATGATCTGTGAAGGTTGGTTTAGGTTAAATCTGATATGTTTGTGTAAGCCAAATACCCAGATTGTTTGATCTTCAATTTTGAGACTGCAAGATTTTATATGCATGATTATTCCGCATGCATAGATAATGAATCATTATAACTTTATTTGTATGCTCAAACAATTGCCATTAATACGCTTTGCAGAAATTAATACATATATAATAAGGATATGAAACATAAGTTGCAACCCTCAAAGTACAATCCTTGAAATATTTCAGTAATTCCAAAACAAGTTTGTTTTGCACTTGTTAAAAAAGTGGAAATATGAAGTCTTGGAATTTGAATGTCATTTGCTCCATGACAACCTGTGAAAATCATGCAACGTCACTTCTATTGTTTGGTTGCTTCATTCCTCAACACTTTGACCTCCTTTCCTAATCAAACATCAAAGTTTGTGTAAGGTCACGCCGATACTTGCCATCGGCGATAAGGATAACAATGTACTTCAGCAAGAAGTGGGAAGTGTATTGTTGGTTTTTTGACAGGTAGTAATTACCTGGGTAGAAACCAGGGGAAAGCTGGGGGGAGTCCGGATCTCACCCGGTGATATTGTCTCTGGCCTAAGAGGAAGACCAGATAAATAGAATTTGACACAAAAGTATCCATTGCGTGCAGCAGTGTTCCCAATAACCTTTGACCCTGTGTTCAACCTCTGAATGTGGTGCCATCCCCCATGACTTTGTGTTGTCCTATCACATTTATGCTACACATCGGAATGCAATGTTTTTTGTTTTCATACAAAACTAGTTTCTGTTCTCTATTCTCTTCTTCTTTTTTTTTCCTCATTGGCCTGGAGAATCAAATATTTGCCTGCAGAGCATGCCTTTTGAACTATTTCACTGTTTACTTTGTGGTATCACTAAACTTTAAAATCAAATTAGATAACTGTTGAATGCATTCAACATGTTCAGTTGTAAATAGGCTTTGCTCAAAGTGGACTGTACAGCGGCTGTCTTCATGGTGCTGTCCTTGTGCAATTCTTAGAGATTTGAATGCTGAGTAAATTACATGAAATAGAAACACAGCTGCATTTATTTCTGCCTTTATGGCCATTGAATTTGTTGCTATGCCCAGTTTGTTTACGTGTACCCAACATGAACATTGAAAAATATTCGATAAATGTAATATTTCAGTCTAAACTTCCGTATTTGGATTAAGTAATTACCTCTACTAATTTCATGATGAGAATCACTGAATTTTCATTTCTCTCATTCTTTTCTACCTTCTGTCTATCAGACACATGGGAGGAATACAGATGAAGAAGAAGAATGTATGGATTTCGGCAGGTGTGTGCGCTGCGGCAGCTGCCGTCTTGGGATTCATCCTCTACAAAGTTGTCAAGACATCCAATAGATAATGTCTGCTGCCAGCCAGTTTTTACCCCCTCTCTCAAGATATCCAACGGAAAATTCCAGTGCCCAGCCTTGTTACTACACTCATCAAGACATTATACAGTAATACCAGGGGTCACTCTGTCAAAACAGCCTGTATATAATGCCAGTGGCAGTGTCTGCCTTCTCCAGACTTCAATCAGATAGTGCCAGTAGCCAGTCACGTTATTACAATCTTCAAGATATCACTTATGCCAGTCACCAGCCATGTTATCCCCATCAAGATGTACGATAATGCCAGCGGTGTATGTGGTGTTACTACCCTCTCAAGACATCCAAGACATAACACCAGTAGTTGACCGTTTTATCCCTCACAAATCATCCAGCAGATACTACCAGCAGACATGTTACCCCTCAACTATTGTGTGAATTAGTTTAGTTTCTGTGTGTGTGCAGTCAGTCGGGCTGTGACACAAAGTTTCATAAGTTCATATTAGGTGATACACTAGACAACCAAATTTTCAGATTTGAACCTCCTCATTTCATGTTAATACTGTTTTTTGCAAGTTATGCAGGTCAGGTTGTCATATAAAAGTGTGAAAAGTAAACAGTTACCGGTATTACAATGTCCTGAAATGCAATTGATAAAATTAAGAACTTCAGGGTTGACATTGTTTAAGAGGAGTAAAATTGTATGAGTTGTTCATATTGTTACATCTGATTGGCCAATGTCAAGTCAGGTGATCCTCCTGATAAATCATCAGAGAAACATGCAGTCTGATTGGCCAATCATAGTCTCATATTACAATGTTACATTTTTGGCACAGGCAACATGATTGGCCAAGTCAAGTAACAAAATTTGAATTGGAAGTAGTCAGCTACAGAAGTAGCTGTTAACTGATTTGTGAGAATCTTCAATCACACAAAGCAACAGTTGCAACTTATATCTAATGTTCTATAAATATGAGATTTTCGCTCATGAATGCTCAACGTAACTGTGTGGAAATGCGCATGCTAGCAGATATGCTACAATTGTTAAACAGATACCCATCGATTTTAACCACAAACACATGCATAGCAAAACATTGTCCATGTATCAGTCTTACAGTGGCATGAAGCCTTCTCTGACTTGACACAGTATATCAATTATTTCTACAGCGTTTGAATATGATTCACTATCCGTGAATTATCCATATATCAACATGACACAGTATTTTCCATGAATTGTCAATCACTCACCAACAGCTCAGGATTTGCCACTTTTCTGTCATGTCAATGTGAATTATGTATCACAAATATTCTACATCAGGCATATACGATAATATGGTTAAATTTCTTTGTTGTTTGAAATTTAATCAAACACAATATAATTTATTAATCTTATTTTCCATATTTAGCCCAAAGGATTGATATTTTTGTCTTTTTAACAGAGGTGATATCAAACAAAATGAACTCTTTTCTCATTGTTGTCAGGTTAGGTCTTTAGAGTTCTCTTTAGTTTTCAGGAATAGGGCCACATGATTCATAGTGAGAAAATACTGCATAACCGTCAGGAAAGGTAGGGGTAATTTTATCAATAACGCCAGGTGTGTGAAAAGTACAGTCATTTTAGTCAACGAAATGGTTTTTAAAACAAAACTTGCTCACAAATAGATCAGATACTGTTTTGAGTTTTTAGCTCCCATAGCCATATGTATATATGGCAATGGAAGCTATTCTTATAGGCTAGGGAAATGTCTGTATGTATGTATGTCTGTATGTCTGTGTGTCTGTATGTCTGTATGTCTGTCCGTCAACATCAAAAACTCCAAAACCGCTGTACATTTCATCTTGATATTTGGTGTGTACATGGATGATGGGCTGTAGATGAGATTTTGTTCAAATGAAGTTGTCATTGCCAAAAATATGCAAATTAAGTGAAAAAATGTAAAAACAGTCAAAATTGAAAAAACTCAATAACCACTGAGCAGATTACATGAAAAATTAGCATGTAAGTACTTTGGGCTGACATGAAATGATTGTGCACATCTTGGGTCAGTATCTTGGACTTGCTATTTTTCATGAATTTTTTGTAATTTTCTCCCATTTTTGGTCAAAAAATCTCCTGCTCTGAAACCACAAGTCCGATTGATTTGAAACTTGGTATGGAAGTGCATAGGAGTGACCTTTCCAAAATTTGGGCAAATCGAGGTGAAATTTGCATATTTTTAGTTTACACGTCCATAGACTCCCATGTATAAGGCAGATCTCCATAGACTCCCTTGTATAAGGCCACGAAAAATAAAAATTTAGTTTCTCATCATATTCATATTGCAAAAAGGATGCAGTGACACAATTTTTAGTCCCCACGGATGAAGTCCAGTGAGCTTATAGATTGGGTCATGTCCGTCTGTTCGTCCATCCGTGAGGCCATCCGTTCACGCAGATATCTCGGATATTTTGACAAAATGTCATGTGACCTTGATGACCTTTGATCTCAAATATACATATTTGTCCATAACTCAGTAACCACAAGTGCTACCACCCTTCATATATGGTATGATGGGACAGCTTATGACGCCACATATTGTACCTCATTAATTATGCACATATCTAATTTTGAGCGAGCCAATAGAGCTAGAGGTCTGATTTTTGGTATATAGGGATAACTTAGCAAAACAATTTTTTTGACAAAATGTCACGTGACCTTGGTGACCTTTGACCTCAAATTTACATATTTGTCCATAACTCAGTAACCACAAGTGCTACACCCTTCATGTATGGTATGATGGGACAGCTTATGACGCCACATATTGTACCTCATTAATTATGCGCATATCTAATTTTGAGCGAGCCAATAGAGCTAGAGGTCTGATTTTTGGTATATAGGGATAACTTAGCAAAACAATTTTTTTGACAAAATGTCACGTGACCTCGGTGACCTTTGACCTCAAATACACATATTTGTCCATAACATAGTAACCACAAGTGCTACACCCTTCATGTATGGTATGATGGGACAGCTTATGACGCCACATATTGTACCTCATTAATTATGCACATATCTAATTTTGAGCGAGCCAATAGAGCTAGAGGTCTGATTTTTGGTATATAGGGATAACTAAGCAAAACAATTTTTTTGACAAAATGTCACGTAACCTCGGTGACCTTTGACCTCAAATATACATATTTGTCCATAACTCAGTAACCACAAGTGCTACAGCCTTCATGTATGGTATGATGGGACACCTTATGATGCCACATATTATACCTCATTAATTATGCACATATCTAATTTTGAGCGAGCCAATAGAGCTAGAGGTCTGATTTTTGGTATATAGGGATAACTTAGCAATACAATTTTTTTGACAATATGTCACGTGACCTCGGTGACCTTTGACCTCAAATATACATATTTGTCCATAACTCAGTAACCACAAGTGCTACACCCTTCATGTATGGTATGATGGGACAGCTTATGACGCCACATATTGTACCTCATTAATTATGCACATATCTAATTTTGAGCGAGCCAATAGAGCTAGAGGTCTGATTTTTGGTATATAGGGATAACTAAGCAAAACAATTTTTTTGACAAAATGTCACGTAACCTCGGTGACCTTTGACCTCAAATGTACATATTTTTCCATAACTCGGTAACCACAAGTGCTACACCCTTCATGTATGGTATGATGGGACAGCTTATGACGCCACATACTGTACCTCAATAATTATGCGCATATATCATTCTGAACGAGCCAATAGAGCTGGATGTCTGATTTTTGGTATATAGGGATAACTATAGGAGAGAAATTTTTCGACCAAATGTCATGTGACCTCGATGACCTTTTACCTAAAATATATGTTTATGTCAATAAATAAGTAACCACAAGTGCTATGTCCTTTGTATTTAGTAGGATGGGAGACCTTATGACAACACACGCTTTACCTCATTAATTATGTACACATCTAATTCTGGGCAAGCAAATAGAGCTAGAGATCTGATTTTTTGGCATATAGGGATTAATTAGCAATATAATTTTTTTTTCAAAATGTCATGTGACCTCGATGACCTTTGACCTTGATTATACATATATATGCATATTTCAGTAACCACAAGTTCTATACCCCCCCAATTTTGATAGGATATTAGACCTTAAGATGTCACATCTTGTACCTCATTTATAATGCGCATATGTATTTCTTGGCTGGCCAATACTGCTAGAGGTCTGATCTTTTTTCCCGATTTAGAACCATAACTTAGACATGCCTCATGTGTTTCAAATTGGGAACAACGACATAGACCTATGTGCCCATAGATCTCAACATATACACTCCAGTGATACTTCTTAATGACCACATTTTCCTGCCCCATCAAGACTAATACTCCTATTACAAGTGGGGACTATGTCATTGTAAATGACTTGTTGAGTTAATGGTTGTATCACAGTATTCGATATATCTAATTCTGTATTTTTTCCATTTTATATTCTGAATAATTACATTAAACATATTTCACTGTACATTTCATTTAAGTATTTTCACTTCATGCACTTTATCCCTTTCACACATGTTCAAATATCTGACCAGAGAACAAACACTAAATAGTCCAGGATGGGAGCTACAGTGTCATTGACGCTATTTTTTTTTAATGCCATTTAACGTTTGATTGAATTTCCAGATGAAAATGCTTGTTTTTCTTTTTAATATGACCCATTCATGTGTTTTGCAGTAAGTCCTGTCTTAAATAGGCAAGCAGTCAAACTAAACACTTTCTTTTATGCAAATTCCATTCCCCCATTGGTCAGAGAACCAAGAGAGTTTGACAGTTTTGTGTCCCAGACTTTGATGATGTATTCCATGATATGCAAATTCCTTAAAGAGTTAGGACCAAGATTTCTCTGGATGCTTGGATGCTGAATCAGAATTTCTGCCAATTTTTCCAGAGAATTGCAGAGAACAAGTGTTTTTTATTGTGTGCATGCATAGCTGTTCCAAAAAAGGAGACGAAAGTCTTTTACCAAAAATTTACTAATTTTAAGTTGATTTTTTGAATTTACCTTAACAAAGATGCAATTTAGCAAAGATGCTAGCCATGTTAATGAAAATGTCTTTTTAGAGATAGATGAGTAGAAAATGGCAATGATGAGAATCAAGCAAATTGTCCAAGCTCCAAAGACAAGGTCCACTGCAGGCACATTTGCATAAGTCTGTCAAAAGCACTCATTGGTTGTTCCTATCCCTCAGTCTGATTTGACAAGTGGTACCGGACTCATCCAATGAAGTTCATTTATGAGACTGGCTGATAATCCACACAATGTGTGGTGTCATTTCTTATGACAGAACTTGAATCTGTTGCTTGAGTACTGAAAGCAGGCATAGAAGTAGATAGGGTACATCTCCGTTGAGTGCATTGATTGCCTGGAGAGCTTATTATACTGTTAAACAGCAAAGTATAGTTGAAAATGTGATGTCCATAATCTCTGGTTGAAAACTGTCCTTCTTTGGATTGGATACATACTCCATGTTTGAGAACATAGTTCAGATAGATATTAGGATAGCTGCCTTTGAAATTCAGGAAAATTGGAGTTTATATTAATGTCATAAGGTACCAAAACTGTTTACCACACATGCACACAAAAAAAGTCAATTTCGTCATTCCCATAATTTGGTCAGATTATTTTTATTGAACAAGTTTTAACTCTGCATCAACTACAAAATTCTATGGGCACCCATTTTCAAATACAGCAGACATTAACAGGGCAAAGCAGTCTGTCTACATGTAAATAATTCAATTTGGAACCAATGGAATTCTACTGACATCACAGCTCTGTAGACACAGAGAGAGTTTGAATCCAACATTGTTACAAATTTTGATGCCATTTGCCTATGTTGTGGATCAGTCATTCTGAAACTAGAAAATGAAATCTAAAACATCTAGTGTGCAGCTTTTAATTCTTGTTCCTTTGCTCAGCCGAAGTTGTTTAAACTCAAAAAGGTCATATGAATGCACTTGACAGAAAAACATATTTTACGTCATATTTTCAAGCCAGTAGAATTTTGTTCCGCCAAGTGTAGGTGCTTCCTTTGCATGGCAAGATATCACTGTTCTTAGTAAGCATAAAAATCATAACCTGGGTACTCTTCAATTCAAAGCAACCAACATGTTTAGTTTTATTGATATATCTGACAGCCCAGAGGTCATTATGGCCTCATAGCCTCTGACACATGACCTGGATTCGATTTGAACTCCTTATCATTGCAGTGTGTGTATAGTTCAATGAAAGAAGAAATGTAGTGGATATTTTTTACTGGTGTAATTGAAGTACATTTTATCAATGGAAAATAAAACATGATAGTCTTCACTTCAAAGTAGCGTACGTGCACATTTATTGAACTTGTGAAGAGTGAAAACTCAACAAAATCTGAGAATAAAATTGAGAAATTAGGCCTGGCTCCGGTTTTCACATACTTTGTGTGTGCGTTGTGAAGGGAAAAGGGGAATAGCCTGTGAGAGTTGAATTCCAGTTGGTACGAATTGAGATTTTTATTTTGACAGCTTGCAGTGGCATTCCACCTTTCACAAATCAGAGTTCTGAGTAGCACTGAATGCGTAGAAAACGTGTTAGAATGTTGGAACAATGAATATGAGAAAATTACATTTCTCAAAGAAAAAATTATTTGCTCAGGGAGGGGTTACAAACTTATGCATGTAATATTCCTTGTACGTTGCTGGGACCAGAGATCTGTGTTCTGTGACAAATTTTGTATAAGGTAGTATGACTGCTATATTCACCAATCTGTCTTTTTTGTCTGTTCTGTTTTTCGATCCAATTTTTGTTTTCGACCTGAGTTATGACCTGTGCAGTGTTATTGACAGATGGTATGTGTATTACTCAGCAACCACACTTCAAACTTAGACATTCCCCTTCAACATTTGTTTCCTTGTCAAAATTTGAAGTTTTTTTTTCTGTATCATGGCTCGTGATAAGTCTTGCAGTTGACTTAACCTAACCAAACAGCAAGTCCCAGGTACGTGTCTGATGAGCTTATTATACTGGTATTTCTGTGTCCTTTACCTACCTTAGCCATTATATTTATATCCAATAAAGATGTATGAATAATTCACATTGTCCCTTGATGGAACCAGAAAGCAAAACACGAGCAAGGTCGGCAGTGAAATTTCTTTTCCAGATGTTTGTGAAAGCATCGAGGTCAGAGCTTTACTTTTGACCACACATTACTGTGCAATGCCACAACTATATCCATAGACCCATTTCAGATTGCACTACAACTGATGAATTTGGCGTATAAAATGTTGATCATCATTCAGGATTCTAGTGCACGGGTACTTTTGTAAGTACATGTATACAATAGTGACAGAAACATTGAATTTTTGCACTTGTTTATACTAATAGTGCCTTACGGCCCTGTAAGGAAACACGACTTTCGGACCCTGAGTGTGTCACAACAGAGTAACTTACTGACAGGTTCAGGCTGTTACTTAACCTGGTGATGGGGTTCTATTGTTACTGTCAATAAAATGGGAAAGGAATTATTCACATACGGAGTAGTCTTGGCAACGTTTACAATTTTGTTTCTTCCGTTTGCTAGTAAACTATAAAGCCCCAGGACCGTTCTTTATTGAACATTTACCTAAACAAATGACTTGTTCATTAGTTTCTCATTAAATAGAGCGGGGGAGAATAAAAAAGTATTAGACACTTTTAAGTAGCAACATCTCCAAACGAAGGATTGCGAGAGATCATCTTCTGAATGTGTTTTCATCGTTTGTGGCCCCTGATTTCGTACTGAGATATTATTTTGCTTATCAATCCAACATCGTAGCACCTGCGTCGCCCCCTCCCACTCCCTGACTCCCCTGGCACCGCCTTTTTGTTTCGAAAACGAAAATATACAGCCCAAGGGTGTTAGTGGGCTTGGTAGTGTCCTCGTTAAAGCGAGGCTAAAGCACTGAGCAGGTGATCGATTGATCGAGCAGACTACCCACCCCACGAACGCCTTCGATACGATACCGCCGTGGTCTGATATTGTTATACGCAACGCTGGCACTGTTTCGCTAACCGGGGTAAGCTTATCACTTTCAATGGGTGATGGAAATAACTTTCGCTTGCTAGAACACATCTATTACACGTGTGGCTTCTGAGCAGCGGACGACGCGGCGAGCACAGCACAGTGTATCTAATGAAGTCACTGAAGTCAGGAAGCTGGGAGTCCCCTACCACCTCTAGTTATGCGTGGTAGGGCTGCCCGGTAGGGCTGTGTCTTGTTACCAATGCTTCACAGGACTAGCCCGGGGAAACTTGAATCATGGATGTAAAAATTTTGTACATCCATGGATCTCCGATTCCTTGGAAAAACGGGTCGATTTGGACGACTTCAGTTGTATGATTTTATGATGGGTGATTTCCTCATGCACAGCGTACGGATATTGTACCTACCACCTGTTGCTTCTGCTGGCAATGATGATAAATCCACGGGATTAACTTGATACCTTTACCCGGACATTGATTGTACGAGTATAATCCGACATAGATTCCGGGACATCAATTGTATGGGTGTATGTTATTCTAAATAACTGGCATTCCGCTACTGTTAATGTATGCCACTATTACAGTATAAAGAGTTCTGAGTAAAATACAAAAAAGTAACAGCGTTCAAAAATTGGGTATAGCTTTTGTGGAGGGACCGTGCTTGAACGTTGGTCAGGCGTTGGTCTACAATTCTATATAATATTAATATTAATACTTATATTAATTATTTATTAGACTTTGCAACCAAAATACCATAACAAGTACAGACAGGTTGAATTGTTACAATGATATAAAATAAATCATAAAATCACAAAAAACTACACTATAAAACTGGAGTAAGAAAGTTAAAATATGTGAGCATTATAAAAATTGTAAAACTAGCGAACCATAAGCATAAAAATCACTTGTTGGTCATTTACTCATGGTTAATTAAAAATTGCAACACTTTGCAAATATGTGTGATGAGGAAGAAAGTGGTAACACCAAAACTACGAGCTGACAAAAAAAAATTATTTCTGATAGTTACTGAGAGCATATGGAATGAAACTATTTTGAAATCTTTGTGTGCGGCATCTAAAAGTAGCATATTGTTTTGAGTGGCGAGTCCTTCTGTTAGTACCAGGGTTCATCAAGTAGTTCAATCTATCACCATCAGTACAAATTTTCTGAAAGAAAGATTTACATAACATGTCTCTTCTGTGCTGAAGAGTGTTGACACTAGTTTGAACAGATTCTTGATAAGACTTCTGTGGAAATATAATTCTAAGTGCTCTCTTTTGTATATTGATTCAAGAACATTTGACTGGTCTAATGTAAGACCATTGTGCCATAATGGACATGCATATTCAACTACAGGACGTATAATTGAGGTATAGTATGTTAACAGGTGTTTGGTGCTCAACCCAGATCTTTTAAGAAGGGTGAGAAAGTACAAGCGTTTGGACGCTTTGCTGTAGATGTAATCAATGTGGTCAGACCATGAAAGTGTATTATTTATCATAACCCCAAGAAGTTTTTGGACCCTCCACAATCACGGTCCCTCCACAAAAGAGGGACCGTGATCATACCAGCCCCCCCCCCCCCCCCCTTCGCGCTCTCCGGCCATACAATTTGACGGGTAAAAGGGATGCAAGAAGTAACTTGTGATATAGCTGAAGAGGCCTACTGTAGCTCGAGTGTTTGCCTAGGTGTTTGGGTTGGATGGCAAAACCAGAAAACCTAGTTTTGCCGTCGGACCCAAATACCCAGGCAAAACCTCGAGCTACAGTAGGCCTAGTGCAGACCGAAGACAAGTTTATTGATTCATTCTTCACCCAAAACCAAGTTTGAAAACAAGGTTTACGTAGCCTTGGAAACAACGTTGGTTACAGTATATCCCATGTTATTATTGACCAATTGAATAAATTCCAGTCCGGACTGAAATTCAGTAGTCGACAGCGATAGCAATAGGAATCACACGCGCACACATACTGGTTGTGATGACAAGTTGCGTTTCTCACTGATAGCATTTTGGGAGTAAATCAACCTACTGTATTTGAACAAAACAAAGGTTTTTGTACATCAAAAACTCAAACTAAAAGAGTTGTAATTTTTTTATTCCTGCCATTTCTAAAATCTTTGTGAAAGTATCAGTCCGGCCGCCAACTTCAGATACAGCTCCTCTATCTTCCAAAATGTTATCAATTTTGCTCGTCCAATGATTGTTTCCTGTCGTTGCCGGTAACCAGGGCCGGTCACTGTAGGCCTAACTCCCGGCAGTCACCACTTTGAGAATTTAAAAATTAACCAAATGACATGCTGTATTACATTAACTTACGAACTTCAGCAATTTACGTTCCCAGTTCAGAGTACGCAAAACGTGATATTAGTATTTAAACGTCAAGTTGTCGCATCTATCTACTAGAGTCCTAGCACCTATGGGGAATAATTTGCGCTCCTACTCACATTGACCAAGTTTTTGAACAGGAAGTTCCTGCATTTTGGTACACATTCTGTAGTTCTTGTACTTTTTTTACAGAAGTCTCTCGATCCTATGCAAATTTGCTTTAGGTGACGAGCCAAAGTGTTTTGAAACCGATTTATAGACCTATATTTTTGAAGACATCTTCCGCACTTTTCAGTTCGGAGACCGTGGTACAGGTGCCAAATGCCCTGTTGGACGAGTTGGTAAAGTGGGTCACCTGTCAACAGCCTTAGCATTGTATTGTGTGGATGACAAGATCGTTGTTTGCAGCAGTGAGGTAGTAGGATTTAATACCAGCAGACCATCGCATGTAAGGAGCCCAGCAGTGAGTGAACACAGTCTCTGTACAATCTGAGCGGCGAGCAACTGTTTTGCGGAAGTCCATTCGTGTTGCGTGCCGCCGCTTTTGAAAAGCCCTAGCGCTCTCACAATCGTGTTTTGTCCGGCCATTGTACGATTTGGAGGTATTACTGTTGAAACAGCTTTGTAACCTCGGCTAAGACTCCAAAGGCGCTCCTACCTCGTTGAAGGGACCATCGGAACATCGGGTGAGCGACCTTTGACAGCTGACGTATCGCATGTTGTGCTGTGTTGGATTACTCAACGTATTGTATCTGTGGTTTTTCCGCGTTTCATAGTTCAAAGGTATGGGACAGCGGGCGACTTATATCTTGTGTTTTCCTTGATGTGATATTTTGCCAAACATCGTAGCTACCGACACTTTCAACAGGTGAGTTCTAGACCTGTGTACCGGACATGTACCGGCATTTTTAATAAGTGTGTTCGATCGGGGGGGGGGGGGGGTAAAAATGCTCATCAGTATTTTATTTCTTACATAATTATGACAGTCCTGAACTCAACTGTTGTAGAACACAATCACCTACCGAACAGGGAATATTTGTGAACCGTGTTGACCTTGTGTAATTGGCAAATCTGTATATATGATCAGAACAGGACACAGAACATCATATGCAAATTACAACCTGCCTGGCTCAAATATGACACAACAAGGAATACCTATGAACGGTGAAGGGCCTGGTATCTGTGGGGTGAATAATCATAGTCTCCGTGGGTCTTGGTTCATATCATCAGGATTGGTAAGCCAATCTCCTGGTAGGCTGCCTGACCAACCGATAGGAACCACCACAATCTCATACCTGTTCTTGATGGTCATCATATCGCAAACAAGGACAAACAGACTGACCAATACCCTAGGTTGATTTGTTCGTGGAATTCGCACTTACTTCACGGTACATGGCAAACGTTACGCAAACTAGAGGTCAATGGTAATATCTTGGCATTGAGAAGTCACACTTGGAAAGAGCGTCAATCATTTTCAGCTTTTGCTTCTTTCGCACAAAATATGTATATGATTGAAAAAGTGATAAAAAAGTGATGATGATTTTTTGAGGAAAAAAGTGCGCTTGCTTACCCCCAAAAAACATTTAGATTATTTGAAGATAACTATATTATGCTCAACAACCCACGACAAAGATATAACAGTGCGTTCCTACTCTACTTTTCTGCTAACAGCTGGCCAAACTAAAGCCAATCCGGTATGAACTTAGTTTGTCTACATCCTGACGATGTACAATATATGAGCAGTTAGCATAAGTTACCATGTTACATCTCATGTGAAATATAAATTTCGGACCTTTGCCGAAGGTTCTTGTGCATGTCTAATCGGAGTTTGAGAACACTGATTGATATTTATCGTTTTTATGTGAAATTTAAACTTTCCACACTGACAAGATGGCCTAGCCCGCTGTCATTTGTCAAAAGTTGCAAAACACTCTCTCGAGTTCCTTCTGCGCATGCGTCGGCATATGAGCTCGAATAAAAATCATGGCCGTATCGCTGCGCTGGCAACCATGAAACTGTCGAGTTACAGTAAATCACAAAAGGGGAAGAGTTTTGAGAGTCTAACGATACATAAAACTGTAAAATTCAAATAAACCTGTTTTATTATGGTATGCTACAGGCTGTAGGACTGCCTCAGAGAGGTCTAACACATCCGGGAACTCATCGCAATCAAATAAGCGTAAGTCAAAGTGTACTAGGAAACAGCAACGACTTGATAAAAATAAAAGACAAAATTGCCGTGTTTTTTCAACACTCGTACAAAGAGTCTTGATATATTTCCTCCACGGAATATATTTGACAAAGTGCCACAAGCAGGCACAAGCATACAAGTACTACACGTTTGATACATGTAGTGGTCTGTTTCCCATTTCCTACATAGAGCTTTACTTTTTCATCACGATTTGTTTTCCTCACTCTCTGTCACACACCGTTATAAACCATGCTGACGTAAACCGGAATCTAGCGTGTCCGCACTGATACGAGCAGCAGTACTCTGTTACTTTGAATAAGAATATTGGGTATTCAGAGACGGTAAATAACCAGTTGCACATACAGGTTGCGTTACACTTTAAGACAAGTACTTGGTATGTCAGTATGCTTTGAGTTATCATAGGTTGATACAAAACACAAAAGTATTGAAATTGGCAAAAAAGTACATATATCAGCTCTTGCTCAAATACCGAATTAAGGAATATATTCAACTTATTGAAAATCCCTCAGAATATTTTGCAAGACTAACGTATATCTATCAAGGTAAGCCATTTCCCTACACATTGGCATTGGAAAGAGTACATCCTCAATTCCATTGTGTCTCGAGATAGGTGAAAAAGCGTTCACGGAAATAAAATTGAGATGATTGACCCCTGAACTCCTCTCCATTGCGGACTGAATAAACCACTGTCTTTTCTACTCTCGGCTCTGCAAGCATAGAAATGTGCGAAAATACTTAAAACTCTTGAAATATATCAATTGAAATTTTACAAAACAAGTGAAAGTAAATCAGTAACATGCCGTTAAATGGCGTTACAACGTTTGATTCCAAGCTGGAACGCCTAGAACATTTTCTTCTGTGAAAAATCTCGCCAGATAATACTGATGTAGTAGTTTCTTACTCAACAACCGAAGGTTAATAATTTATCTTGTCTTTCTTTGTTCGTCAGTAACTCGGGAAGCCTTTAAACGTCAGAAATTAACCGGTTGTAAACAGTGTTTTGTACCCCAGGAAGGACTCTGATCGGCTGTATGTCACGTCCACGACCACGTCTTTCGTGGTTGATAGGACCTGCATCAAATCGGACCATGGATACTTCCATCTATGTGAAATTCAAACAATCGTTTTTATTCATTTCTATACCATGCTTATCCGAATATTATGCAAAATTGTGAAGAAATAGAGATGTTTAAATTTTGACTTTATTAGTCTTTTAGGAGCGAAACGGAACATGAATATACAAACTGCTGACACACACAAAAAATGACGCAAAGATGGAAGAAGTCTTGTTGTTATACTGATTTTTTCACCGTTTACGAAGTCAAACTGACTAACCAAGTAATTATTTCAAGAGAGTACGACATGCACATTTATGCCTTTTCTCGATAGATTTTGATGTTTTCGATGCGTTCGCCGAATAACTGGAACACGATTAGAACTAAATTGGGATAATTGGATGAGAGTTTGATGAAATCGAAATTTTTACAGCTTAACAAAATGATAGAACATTTTAAAAACCAAACAAAAAATACGTCGATTATTTTATATTCCTAAATCGTATCCATTTCTATGAAAATGTACTATTTTTGTGTAAATGACATTAAAAACGAGACAAAATGCATAAAATGTGTCTAATTGATGACTTTGAGTCCGGGCACTTTTAAAATGTCTCTTACTTTTTTGTCAATTTTGGGCTTTATAAACTATCAATGTAGTTAGGGCACTTTTGAAATGACCCTGACTGACTAAACTGTAAATCTATCGAAAAACTTCATTTTGACCCGGGAAAAGTAACAAATCGAAATCAGAACGAGTATTTCAGTTACAAAAAACAATATAGACAAGTTCACACGTTTTCATTCAAATATAAATATTGCATTAGATACGGTCATACAATGATTCTTACTCATAATATTAGCACAACATCGCAAATTTTGAATACAATTTTAAAGATGGTGAGCAAATACGGTGTAATATTAAACACATTTCTTAAATTATTGAGAAATTGTGCCAATCAAATTATCCCAATTTAGTTCCGATGATGTTCTGGTTAATTTTGCAACGGGAACCTAACTACTCAAATTACTTGAGAACCGAAACAAGTCACGCATGCATTATGTGAATTTAATCACAAATCCGGAAATTTCGCGGTAATTTATTCAATGAAGACAGACTCAGAAAATTGGCATTGACTGACCCTACTCGATAAGTTGCACCAGTAAATACAACAAGGTAGTCTCATATCAGTGTTTGTATTGAATACAGGTCATAGTTCAAAATGATAGTAAGCATGTATCGATATACAACTAGGCATATTTGTTTGTTTACCGGAAGTTGTCAGTGCGATCGTTAAAATTTCATTCGATGAGTACGATGATGTGGATGACTCTTGCGTGGGAGAGTGTACCATTGGCACGCATCAGTGGTTACTAATTTTAAAGGAACTAATTTTGCAAATGCGGGGGTTTTGTATTTTTACATTCTGTGCTGTGAGTTACCTTCTCAAATAAATTATGAACTCAATGTCAATTTAATACACGATGCAAGAATCACGTGAAACATCGCAGTACATACCATGTATACGTTGAGGTGTGTAGTTCGTGAAAACAGCGTTGATGTTGATCTTCCTGGCATATTTTTCCGGTCCGTACCAGAAATTACGTCATAGATTTGTCTCAGACGACCACAGGTAGTTTAAAGTAGAACAGCGTCTAAGTTTTACAATTCTTTTCTGATCTACCACTTGTGGGGGCTCTCTCGGTGTAAGAAAAGATTCTACTGTCTTAGTTATTCAAAAATCGAAATTTTATTTTTCTCCGTAGATTTAACACAGTGAATTTTGAATTTCAAATATCGGTAAATCTTGGGTAATTTGTTTCTCTGATACCAAAATTTGCACGATGACACCCGACCTTTATTCTTGATTTAGAAAGAGAATGGTGGAAATATTCGTTGAGGATAGTTTGAGTAAAAGTTGAAGTCTGTCCCTTTCGAGGCGTGTACCTGTTCTATGCATCTGTCAAGGATCGTGGTATTCTCGCCGACCGCTATAATATGTCTTGATAAAGCACGGAATGAAGACATTAAAAGTCATAAATTCAAAGTTTTTAATCTGAATTCAAAATCAAAATGAGAATTTTAAAATGCAATTTCTCATACACATTTCGTGTACATGCAACATGACCCACCGAACTCCAAGGACCAGAACCACAGGCCAAATTAGTTCACAGAAAATGTATAAACATTGTTTATGTTATTAATAAGTTGATAATTATGAACATAGTTATTAAAACACATTACTGTCATTTTTGTATTTATGTTTTCCATAAGTACCAAAGCGTACTGGAATCCTGAATATTCAGAATCTATGCCAAATTCGTGCCGTTGTAGCACAGGCCCTCGGGCATTGGGTATAGCATCATTTGCAAAGTAATGTGATATAACAGTATGCTTACTGCTTTCGCTGTCTCTCTATTAAACGGTAATACCACCACAACGCATTACTGTGCAGTGCTACAGGTATTCAATCATGGCAGAAATATCACATTTTCTATCAACGATGTTTATAAATTTATTAATAACACAAACTATTTTTACACATTTGTTATTACTGATAGTGCGTTCTGGCCATGTGCCAGATACTTGCAAAAAAAACAACAACACAGAAGTGAGGTTGACCTTGCTATGGTATCAGGAAACTGCACAAAATTGTGGAACACTTATTGAACGATGACTGAAACCTTGGTAGCAATCCATTGAGAATATTGTCCATTTTACGACGGCGTGTAAAATGGGTGTAATGATTTGTGGTCTATTTTAACTCGCAAAATCCCCGCAATATTACAAACCACACACGAATGAAAATAATAATAAAATATTCGAGACCAGCACTGTCTCAGAGAGGGGGCTCGTGCAAAAACGGACGTAAGGCCTACAACTCGTCTGTTCTATATGCTTTTATTATGAGCTGTTGGATTGGTGTTGCGACTACGCAACTATACTCTGTGTGAACGGGTTCAATTCCTCAATAGGGTCGGAGGGCATGCCACAGTTCCCCTTTTCGCCAAACAATATATGCAATATATATACCAGTACATTGCATTATATATTGATCAGATTACCATAAAATTTCTTGAGAGATTTTACTTTATCCTATTGTATAAAAATACTCTAAAGTATTTCCACGGGATTTGATACCCAGGGACCGTATTTCTCCGATAATCCCATTTTATAACTCATAGGACCAGGTTTACATTTAGGTCGGCACGACTCGTTAAAGTCGATATTGTACGGATCATCTGATGTCAGTAAGTTTACATCCCTACAAGAAACACCAATCAGCCAACTGCTATTTTAATAGTGGCGTCCTCATTTGACCCGAACTCGCACCCTTTTGGTGAGCCAATAACCATGTATCACAGTTGCGATATATTAAAACGCTTCACCACCCTTCGCTTATTATGTGGGTCAAAAGCGGTCACCAAGTTGAAAAGCCTAAAATTTTAGTATGTATTACTTCAAATGCTCACGACAGCGTCTCGTCTGTGCGAAATTAACACGATTATGTTTAATACTCGAATCTTCCAATAAACGCAGCTTCCGAGGTAACCATGGAAACTGACATATATACGCCGTACTTTCCCTAGAGACCAATCATGCACACTTTCATTTCCCGCGATGTTCATTGAACTGAAACAGAAAATGTCTACATGTAACGTCTCTTCTCCATGTACGGTATATGCTGAGATATCAGGATTTTCCGCGAACGATCGACTAAATCTTGACAACATGGTTTCTGTGTTCCATCAAACTAATAATAGGATGAAGTTATTGAGGAGAGGGGTGGTTCAAGACCCCTCTCAGAGGCGTGGTTCAAGACCCTCTCAGTGTTCGATGTTCGAGTAAATTCCACATGTCTCGTTAACTACAAAGTAAAATCTCTATCAATGTGTCCAATTTTAATATTTGCGTACATACGATTATTTTCAAAGTAGCCTTCATGACCGCCATCTGATCTTCCGCATCCTTGGCTCTGATCAATTTGTAAATCGGCGGCATAATAGGCATGGCGCCTACCTCTCATATAATTTGTAATTCTTACAGTCTGAAGAGGTGACTCTAAAAGGGAGATTTGGAACTCGAAAAGAAATATTCAGCAACCTGATTCTGAAAAATATCAATTTTGATTTCAGAACAAACAAGGGAGGCGAATTATATGACGTACAATCGTTTTAAATCGCTGCTCAGTTTATTGACCACATACAGACTATACGTGTCTCAAAGCCCGCTTCTTAAAATGTTTTGTCCATTTCTGGAATTTCCCTTCCATACGAATAGCTCAGTGGCCTTTTTTCTTGTAATAGACATCCAATAAGACTGGCGTTCTTTACTATTTTGCATGAAAATGAAACTTTTTTCCTTAAACGAACAGCCTCTGAAAAAACCGACGACAGACATCGTGTATACATGTACATCATGGAGGTCTCTGCTACCTCCATATGTACATAAATGCCTACTTTTATGTTTTGCAAGGACCGATTCACATGGCTAGAGCTTTAGCATAAGAATCAAAAACACAATAGGAATTAGTCAGTCGTCCTCGAGTTGGGAATCCTCGCATATTACAGTAGCGATTATGCAAACATGCAGGTAGACTTGGACTCTCTTCCATACCCAGTAAATTGAACACCGGCTGGTCCGCACGGCTTGGTTACTTCGGGGTAACAAAGTCTCTCTATATAGGAGGATCTCTCCAGAAGAAACACCCTTGGCAAGTTGTAAATTGAAGTCACAAGACACAACTGTGTCGGGGGAAAGACAATCACGCGCGATGCAGTCTTGTGATTCCATCCTCATGACGGAATACAACGACAAGGAAGTAAGTGTTAAAAATATCAGTGGGAAAGTTCTTTTCCCGTAACTATCCGAATAAGACACCACCATCCGGAATAATCTGTAGACGACCAGATATGGTGATCGTCCCAAGATAAATACTGCATGTGGAAAACGGCCAATGGTAAATTTAACAGGGGAACTCACATAGCGATAAAAACACTTCCGTATCCTATACGTTCGGGATATAGTCGGATACATTGAGCTCTAAATTTCATTTCAAAACTTTCACTTATCATTATGTTCCAGTTAACGAGCGGAATCGGTGTGCAAACCATGGGAGACTGGTTTGACGAAACCCGCACGCACTTGGAAGATTGTCGGCTGGAGATCGTCAAGTATTTGGATCCAGAACGCATATTCGATGATCTCCGGGCGAAGAAGGTACTGGACGCCGAAGACTGTGAGGAGATAGCTTGTCGTCAGAAATATCCCACCCGCCAAAGCAGAGCCGGTAAGAGTTTGTCGCTAGAAATATGCAACCCGCTAAGACAGTGCCGGTATAACTATAAGTGTAGTTTGTCGTCAGAAATATGCATTCCGCCAAAACAAAGTTGTTTGACAGCATGTACTCTTTCCATGTATTTTTCCTAAAGTTACAATCCAGTCGTGCATTTCTTTGGCCTTGAGATTTCGCCGGTTTTAATTGTTTCCTTTTCGATCCTCCTCGGACGATAGCTTTAAAAACCTTGGTTGAATAATATTTGCGTTTGGCCTACATATGTTGTTCTGTACTTATCTGTGTTAGCTTGGTGTTGAACCCGGAAATGCTTGTCAATGGACTTGTCAGGTACAATACATGTCTGTATCTGGTCACGGGCCAGGAAGGACCGTGATCTGGTACATCCGAGTCTTTTGTCTTGTCGAATGTTGATTCGGCAACAAATATTCTGATAGATAACAAAGCCTTAAAACATATCAGTACCTCTGAGTGTAGCCCTGCGTACAGGTCTGTGTGTTCCCGGCGTTATACGGCTATGTGGTGGAGGCCGTATAACGCCGGGAACACACAGACCTGTAAGCAGGGCTACTCTGAGTGTACATACCATAGACTCTCTAGTTTTTCTCGAGGGTTTATGTACATACCTGCCTTTTTCGACGATCTGACTTGTGGATTGCTCATAAAAACGACGACGACGGTACTTATTTTCAGTGCAAGTAAACCCCAGTTACGTAACCTCGCTGCCACATAGCGGGCACTGCAGGCATGGCACTCGTGGGGTGTGTACCCGGGGGTGTGTAGGCTGTTTGATCGATCAATCGTCTCTACTCTGCTCTGCGTCTACGCGCCCCATGGACATACTTATACATATGGAGCGCATAGACTCAGAGTGGAATTTGAGAAAACAGGCGACTGTGATTTGTTCTACCGATCACCAACGAGTTATTTGGTCAGGGCGATTAGCCATTTCGTCTATGAATCGGCAGAACAAATTAATGAAGGGGACTATAGGGAGGGTAATTGAGAGATACAGACTGTTTTCTTTAAGCTTAGTTACTACATTAAAGGCCTGTGTTGGCACCAGATTGTGTCATCACAAAATTTACCCATCAGATTACAATTTCCATGGAAAACAAAAGGCTATCACACCTCCATAATCTTCTTACAGACTAGAACAAAGGCGATCCCAGGGATCGCGAACAGTGCCTTTAAATCATATTCATAACATCTAGACGAATGATGCCAGTAGTACCAATTCGGTGCTCTGCTCTTTTAACATTATAGCGTGTATCTGCGGTGCCGTCTTTGCAAACTACCGTAGGCTATTAGAAACAAAACTACTTCCAAGCTCTTACGCAAGATAAATAGTCCGTTTCGTTTCGTTTCCATTTTCCGCTTCCCAAAATAAACATGTTCTGAAATGACAGGGTCTGAAATGAAACACTGCAATGGTGATCCGCCACTTTCTTTCTCTATCTGTGGCTCGAGTAAAAGCAATGATAATTTATCTTTTAAGAGTTCATGTAACTGACAGAGTCAAGTTTCCTCTTCCGAAAAAGGAGTGAAAAATACTAAACCTGTATTATGAATGCCGACCCCGGCGAGAGAAAACACTGAGAGAATTTCCCAAAATATTTGGAAGCCAGCAGTGTCTCTTCTGGAAGATAACGAAGTATTGGTACGAAATACTTTGTGGACTTCGTTTTTATATTTAGCTCGTGTTTCAAGGTGCGGATAATACAAACCCTGCACACGCCGAGTTACAGGCGCCCTTGGGTTGAGTAGTCTACTAGATCCCGTACTCGATATGCCCGCCACTGCAACTTAGGCAGATCGAGTACGGGATCGATAGATCGAGCAGTAAATCGATCGATCTAGCCACGGTCCCTCCACAAAATTTCGCGGAGGGACCGTGATCTAGCAGACTACCCAGTGCACGGGGGCCTGTGTCGAGTTGCTGTCTGTGAAACTGACGAATTACACCGAATTGAAACGTAAACCTCACAGCAAGACTGTGATAGCACCCAACGATAGGAAAGTTACCCAGCACGCTTTCCGATCGGGAATCTTTTTGACGTAAGCTTACAATTATCGTAATCCTCTACTTAATGGTCAAATATGGGCAAAATTATTGGGAATAAAAAGCTTTTAAAAAGCTCAATATAGCCACCTTTGCGAAAATAGTAAAGGTCCGATAAAATTTGTGAAAACGAAAAAATAGAAATCTAGAGAAAAACCGTGTTCATGTTTTATCTACTCGGAAGGGGAAAAGTAATATTTCGGAAAGAGGAAAAAATGACGTGTCTCACTCTAGCTCTGACAACCTCTTCCGAGTTAGATCCTAGTTGATTTGGGGTTTTTCCTGAGTCTGATTTCTACTTGTTCCAGGATAAATTGTCTGGTAGAATTATTCTGACCATAGACCACAGTTTCTCTAAGGTCTTTGATCAAATTTAGTATAATTCATTTCACGTTATACCAATAATGATTAGATTAAATTTATGTGCAAATAGGGTCAAAATAATCACTAGATTTGCCCTTGACAAACAAAACAGTCGATAACGTCGCTAACAGTGATAGCGCATTGTCCTAATTTCAGTGACAGCAGCGAAGGGCGAAGCACATGCAGTGAACTTAGTATAGCCGAGTTTTTTTTTCATATCTATTTTATTATTTTCCAGTAATACTTCACACTCATTTAAATCACATATAAAATATCGCTTGTCTTCCGGAACAAAACCGCAGAAAATATCAAATGTTACCACTTTTTAAAGGGAAATCGGTAATTCTGGAGACGGCGTTGCTGTATACGAACCCGATCGAAAACTTATCGACTTAAGTTTGAAACCTGTTACATGAAAGATTTGGTGCAGGGCAGTTATTCATCCATTCATCAATCCATTACAGGGAAATTCCTCGACATTTTACTGAGGAAAGGACCGTCGGCATATGAAGAGTTTTGCAAAATTCTTGAAAGACGACACCCGTACCTTTACAAAGTGATAACCAAAAAAGAACCGGAACATTTTTCAGACAATGAGGGTAAGATTGCATGTTTTAAGTTGAATGCGCCACTGGGATTTCGTTTGACTCTCAACATTTTAGAGTTCGTTTTTGGTCTACCTTTTGTGTGTGTGTGTGTGTGTGTGTGTGTGTGTGTGTGTGTGTGTGTGTGTGTGTGTGTGTGTGTGTGTGTGTGTGTGTGTGTGTGTGTGTGTGTGTGTGTGTGCGTGCGTGCGTGTCGGGGGTTCACTTTACAATTCAAGCTCTTGGAGTAAGAAAAAATGTCATCGTTTTAGTTTTTCGATAATCGAAAATTTTATTTTCCCCCTTATTTAACACAGAGACGGTGGACATGTTTAATTTCAAATATCGGTAAATATTAGGTAGTTTGATTCTCTAGTACCAAACTTTGCATTGTGACTGGTGATTTTTATTCTTGATTTGGTAAGAAATAGTTAAAACTTTAATTAAAGAAAGTTTGAGCAAAAGTTAAAGATTTTCACTTTCGAGGCGCATACTACCATAATCACCACTTGTTCAGAATGTGTCCTTATGAACAGGTTTTGCTGAAATCAATATTTGTTTACTCATAAAATACCTGATTTGTGTCTGAGTGCATTATACATACAGATATGTTTAATACCGTACGAGACTTAAAATATCTACGCGTTTACTGATATGCAAATAATCTAGAGGGTACAGAAGTTGATAAATTGTCCTTTATTGCATTGCCTGCCATTGAGGGCGCACAATAAAGTTCGCTGACTTGTAAATACCAAAACCTCTCAGTTTGTATATGGTTGTACATTTGACCCTTAACCTCTTCAATTCTTGTTTGTGACGAAGAAGTGTTTAACTCTATATAGTTTTAACCTGAACATAAATATCATAATTACTTTTTAGCACATTCTAATGCTGGACACACCTTCCAGCAAATATTGCAAAAATGTTGTTATATCATGCTCTGTCACACACTAATTTTTTGTCCCTAGAAAAAATTTCTAGGAACATAAACAGTCAGGGTTAGAGTGAAAGTGTCGGGGTTAAAGTTTTGTACTGATACATATCAATGAGAATATTAGGCAGCTATATTACCCTGGAACTTCAGGGAACAAAATTGTCCTGTTTCTTGAATATGACCAAGCATTCAAAGTTGAGACGACATGTCTTATTTACTTTGATGTTTTGAACGCAAAATCATCAACTGTGATAATGTTTTACAGCAAAAGTGAACACTTTTTTACAGGAAGTAGTGGTTTTATGCAGTCGAGACTGAAAATGATATGGCAAAATATCTGTGATCTATATTTTAGTTTTCAGTTTAACTGAAAATACATTTTCTAGGCCGAGGAGTTTGTAAAAATTTGATTGTTCCACCTGAAAGGTATTCTGTGATTTGTAGAGACTGCTGTCTCGGATTTTCAAAACTGTCCATTGTTTTTAGACGATGTTTTCATACCATATCTTTTGTTTTAGGATGATGTTCTCATACCACATCCCTTGATTTTAGACGATGTTTTCATACCATATCTTTTGTTTTAGGATGATGTTTTCATACCACATCCCTTGTTTTTAGACGATGTTTTCATACCATATCTTTTGATTTTAGATGATGTTTTCATACCATATCCCTTGATTTTAGACGATGTTTTCATACCATATCTTTTGTTTTAGGATGATGTTTTCATACCACATCCCTTGTTTTTAGACGATGTTTTCATACCATATCTTTTGATTTTAGATGATCTCATACCACATCCCTTGTTTTTAGACGATGTTTTCATACCATATCTTTTGATTTTAGATGATGTTTTATATCATATCCCTTGATTTTAGATGATTTTTTCCTACAATATTCTGTGCAAGGCATTTCGGACTCCTCAACGTTTGCGGACCTGGCCCAGAAATACAATACTGTTGGCAATGAAAAGAAAATTCTGCAGTCAGAGCTGTCCCGTGTGACAGAAAGAGAGAAGGAGCTCACCAGGGAAGTTGAGAAATTGAAGAAAAAAGTAGAAAGTCATAAAAGATTAGTGGAACAGAACAAACGTCTCAGGACAAATCTCCGAGAATACGAGGACAGACTTCATCAAGTTACAGAAGAGAAGTGTGACGCAGTTCAAAGGTCACTGAACTATCAAGCAGATAAGGAACTTGCCAGCTCAAGACTTCACCAGGTAGCTTTATCGTTTTTTTGGTTTTTTTTTCATTTGTATTTGAAGATGTTTATCTGTAACAGTGATGAAGAGATACTTGTATCACTTATCGATTATCATTTATCATTTGTAATATTGAAATTCGTTCACAATAATCTGTCTCTCACAAATATTATAGCTTTTAAAACTTGAGCTTTTGATAGTCTAACTGTGAAAAAAATTTCAATATTCTGTTTCAGGCACTTCTCGAGACTGAAGAGCTGAGACGTAAATTGAACAGATTAGAAGGGGACTGTGCCTTTGAAAGATCCCAGTCGATTAAATTACGAAATGAGCTGAAAACCAAACCAAAGGCATCAGAAGTTGATGAACTGAAGAGGGAAAATCAACTCCTAAAAGCTGAACTCAACAAGTACATGAGTAATGAGGTAATGGTTGCATAAACAAACAAACAAACAATTCTATCATTAAGGTAGTACGTGTCTCAAAAAAGACTCAGACTTTTGCTTGAACTTTCCTGAAGAAAACTTTCATTCCTTTTCTTTGAAAATCAAGAATAAAAATTAGGTGTCATCTTGCAAATTGTGACACTATGGGAAAGAAAGTTTTTGGTCAAATCTTTCCAAACTCAAACAGCGTTTTGACCAACAATACCCTTTGATTAGTATATTACTAAGATGAATCTGTTCCCTCTGAAAGGTTTATGGGTACTACTGGCACGCTCAATAACTCAACTAGATTCAAAGCAGCGGGTCAAATGACATCATTAGACACAAGGAGAATGAGAACTGACAATTGTATATGGTGTCGAATAAAAATACATTCTAGATTAACAATATTCAACCTTCTGAAAATATTCAAGTGGAAAATAATGTGATGTCGTTATCATTTTTTTTTTTTTACATTTTATGGCACACATGACTTTAAACACAGAATATTCGACAGTCCGTAGTTCTCAAAGATGAAAACGACCAGATCGCTATTCTTCAAAGCGAACGTGAGTCTGCACAGAATGAACTGAAACACACAGTGGATCAGTTGTTTTCTGTCAGACAAGAATGCCACGCAGCTGAAGAGGAGAGAAACAAGGTAAGGTGTTATTCCAAAGTTTTTTTCTAGGGTATTATATAATTTTGGTTCAGGTTCATTGGAGAGATAAATTTATTTACGTTTTGAAAGTTTGCTGGACCATGAAATGGTTGTTTAAAAAATGTGAAATCAGAATATTGATTTCAAGAAGAAAATTACATATGCAGCAGACACTTACCAAAAATAAGATAAAAGATCAATATATGTAATATGTCTATTTTAACATATAACACAATGTCATTTTCCTTTCAAAACATCATACTGATTATTTCATTGATGCATGTTTGCGCAACAATCCCATAATTGGTTTTCAATATCAAATGAATGAATGTGAGACATACTCCCCATGAAAAGTTTGATGTTCACAATATTGGTTGAATTCCACCATAATTTTGAGCTAGGCTTCACAATCCAAGATTTAAGTTCAGTGTAATCATATAAAAACAACAACAAACACAATAAGAGAAGTGGGTTGGAACCACTCACTCTAAATTGCTGTTTTTGATTAAGATCTGCTGACACCAAACAGTAATCAGTGTTGTTTCTCACAGTATGCAGACTTTCAAATTTAGTTCCATGAATTTTTTTTGTTGATCTGTTAGTTTTCTGAGCAAAAACAGCAACTGGAGCAGGAAAATAGTGTTCTTCGAAAGGATTGTGAAACGTTCAAGAGGAGAAAAGAAGAGCTTTTTAAGCAATTGATGGAGAGAGAGAAGGAAAGAAACCAGGTATACAGTCTTAGTTTCCATTTAGTCATCTTCTTTTAGCCAGAGCAGTGTACAACCAGTAAAATTAGTTCACAGAATATATATTTATAAACCTTTCCAAATTTATTGAACAAAAATAATCACTTATATCATCCAAGTCTTGGGGTTAGAGAGCTGTGAACTGCTGGTATAACAATTCTGAAAGCATAAGGCTAGGAGTGCTCCATTTTGATGGCTTTCCAGATAATGTAAACCATAGCTTCACCCAATGGGAAATGAAGGCTTTTGAAATGTGAACCAAAACTCAGAGAAATACATATTTAAAATACGTCGTAAATTGGAGCTGCCTCATGCGGATTTTCTTTCTATAACACAGTCACTTTTTGTAAAAATCAAAGCCTGGTGTAAATTTTTTTACCATCTACGGTAAAAGTACCAATCAATTTAGTTATGTATTTCTGTGAGATTAAATAAACATTTGCCCCTTTGTGTGATATATCAAAAGTTCAATTTGCATTGAAGGCCATCAGAGACAGAGACAAAGCACAGAGTGAGTGTGCCACGATGACACAGGAGCGAGATGAATACTATGGAAAACTATACCACCTGCAGGACGAATTTGAAACAGTGGCTCATGATTTGAGAGAATTGAAAAAACAACAAAGGGCTTACGTTGACTCTGGGAGTGATCAGGTTAGTCTCAGTGTACAGTAGCTGCGTGAAAACCTGACTGTACTGCTCCTGAAAACATGCTGTTTCTTTCTCATCAAACATCAGTGTATTATTGCGTCACAAGCTAGAATACTTTTCTGCACACTGTCACTTGATATGAATATTCATTATATTCATTAAGGTAGTATGAGCTTCAAAAGTGAAAGACCTAAACTTTTGCTCAAACTTTCCTGAATGAAACTTTCAATCATGCTCTTACCAAATCAACAATAAAAAGTGGGGTTACCGTGCAAAATTGGGAACTTGCGAAAACAAATTGCCCAACATTTTGCGATATTTGTAATTCAAAATGGCAGCCACCCGTGTGTTAACTCTATGGGGAAAAATTAAAGTTTGGATTATTGCAAAATGACGACAGGGATAGTTTATTTCTCCAAGAGCTTTAAAATGAACCCCCCATGAGTGGAAGATTAGAAGAGCATTGTAGAAATTTGAGAGTGTATCAGCTGTTCCCGAGGTGCATTCTACCGTAATGCATGGCATGTGACGTACTTGCAACATCAAAAATACTAAATAAAAGCGCCATTTTTAAAAACAGACTAAGGTATAATCTGATGGTGTTTACAGAAAAGACACAACTACAGTAGACTTGATGTTGTTGTATTCCATGAGTGTGCTGTACTGTGCACATTTATATTGAGCTAGTATCTGTGAACTAAAATATTGAGATACTAACTATTCACAGAATCATGGTGATCACTGATGAGGAAAGATTGCAAGTACTTGTCTAGTGATGGGACCTTTTTCACTTAGTAGACAGTTTTATAAGGTGTCTGGGATGTGTCTTGAGAACTGTAAGGTCATGACAATTGAATGTTTTGTGATTGTTTGATATACAACACCATGTGAACACGGTTTTGAGCTGAAAGGAAGATTTTTATTTTATACTTATCTCTTTTTTTTTTTTTTTTTTTTTTTTTAACGTTTTTATTGGAGTTATCAAAAATTTTCAAATACATGTCTCATTAAATCTGAGAAAAAAAAAAGACATTACAGAAATCAATAAAGTAGTAATCATACATCATTATTTTTACGTCTGTTGTGCTAGGGTCTTGGTGGATATTAGTACTGTAGATTCTCCACTTTTTATTATGGGCAAAAATTTTATCTTTTCTCAAGGCAATGTGATACTCAGTTTTTTATACTTATCTCTTTGTTACATATAAAAGACAGTACAAGATTTCCTTTTCTCATAGAATATCATACACAGGTAAACTTAAGGAAGTTTGGCTTTAAGAACAGGCATGAAGAGATTGCAATAGTTTTGATTCTAAGCTTTCTAGTTGAGGAAAATACATGCAAACTTGGAGATTTTCAATTGCATATATTTAACAACCTGAATATTTTGGTGATGGAAAGTATATGGAAAGTCTGTGATTTCATTTTATGCAGGGATGTAGAGCATTGTTGTCTCCAAGTATTGACACTGATGGAGAGACAATGGATGTTGCAGATCCTTCAGATGATGCTGGTGATGGTGATGATGGGAAGTTTCAGGCTCGAAACGGACCATTCCGGAAACGCAGTATAGTAATCAGTCGCTCCAACAGCCGCAGAAACAGCTCAACGCAGGATGCCCCAGCCACACCTGATGATGCCTTCAAAGCATTCAATGAATGGCATTCGACTGAAGACCTGTATGACTATTCATTTGACAGAGGTGGCACTCCAAAAACAGAATCACAGAAAGTTCATCCACCGACAGTTATAAAACACCGCGCAATACACTCAAGAAAAATATTCAGGTAATATAAAATGCTACGACTTAATTATTTTTCGCACATTCTTTAAGAAACAGTATATACCGGTATTACCTTTTTTAATGGAAGATGAAATATTCCTGTAATAACAATGAACAGGTAACAGCAATACAGCAATAAATAGAAGCTTTTGAAGAATTACTGGCAATCACCTCATGGTCTTTCTATTGTCATCCTCAATCTATGATTAGTTAACATTAATTTAGTCTGAGATAAGATTCTTTTAAGATTCTTATAAAAATCGTATCAGAAGATTTCATATGGGATATGGTATGATATTGGTCATCAATTTTCTGATCAATTTCTCTTATAACTTTCTTTTTCTGTGTTTTACAGTATGAGAAATAGATGTTACACTTTGGATGACTTATCTGATTGTGATTCCAATGATGATGTCGATTATGATGGAGCTGACAATGCTGACACAGGACATATACACAGTAGGTGTTCTCTGCAAACCCTGTACAGTTATTTTTACACTGTTAGAATCAAAAGATATCAGATATATTTCTCACATTAATAAAGCAAAATTATATTAAATGATTAAGGCTGTCTTTTACCCACAATATGCCTGACTGGAATTCTCCCCAAAATTTCTTCCTAAGGGAGGGAAGGTCTCCGAAGGAGGGATGCTGGAACTCGTGTACGCCGTTCAATGTCATGCAGCGAATTGACAAGGGCACTCGAAGAAATGATAGTTGAAGAAAATGCAGAAAACGGTGCAGAGACGTGTTCATCAGTGGAAGCACGCAGGTCAGTCATTCTCAGATATATCAACATACTCCAGTTTGAAATACATTTTTTTTCCTGCAAGAGATCTGCAGAACTCTCCACTATGTGATTGGTAAAGGAGCTACAATATGGCTTAATTTTGAGTCCCACCGCTGCCACCAAAGTGTCACCAAAGTGTGACATTATGTTGCTTACAAGGACGTCACGTTTGTTGTACATGTGAAACAACCACTTTTCACCTCAAGGTTCAGCCTGTTAGTCTTTAACTGCCAGTGATATTATGCAGTAAAACTACAGAAAAAATATCATACATACATACATATTTTACTTTACCGGGTGGCAAACAAAAATGATGAAAAACAAGCTGCTCAGAGACCATTTTATTGCATTCTCCAATACAGCTGTTAAAGGTGTACAGTCACCTGTAATCTACATATGCCCATATATGGTCAAAAGGGGCGTTCCTTGGTGTTTAAAATGCCCATGTGAGGGCGCTGTTTTTAAAAAGCAGCCACCCGCTTAAAATCTGTGATTGGTCAGATTTTCTCTTTCCATGGTAACTGTTGTAAAATTGGAATGGGTGACAGTGTACCTTTAAACTCAATAGCAACAAAGCTGATCAACCTATGGCAACTCTCTTTAAAATTAATATAATGATAAAACAGGTTATGTCATCACATCAGATATCTTTATCATACGTTACAGTTCACTGACTGAGTCATCTGTGTGTCCGTCCATTCCCACCTCTGGAAGTCGCAGCACCACAACTAGTGACTACATCTCTGACACTCCAGTGCAACCTGATGACCTCTATGAAGTACTACTCTACTGCACCAGTTTGACCGGAGACTTTGAAATCACGGGAGGCAACACAATTGGCATCTTCATCAAATCAGTGAAACCAAACTCCAAGGCTAAAGAAAATGGCATCCTCGTCGGCGACCAAATACTCAAGGTACTTTCAATTGATTGCAATAATTTTTTCAGTATATCCAAAAAAAGTTAGAACACATTTTAAAAGTTACCTCAACAATAACTTTAATTTGTTTTAAGAGATGTAAAAACTTAGCTCCGTATATTATACCCAATATTGTGTGTACAAGGTGAAAGACATGACACAACCTTTATAAAAAGTTTGATAATGTCTTTCTCCTGTGATCTGCATTGTCTATAAAAAGGTAGTATGTGCCTCAAATGTGAAAGACTAAAACTTTTGCTGAAACTTTCCTTAAGGTATCTTTCCACCATTTTCTTTCAAGATTAAGAATAAAAATCCGGTGGGTCACCATGCAGATTTTGGTACTAGAAAAACAAATAACCTAAAACTTACCAATATTTAAAATTCAAAATGGCCAATTTTCAAATTTTAAGAAGTAAGTCAATGAAAAGTTTTCTTACACCAATAGCTTTAAAATGAACCCCCACAAGTGGTATATCAGAATAGAATTGTAAAAGTTTGAGAGAGAGTCTGATTATCTGTCACTGAGGTGTGTTCTACCTTGATGACATTCTGGCATAGAACTCTAAAAAAAAAATTGAAAACCTGAGAAGCTATTTACAAAATTAAAACATAAATTTTTTTGTCTATCAATTCCTAATTATTGCCATTGCATGTGCTTACCATATATATCACAGACATGATCATTTTCTCTGTTAAATGATTTTTTCTCCAGATAACTGGTAACATAGGAGCAAAGCACTGTTCAAAGTCTCTGGTTGACAATACACTGGAGCAGGCCCTTCGGTCCCTGAATATGACCGGTGGCTGGATCAAAGTCTCCATGAAACATAACCAGGCAGTCTTTGAAAAATATCGTGCCGACGACAATAACATTTATGGAGATTCCTTTTATGTGAGGTAAACTTACATCGAAACTCAGGAAAAAATCATTGAGCTGAACTGATTTGTATATCAATTATGTTTGTTTTCTTCTTTATTATACATAAAAGATCAAATAATATGAACATTATTGGAGTATGAGGTGCACCTGGAAACACTAACCAACACTCTCAGAAGCTGTTATCCAATTGGTTGGATGAATCTTACTGATAAAATTGAATAGTACAAAAAGACTCCCTAAGTTGCTGTGAATAGTGACAATCAACCAATCATATATAACCTTTTGAGCACTCAGCACTTGAGAACCTGAGTCGTAAAATTGCATATGTAATTGTGTTGTGGAGCCTCGTTTTGAATCTCCCGGGATTTGACAACATGGCGGATGTACTTTTTTGCTCTCCTTGACCACTTTAGTATAGAAAGTGCAGGGCTTTCTTAGGGGGCCCTCCCATAGCTTTGTGAAGTGACTTGACTCCCTAGGAATATGTTTATTTGGAAAATTGTTTTAATTAGGATCCAGTCTTCTGCAGCCTTGTAGAATATGAACCATGATGTCATAGCTTTAATGTGTATGGTATATGTCCTCCTCAGGATATTTCTGTAATCAAATCTGATGAAACAAATCAGCAAATCATATCAAATGAAATGGAAAAAATCATACAAAATTAAATTAAAGTGAAAATACCGGTAGTATGGTATGAGCCTTGAAATTGAAAGACTCAAACTGGTGCTCAAACTTCCACGAAAAAATTTCCAACCAAAGCAAGAAAAATATCAGGGATCACCATGTAAATTTTGTTACTAGATTTTTTCACAAAACTGAGATGGTGAAACAGTGAAAACTCACTGGAAGAGCTTCAAAGTGAGCCCTGGCAAGTGAAACAAGAAAATAATTGTAAAAAAATTGAGATTTTAAATATCTGTGGGGAGGATACATTCTGCCTGAAACAATCGATATCTGGGTAAATCATATGAAACAAAACTGAATCACAATTTTTCTGTAGTAATTAAGAAGGCATGGATGCCCTAGGAATTTGTTACAAGTTTCCATATGTTCCTGATTTTGTAATTTATGGTCAGATGAAAAGTGCCATGTATGTACTTTTTACACGAGATATCTGTTTATATTTTTCAATCAATTCGTCACTCAGCAAATACAAAGGAATGACGTTACTCCGAATTCCTCAATAAAAGAGCAGCTGTGACGAGTAAAGTATCCTTAGTCGTGTTCACTGGTCACGAAACTTCACACCTCATTAAACACGTAAAATTTCCGTCCTTTGTAGGGCTCACTTCAGGAATGAAGACAAAAAGAAAGAGGGGAACTCAGAGTTATATTTTGAGCCTGGTGACGTATTACACGTGATGAGCACAGCTCGTGGTGGCATTTATGGTGTGTGGCATGCACAACATGTCAACACTGGAGAGAGTGGGATCATACCAAACTATAATAAGTGAGTAAATTTGCATAATTTGTATTCTTGTATATAATTTTGAAATGAGAACTTTTGCAAATGATAACATATAACATATAGTCTTTTGGGTGCTTTAAAGTTCATGGTCCCAAAGAAAAATCATTGTACAGCTCATGGAGAAAAAAAAAATCTTCACTTCCTGGTTTATTTACTCATATTATCTCACAAAGAGACCACTAAACCATACACTTGATGTGATTTCAGAGCGTATGAGAAGTTGATGATTATTGAAAATGCTGGTAAAACAATGAGTCTCAAGAGATTTGCAACAGGATCAATGCAAAGTTCTGCTGTCGGATGTTTTCCAATTGAAAAGAAAACCAGCTTTTTGAAGAAAAAGGGGTCTTTTGACCCCAAAAAGATGAAAAAATATGGTAAGATATTATATTTTCTGAAATATTTACATAATGAAATTGATGTGCACTCTCATAAGCAGTTTTACAATTTCACAATGATATATTAAACTTACAACAAAGTAACAACAAGTAATAGTTACTGTATTAGAGCATTCGCTGTACAAATACATGTATATTATATTGGGAGGAAGAAGTGTGCCATCAACGTTGCTGAAGTGAATTATTTTGTTTTTCTTTATTCCTGTCCTTGCATTGAGTGTTGTTGCCAACCTATTGTAGATATATTTGGATGGCTTTACCATGAACGATGAATACACTGAGTTTTTTTTGCAGTGTAATAGTATATGAACCCGGTTTAACAATGTGTAACAAAATGGGGAAAACACTCTTTTCTAATTTGTTTTGTGCTCCTGAACAATTTATCATGATGGCCAATTTTTATTGCCTTTTGAAGTCTCAGAATAGTATCATGTCAAATTTTGAATTATAACGAGTCATATTCTATAGACCATTTGACTCCAATACAATGACTGTAAATTTTTTAAGGATTGTTCATCATAATTCCCAATCTCTATATGCAGTACTACTTTGATTTGAGACAAATTTCAGACAAATTCTCTCTCCCTTTCCTCACTTTTCACAATTAATTGTTATTGCATAATATGAATTTTTGTGTATCGTGAGAGTTTTTCTGTAATTAGAGTATTTTACTTCCGAGATATTGCCATTTGGTTACTGTTTCTCCAACTCTCAGTTAACACTTTACTTTTGCCTAGATTTTAAATGATTCCCACCACTGAAAATACCAAATTTTACACATAGATGTTTTTACCTCACCTGTAGCCTTGAACTTGGTCACTTACAATACCTGTTCACACATTGAAGATTGCCATCAAGGTTTTCTTTGCATTGAATCTTTCACTATCCGTGTGTACTATCACCCCTGAACTAACCATAAATTGGGATTTATCTACAAACCATGAATAGGAATGATGGCATTAAATCTCGAAGGATTTTCATTATAAAGTTTTGACATTTTTCCCTTCATTTCCTAGCTGAACAGACAATGGTACCGTATACATTTGTCAAAGCCATCAAAGGTGAGTTGATCTGATTTACAAAAAGTTGTCAGTGAGATCAGGAAGGACTTGTATAATTATAGATAGAAACCAGGATTGTCATTTCACTTCATACTTTTTTAGTCGTTCACTTAGTTTAATACTCATAAATCTATACGCAAGAATTCCTTTGTCAATTAATGTAATGAATATCTATAATTATCAAGTTAATCTTTCCTCTGTGTGATATTTCTTTTTTTTCATTCATCACTTCTTCAGTTAGTGAACCCCGTCCGCTGTTGATGGTTGGTGCATCAGGATTGGTCAATATGGTGCAAAAGCAACTCACTCTATCCGACATGACAAAAGACAAATTTGAAATCTGTGAAACAGGTGAGACTAATGTTATGTATAAATATATATATCATATTTGAATATCATCCTTTATTTTAACTCTCCCAGGAATTGACATAAATATATATAACCAAAATGATTCAATAGCACATGGATTAAAGTTGAAATATTTAGAAAACAAATTTGGAGATCTTGAACAGGGTTTAGTCAAACCTTATCCATAGTAAAAGGTCATCAATATCATTTCATAGAGTCATTGTAGAATTTTGCCTGATATTTTTTGTTTTGTTTTTTTTCAGAGGAAATTGTTTGCACGGAGGAAGAAATGGACCAGCAGAAGAAAGAAACAGGAGATATTGTGGATTCTGTGAGGGAAGGTGGCAACTTCAAATGTCTTACCATCGCAAACATCAAAAAAGTCACAAAAAAGGTAAGGTTTGTGTTCTCTTTGAAAAGATGTTATGGTAACAGTTGTTATGGAAATGGTTTATATAATTGCAGATTATCTCACTCTTAGTAACCATCAGTTTTAAAATGCTTTTTCTAATTTTTTTGTGTAATATTTCATGCCAAAATATGAAAGAAATCAGAATATGTGAATCTGGTGTCAACTTTCTAATGTGATGTATTGAACAAGAGAATTTTTGATCAAGTTTGAGGAGCTGATGCAAAACTTTTTTATTCTTATTGCAGGTTCATTTACTAGTACAAATAATTTAAGATCAAATCAAAACTTTCTGTTTTACTCCCTGTAGGGCAAACATGCTCTGTGTTACATCAATGAAGTTGGTGGCGCTCTAGCAAAACTGTACGCTGCACGCATCTATCCAATGATAGTTGTCTTATCACTCAGAGACTGCAACGAGAAGGACCATCCGACAGTGTAAGTACCAGCTCAAGCACTTCTTCACCTGGCTAGGGAGGCTCTTTTGGAATTTTGTCATACTAGTATTTAATATACTGCTCTCATGAAAACTTTACGAGGAACTTCTGTAGTTCTTGAACGGTAAAATGATAATTGCAGTTGTAAAATATACACCACTGGCAAGTGTCTCCAATAAACAAATAATACATGGGAATGCTGCCAGAGATAATGATTTCATGGACACACAAATGTACAATTCTGGATAAAATCTCTCCCTACCTGCTGATGGAAATTGCAAATCTCATAACTTTCATTTTGTACAGTAAACTAGTCTACATATTTTATCCTGGAAGTTTGTTTCTGTATTTTCAGGTTCATACTCGGTGAAAATGTGGACAAAATGAGACAGCAGTTACGACATGCAGAAGAGAGTGTGAATCAACTTAATCTATTCTATCCTAAAAGTTATGGTAATTCAGATTTTATTTCTCCTAACTCTTCAAATTACACTTCAAATAAAAAATTGCTGAAACCACTCAGCAACAAGCAGTACAGTTTAGTTTTATTTTATTTGGGGGGGGGGGGGGAACTAGTATCAAAGTAACTGTCAAAGCATGATATTGTTTGTTTGTTTGTTTTGTAAAACACTATGTGACATGGAACCTGGACTCTGGGAAGATTGTGAAATTTCATTTTGTCATCTTTTTTGCTTCTTTAATCGAGAACAAATCTTGCATTATAAAAACATTTTCATCACAGATAGTTAACAACTTACAGTTTTATGCTATCATGTACTGAATTCAGGGATCTGAGAATTAATCTTACCATTTTTGACATTTGTTTTTTTTCTTGGACAGAAACGAAAATTGTGGATGGTGTAGACCGTACGAGCATCAATAATGTGGTCACTACATTGTCTGAAATGGTCAAAAGACTCAACAGCGATGACATCTATGTGGCAAAAGAAGGCAGATCAACCAACGGTGGAAAAGATGTGCAGAATCCTAACAAAGCCAAGAACCACATCACCTGAAGCAAATCTTTATAAGATCAAAGTTTCAATTTCCGGACAAAACGAAAACACTGTCTGAAGCAGAATAGTTTGTATATATAAAAGAAAATGCAGCAACTTTGTTTTGTATAGATGTAATTTTTTTCTTTCAGTTACATGGTTTTATATTTATGCAATAGAAAGTGTAAAACTATTTACAGAAGGAAATTTTTCAGAGTTTCATAAAACTTATTCAGTGCAAGCAGTGTGAAAAGTCTCAGTTTGTGTTTTTGCATTCACGTTAAGGTGGTTGGAAAGGCTATTTTTGCATGAATTCTTTTCTCAGAGTTAATGTCAAGTTTCCAGTGTTAGAATCAAGATATTTAGTTCAAATTTTCAGGATAACTCCCTTAGTTAATATTTTCTCCAAAGAATATAAAAATTGTACATTTGCAGCCATGATTTTGAAATATGACACCAGTAAATATCAAAATTTAATTTTTCATATTTTTTTTACATATTTGAATTTAATAATAATTGGATAGTATTAATATTACCAAATTAGTAATAAATATGTTGACACTATTTATTGTAAGATTTGTACGGCAGGATTTGTAAATAAAATTTGTTTTTATGATTTTATATGGGTTTTATATATCAAAAATTATTAAAATTCTTTCAAATTTCAAAATGTGCTTTTTCAAAAAGTACTTCAAATACAGGAAAATTGTGCCGTACAAATCTTATCTGTAACCTTGTTAATAGGCTGTAAAAATTCCATGTCCATATCTCATTTCAAAAATGGATTAAATTGGTATACAATTATGTAGGAAAACTGTTATTCTGTCAAAAATGTTGAAAACAAGCCATATTTGCACCCCTCTTTTGAAGTCATAGAGCAGTTTTTTTAGTTAATCTCACTTTTGACACCTCTTTGACACTCAAAGAATCTAAAAATGCATTTACAATAGCAGTCACTCACTCTGAATGCCAGCACCGCCTTGTCAAACTTTCCTGAAAAACAGCAAACAATGACTTTCCCTTTTCAAACATTTTATTAAAAGCTAGGGGACCTCTACCATAGTTAATACACTAAGGACTCCCCAACTTCTTCTTATTTGGTCAGTTTTTCAGAAGTTTTAACAGGCTATAACTCTGCAATGCCTTTGTGCCCAAATGTCTAGTTTTTTTTATTCCACAGAGAATGTTGACTACTTTTATATTTTAATAGTTTTGTTGAAATTTATAACTGACGCTCTAGCCTTTCCAACCACCTTAAAGCATTTACAAATAGATAAAGTATATTACACTCTTGCTGTTAGTGATGAAATGCATGTCTATGTGATATTGTGGGATTTTTGCATGAGAATTCAATTTAAAAACATTTAATTATAAATCCTTCCAAACCAAATCATCCAAGTCAGTTTTATACAAGCTTACAATGTTCATTGATTTTCTAGTTGATTTGAGCATGCTCAGTAGCCCTACATTTAGATGAGGTCATCGAAAGCTATTGGCATTGGTAAATGATGTTTCATCCATATGATAACTGAGTGTACTCTATCAATATTGAACACCTTCGTTGCCACTGTATTTATAAATTTTCATCAAAAAGCTTTAACTTTGTAAACCAGAAACACACATACCTCAACACCATGCACAAATGGTGCGGATTATGAAAATGTGAAATAGCCGAGTACTCGAATTCGATAAGTCAATGTTGTTTGCAACAGAGGACGCATCCTTAATAATATATTTGATTGATGTGATTAACGCACAAACTGTCACAATGACATGATATATCACTATGGTGGTCACAATGACTTCTATCAGACAATATGTGACTACATGTCACGATTTAAAAATAATAAAATTTTAATTTTTTGTACTTGATCAGAGGACCGCACATGTTACTGTATATATGAAATCTTTTTGTTTACATGAACAAGGTGTTTTGACTGTCATATTATTGTAGTATGCAAATTATTGTGTTTATGTACTGACTGATGATATTAACACTCTGTAGGATCTTAGTTGGTTACTTTTTATGGCTGGTAGGCTGAGATTGTCAATTTACACACAAGCAAAGCTGGTAGCTCCATGACCTACAGTGCCTTCTTTAAAACTTATGCATCTGTGTGGCACTTGAATTCTCTGTCATTTGAAGAGCGAAGACCAAGTGTACAACCATTGACACATTTAGTGCCTAAGATACAGCCTTCAGTGACTCTCTCTATAGTTACATTGGTGCTGTTACTGTGATCATTGATGTTCATTGTAAATTTATTGAGTTGTATATATGCATTGGCTAGCCACACATTTGCTTTCTGTTACTCCAGCGTACAATATCAATCAATCAATGAACCAGTTAAGTCGCACCATGCATACAAGCAATGCGATAACAGGAGGTTCCAATAGATGTAGCATAACTTACCCCAACTACAGCAAGAAATACTTATCAATTAATTTTGAAATATACTGCTTGAGCCAAATTTCCAAAACATTTCGAGAAACATTTTGTCCACGCATATTGTTATTACCTGCTTGTCGTCTCATACATGTGTTGATCACTGTTGCAAAAATTACATTATTTACTCAGATTGAGTCAGACAACATGATCTGTGGCGGAGCCATGGATCAACAAAGAAATGGAAGAGGTATTAAGTTTTATTATAACAATTTTCTTCCCATGCCTGAATAAGATTTTTACATTTGTCATATTTTTACATGCACATATTTGTCAATTGACGTACACATTTTAAAAAACCTTGTTGTTGCATAGAGTTAAGATAGGATAAGTATTAATGGCCAAAAATTTTGAACTTTTTGTAGGCTATTTGTGCCACAGAAATTTACAGTTTATTAGGTATACATGGACAGTTTGATGAATAAAAATCTTCATTCCAAGATTCACCAAGGGATGAACCATTAGGTCTTTGTTGGAGGGGAGGTTGGTGAGGGGGGGGGGTGATCGGAATGATGATATGCAATTTTTTTCACCTTCCAAGATTTGATACCTTTACATTGGATTTGATGGAGCATACAGACATTTTTCACAGAATTCCAAACTTTTTTGTAAAGGCAGCAATATTTTCTTTGCTGAGTCTTTGCTTTTTTAATGCTACCCCTCCAAAGAAGTTATGGTCTATACCTTGGCCAGTAGAGTCACTTTTGTAAAAGGAGGAGGTACCCATTGAAGAAGGTGTAAAGCAGAAAAATACTCACTTGAGATTGGTTTATTCAAATAAACACTGTCCTTTTCAGTTTTGTTGTGTAATACTATTTCACATTTTATTTGCTCTTCAGACTAATGATAATAAGTGTATTATCGTTTTTCAATGTTTGTCCATATGACACAAGTAAAACTTATAGATTGCTATTGTTTTGCAGTCATCCCTGGATTTTCATAAGGTTTAGAAGGATATCAATTTGCCATATTTTTATAAATGTTAACTTACGCAGTCCTGAAACGGACTCTGCAATCTGACTGGTTGTTCATACTGTCAAATAAATTATGTAAAGCATTTCTTCAGACGTGCTTGAACTTGAAGAAACCTCATGCTGTGTGTCAGAGTAATTTTTTTAATTATTTCTCTATGAATCCCCTGGAAAAGGCTCTATACCATTTCATTGCAACACTTAGGTTCCTAGAGTCACTCACATTGCATTGCATGGGAAATCCATCAATACACTGGTACTTCACATAGACATTATAAACGTATTGTTGGGCTAAAGTATTTTCATGCTTGGGGGATTTAGGTACAGTAGCTATAGATTTTGATGACTTTTCACTGTGTTTCCTTTGTATTTCAATCATAAATTCCTGTTCTACTCCCCAAAGCATATTGCAACATCTACACATTACCAATTTGGGTTTAAAAAGGATCATTCAACTGATATGTGCATTTTCATTCTGAAAGAAATCATTCACTATTACCGTATAAGAAACATGGTAGCAACGTAATTGTAACTTTCATGGATGCTTCCAAAGCATTTGATCGTGTTAATCACTGGACATTGTTTAAAAAGTTGATTTTTCGTAAAGTGCCTATTTGCTTTGTTAGGTTTCTCTTTGTCTGGTATAGGTCGCAATATATTTTTATTCGTTGGGGTTGTTGCATTTCAGAGGGCTTCAATGTGAAAAATGGCGTTAAGCAGGGTGGAATATTGTCACCGAAACTATTTAATATTTATATCGATGATTTAAGCTATAAACTTGAAACTTCACGAACAGGTTGTAATATTGGTGGCATGTTCATCAATCACCTCTTTTATGCTGATGATATTTGTCTGATAAGTCCCTCTGTGAAAGGGACACAGAAATTAGTCATCATTTGCAGCATTTATAGTAATACTCATGACATTGTCTTCAATACGAAAAAGACCGAATGTTTGTGTGTCACATCAGATAGATCTAAAGTTAAGCACATTCCCGCTGTTTACCTTAATGGTGTCAAAATTGTTTTTGTCGAAAGAAAGAAATATCTTGGGTTTTTGTTAACACATAACCTTAGAGACGATAGCGATATTGAGCGACAAAGGAGAGCATTCTATGTCTCAGCAAATATGCTGCTAAGGCCAGAGAAAAAAAAAATCTTGTTCATCGGATTTTTTGGACCAAGTCCCAGGAGCGGCGAGCGAAAATTTTTTTTTTATTTTTTTTTTAGGCCGAAGGTAAACGCGGTTCTCTGTCATTTTTGCACAGATGCAGACAAGGCAAGATAATTGTTTCCCTTTTTACCAGAAATATCTCAGACAAGAAACACTGATACTGGTAACTGAATTCAATACTATATTTCCCAACAATAACATAGGCCATTACATTCACAGTTAGTGTTTGCACAACATATTCTGAGTATTCTTGACCGCGGACATCCTGGAACTTGCGGTTTTTTACGTCATTTTTGCGTCAAACTGCCGAGAGAACAAAATATTGAAGTGTGAATATTTCAACCTTTACACCAATATTCAAAGTTTCAACATTATGTCAATAATAAACACTAAGTTCTGTCCCTTGTCACATAATTTCTGCATTGTTCACTGTCCTGTATAGTCAAATCTAGCTGTGGGTCCATAGCTGTGGTGTTTTCAGACGGGATTCATGCCTTTTACGAGCTGGTTTTGACTTTTACGATTTTAACCCCGCCACCACATAGCTGTGGTGGCGGGGTTAAAATCGTAAAAGTCAAAATCAGCCCGAAAAAGGCATGAATCCCGTCTGAAAACACCACAGCTATGGACCCACAGCTAAGTCAAATCCCAATTCACCTCACTCGCGTGCAATAGGTGAAAGTGACGTCACTCCGCGGTCAAGAATTTCAACATTCTCTCAGAATAAAACTGAAATGTACAGCAAATCACTGAAATCCAACAATTCAGTATTGTCCTTTAATATTGTCCTGGTGGGACCTAGCATCTGAGTTCTTTCATTTTACTTTGGCCCAATGTTTTGGCCTCTTTACCACTGTCTCTACACATTTTACACAATGGTCTAACAACACTGTACTGTGATCGGAATGAAGTTATATAGTCATCATTCAGATCGTACTTTAACATCGACGCAACCATGTGTTTTGTCATTGCCGTAAATTTTGATACTTTCGATGCAATTTTCATTCAATCGGACGCACCGTCCATCTGCTGTCACGATCTTGTTGAATAAATCGCCAAACGTAATATCAGGACAAACACTGAATAGCGTCTTTGGAACTAACTGTTAGCCATCACGTCAAATGTTGGCGATCAAATTAATACTCACGATGTGACATGTACGAACCTTTACAAAACGAGGAAATTTCTGGCCAAATCGACCCACTCTGCGTCGTATTTCGCCAAATTCAGACGTCACAACAACGTGTTGGCGGTCAACTACATCGGAAGTCCCATTCAAAATGCCGTGCCCGCGAAAACCCGACAAAGTGTAGGGCGCCACCAGCGGCAGTACTAAAAATATTTGTAATGCGGAAGTAAGAATTTGCCGCGATCAAAAAAAAAAAAAATTCCAAATACGCCAAAGTAGAAGCGGCGATTCCGATGAACAATTTATTTTTTCTTCCTGGCCTAAGGAAATTTTCCTTGTGCTCTTTTCAAGTGAAATGTAGAATTTCTAAAGTGTATTGATCTCAATTGTACGGTGGCCACCTCTGGTTCAAATATTCTGCTGATGTCATGAGAAAACTGAAAGTTGCCTACAACAATGCCGCCCGTATATTTTTGGGTTATGAGAGACGAAGTAGTGCCAGCTCCATGTTTGTCACAAATGGGCTGTGCAACTTTGATGCTCTTCTTAGAAAACAAATGTATGGTTTTATAGTACGTTTATCACGCAGTGGAAATACAAGTGTACGTCAAGTTTATGATTGCATGTATTTCTGATCTCCGCAAAATGTGGATAAAATCACTTTTCCAGTGAGCGGTTGTGGTGTTTTTTTGGGTTTTTTTGCATGATAATGCACCACTAAAATCACTTCTTCAGTGTGTATTATGATATTTATTTATCTGTACCTTAATTCATTACTGTACTGAGATTTCTATGGACATATTTAGTCCGAAATAAAGTGAAATAATAATAATAACAATCTTCCTGTCAGCACAGTTGTGTAAAATACATTGTTGTTGTTGACATTTGAATTCTAGTCCGGACTAGAATCCACTTGTCAACGATAACATAATTACAGTTTACTCAACAGACTGAGTTGATCAAGCTGAATACTGATTATGCTTTGGGGAGTGGAAAAAGAAACTGCAGTTGACATGAAAAGCCAATATTGTGGAAAAATCGTAGAAAGTTACAGCTACTGTCCTTTTGATTGTCACTGTAGATTAGCAATCATTGAAACTCAAATTAGCAATAACTTCAATAGATAAATTTTCTGCAGACATCATGGAATCCTATTCAATACCTGAACCAGATTAAACCTACTTTACAATTTAAATATTTACTTCTGTGATACACACACACACAACTGGAAAAAATCATTTAAGTTTGATTTATTTCACAAATTTTATCAACAACTCTGAAAAAAAACCCAAAACAAAACAAAAACAAGTTGCAAGGTGATTGTGCTTACATCATACACATACTGAGTTCAAAATTTTTACATTCTTGATGAAGTCCAACAGTTGCAATTTTTAAATTGAATTGTGTTTTGGTCAATTTCTTGTGTAAAGTGAAATAATTGTGTGTAACATGGTAAATATCAACATCTCTTTGTAAATGCAATGATAGCTGCCAGTAAATTAACAAACACCACACACTTCTGAGATGACACATTTCATTTCACTAAGTATTTTGAGAGGTTATTGGGTATGAAGTATTTAAAATTCACGGAATCTTAAAATTTGAGACAGATACACAAACTAGTATGAAAACATATAACAAAAGTAAAAACATAAAAATACATGGATTAAAGTATCCAAAGTTTGCTCAGTCCAATACAAAAATACACAGCATAAAATCATTGTGACATAACATTTCAGACTTCTGAGTTCAAATATTTTCAACAAGCAGCAAATTTTCCAATCACAGACTGCCTTCTTATAAATTTCACACATTTTTTGTCAAACTTAAAAAAGAGGACCATACCAGGGACTTTCAAAATAATCTACTCACCAGGGTCAAAACAAGCAACATAAAAATTTACCCTAAATTTGTTTACAATGGCAATGTTCAACAAAATGTAATCAAAATTTGCCAATATGGTTCACATAATCTACTCACAAGCTTAATATTTTTCATTTCTGAGTTTTAGAATTGTTTCAACGTTTTCATGAATTTTTCAAAATTTGACAATATTCTACACCTCAGATTCCCACACACACAATTAAGATGTAAAATGGTAGCTTTCAGACTCTTGACAATATTCATTATGAGTTGTTCTTGACACCAACGAGGTCAAAGGTCACACCCAAAAATTCATGCCATCGCAAAATGCCATAAACTTTGCATCCCTCCCGTCATTTTCACATTACTCAGAATAAACTGTTGCCAGTATAAAACAATAGAACATTCCGTGTGAGACATGCACACTGGATGGAGAGTGCGTGGTAGATGATTTGCGTTCCAGACATACCTGCACTGATAAGAGTGTATACCTTCGATGATATGATTTTTCAAGTTTAATCATAATGCTGTCAGTATCAACAATTGTCTGCCATATTGGATTGTTTTACAGCAGTACACCGTGCATTGAGTAAACACAGTTATTACATTTTCACGAAAGGCACACAGAGCTTCCTTTGTGACTTCCCTAGCAGGTGCATTTGCTGTTAACCAAGCAACATGGAGAGATCCCCAGTATTTGCAAAGCTGAGTGGTATATTCTGCACGCACACTATCACGACAGCTGCATATTTGTGACACATTGTTTTCTGAAGGAAAATCAATATCCCTCAGGTGACTTCTGCCTTCCTGGCTACCGTGGAATTTATTTGTATATTTTCTGCTACTGATTCAAGACCTTTGTAACTTTGAAATGAACACATGGATAGTTGAAATTCACTCTAAATATAAGATCCGAAATATTGCTTACCCACGTCTAGTATAGAAACTCTATGAACACAACAATGGGAACCTAAAAAACACCAAAAGAAGTACCATTCTCTGGTCTCCGTTGACAACCAAACACTGGACGGAATGTGATAAGATTGCTTCTTGTTCAACAAACGATGGCAGTTCATAAAATTCAGATAACAGCACAAAAATATGTACACACACACTAGTAAAACCAAAAAAATAACGCTGGGCAATTTTCCTTATTTGAGAGAGAAAAATACAAATTTAAATGTAATTTTTCTTAATTTCGTATGTCACTTCTAAAATATCACAGCATATGGAAAATTGAGCATGTTCAAAATGTTCACCAGCTGTGTCAAACTGATTCATTCTACCGGCATGTCCCAAACAGTAAATGTCCGTAAATTGGGGTGTAAATGTTTGAATTTTGTGAAGAAAAAATTGGGTTCATGCACAATATAGTGTTGCCAAACAAATAAAGAAATGAATTTGTAAAGAAGATAGGCAGATAAACAGGATGAAATCAGGGTACTTCTAAATATTTATGCCCACACTTTTTTTATCATTGATATTTTTTTGAGTAAGTCCACTATTTAGATTTTTCCATCTTCTTTTGTCTCAATTTGTGTAATATCATACAGAGTTGAACTGAATTTTTTTTTTGAGTTGTTATCAACTTTTTTGTTAATATTTGTTTATGTGCGTCCTAAGCCGTACGCCAGGGAGTTAGCCACTGTGCTGGTCTGTTGTTTAACCATTGTGTCTTTTCGTCTGTGGAAGTCATTTGCTGCTGACTCATAGCTGGATTGGGATGATCCTCCAAATGTAGGATGTTCTTCTAGTGACTTTTGCTGAAAAAGGAAAAGGGAAAAAAATCATAAATTTTGTTGGCTGTTCCAGAAAGATCTTATTTTAAACTGTTTCACTTTCCTCGGTTTGAGATTTCACATACAGGTTTTTCATCATCATGCAATTGAGTAGAGGAATATTTACACAATTTAGACATTTGTATCACCGGATAGCCTCAAGTTAGAATGTCACATCCCTGTATGCAATGGATTCACCCATCTATGCCATGGGTAACTCGGGTGTTATTGTGTTGCCGGTGGCAAATCATATCGGAGAATGGAGCACTGGGACAGATATTCAGACTCAAATTTTTACAATTCTTTTCTTATCTGCTACTTGCATGGGTTCACTTTTAAAGCGTTTTGAGTGATAAAAATTTTTCACTATCATAGTTTTTCAAAAATCAAAAATTTTATTTTCCCCATAGAGGTAGCATGGGGAATTTTGAATTTAAGATCTTGGTAAATGTTGGCTTATTTGTTCCTCTGGGACCAATTTTTGCATGGTGACCCCTGAATTGTACGCAGTTTTTCTAAATTTTTCATATATGAATTATCGCATTCCTGTTAAAAGTATATGAACACAAACGCTATCATAGAGTTTGCTTTCCAGTGCTTGTGCTCATACTTCTTATAGGTAGGAAGTAGGAGTATGTGTCTGAGTGTCTGTCTGTCTGTCTGTCTATGTGTGCGTATGCACAGGGACGTTAGATTACCTCTTTTGAAGTAGTAGTAACACTGAAAATTCATTTAATAAAAATTTAATAAAGAAACATGTAGCCTTCAGTTTATTCACCATGAACCATGAAAATGACATTGGAGTTGCCTGGCATCAAATCATCAGTGAGGGATTTATGTCATCAAGTCTTTGATAATGGCCATTGATAAAAAAGTATTCAAATGATACACTGTTTCCTATCAACCAATTCATCATTTCTCACTATAGTTACCGTAATCATGATAAACCCATTGTCAATAAACTTGAACATAATGAGATCTTGAGTTTGCAACATCAAGTCTTTGATAATGGCCTATGACAAATGAGAATAAAAATGCCACACTGTATCCAAACCGACCGATTTATTGTTCTCACTATGGTTACCCAGATCACGATAAAAACCATTGTCAATAAACTTGAACGTAATGATATCAAGAGTTTTCAAAGTCTGTTTGCTGTGTGTCTGATTTACTGGTGATGTCTGGAAAAATTGTTCAGGTACTAGGTGTGAAATAACACGCACAGTCACGGCCCAGGCTTGTTGAAGTTAAATCAATGGAGTTATGGTCATTGCTATTGTAAAGGCATCATCGGACGTTATCAGTCCTCTTTCAATTTCAAGTTTATCGTCAGGCTGGCTGTCTGCCAGCCAGAAACATACGCTGTGTCCCCAAATTATTCAAACGTGAATATGAAAAATAAATGTATTTGTTCATCCCCATGGTTTTTTAATAAAATTGTTTACAACATTGGTTAAAATTAACACCAAGGAATCAACAGTCTTGTGCCAGTCAGAGGTATGTTTTCCCTAGCTGTGGGTCCATAGCTGTGGTGTTTTCAGACGGGATTCCTGCCTTTTACGGGCTGGTTTTGACTTTTACGATGGTGGCGGGGTTAAAATCGTAAAAGTCAAAACCAGCCCGTAAAAGGCAGGAATCCCGTCTGAATTACCACAACTATGGACCCACAGCTATGTTGTCCTCAGCATATAATACGCATAGCAAAGTTTGAGTCGTGCACTAACACACACTACACAGTTCATGCTTGCAAGTATTGCAATTGAGAACATGCGTTTTTGGTTCTCCACAACAATTCCCTTTCTTAATCGCTAATATTTACTCTATTTCCATCTATATTTGTATTTACAGGCGGAGACCAGAATAGAACAGAAGACAATTGTTATTACATGGTCAAAAAATAGCTTGCAGGGGAAGGCCGGCCTCTTCAAACAAGCAAGACAGAGAAAACTTTCCCTGAGGACATTTCGGATGAATAACCTTTTATTAGCGATGGCTGTGTGCAATTTCACTTTGGCATATGTCCCCTCCATCAAACAATACATGTGATCTATTGTTCCTTCGGACATATCACGGGTAACAAACTTATTCGGAGAAGTACCTCACTTTTTCATTGAAAATGGAAACATACCCAATCGTCTGCAAATTTACACTCTTTGACAGGAAATTTAGCTAAACTTACCAGTTTGTATCCCATATTTGCTATTTGGCTTTGGACGTCAAATTTCCAGTTCTGTGAGGAAAAGAGTGTGAAGAAAGAATTAACACGAGTGTATTTGCTGTACGGTGATTTTCAATGCTGATGTACCGTGCACTGGATCCAGAAAGCAATAAACATTGATAAGCTCCGAGTGTAACAGTTCACTGCCCTGAATAAGCTTTAGTAATCCTTAACATATAGAGTTACCGAGCGCCAAAAGAGTCATTTAAGTATGGTTTTGGCGGTTTGTTTTTAATTTTGAAATTGTCACGCGAACAAACCAGCTCTGGATGACAGAGGAATTTTTCAATTGCGCGTAACTCCGCGTATCCGCAATTTCCCTGGTAACGAATATACAAAAAACCGTTCTGCATTAAACTTGCATGAGCGGGCCTTTGTGAAAGCTTTCAACGAGGGAATTCACAATACGACGTAAATAATTACAGCTCTCGCAAAACTGTGAAATATTAATGTACAGTGGACCGGTGGTGTTGTTTAAAAATTCATTGGAGTGGTTGTCAGGCAAGCTGACCGGAATACCGTTCGGACGACACGGCTGCCGGTTGACGCTTTGGATGTCTGTATCTGGGCAGCTGGGCCTGCCATGCCAGTATTGCTTGTCAGACTCGATTCAACATCGATAGCGCTTCTTGTCTTACACGCAGTGAGATCAATTAATTGCAACTTGACTCGCCGATCGGTTGCTACCCAGAATACAGTTACAAATGTATGTAGCACAGTTAACTTTTCATCATCATAATTATCAGTTAATGAAAGTCATCATAAAAAACTTAATTTCTTAATCGGTTGATAATATGTAGCCTAATCTAATAAAGCAATTATAGAAAATAATTGAGTTGGGAAGTGGCTGTTTGGAAAGTCAATAGCCCTCTCTCAATCAATGAGTTACAGTGTTAAGCTTATTGCTTCGTGACATGTTTTCTTTGTCCGCTTACACTATTCTTTTATTTCATTGAATTGTTATTGAACAATCTTTGAACTCTTCCATGTAGCGCATGGCGAACTTTAATTTGCTGTAATGGGAATCAACGGAAGCGAGCAATTAACCATTAGGTGGTTTGAGTTCAACCTGCACGCTCTAGATCTGATGACTCTCCGGAGATCACCAGTGTACATTAAAACTTCAATCACTTTAAAACGTGGGGAGTGCATTGACACCCACACACATGTAACTGTTGGCAGGAAAGTTCGTAAAGTTCTTGACTCATTAAAAAATACAAAATTTCAATTTTAATATCGACAAGAATTAGAACGGAGAAGGCGTTCGACCGTTCGCGTACATATGAACTGCCTGCACGTTGCTGGAGGCGAGGCTAGCGGTCAGAGTCCCTATGGGAACGTAAAATATCTGAATAACTTGCGTCGTGACAATACAATGCAGAGTGGCTCACCTCGTATGGATTTATATCCCTCTGTTGTCTTCGTTCCATATTCCATTCTGTGACCAGCTGCCATTGCTCTGGGACCCTGGCATCGCCGTTAAGGTGTATGGGCGTCAACCCAACCATACTGCTGGCACAGGAACCCCCGGGGTCTGGGCTTCCACCGCCAGCCCCACCACCAAGTCCAGCCATAGTTCTGTAGTCTTGCCGCGCCGGCCGGTCGGCGTACCACGAGCCAACGTCTGCTGAGTTGTGGCAAGTGTACCTCAAACTGAGTACAGTCGGGTCCCAAATAGGCCAAATTCAGCGGCAGCCTCGGCAATCACGGACAACCTCGAAAGGCAACCGCCGACACCCTGCCAACGAATAACGCAATGTCTCCCTGCACTCTTACAGGTGGTCGACTGGACGACGCTCGCAATACGTTGTTATGGTGATGTCCCTGCCTTAAGCGGGGCGTGAGACGAAAATTTGCATAACAATGCCGCCCTTTCCACTGTACAAAACAACTGTCTGAAGTGATTAAAAACGGGCGTTATAACGAAACTTGTACTTTTGTAGTTGAATATGTGAGTTATTCGAAAATACGAAAGGATATTTGGCTCTTTGAAATACATCGAAGCACCAATAATAAGTCGACTGCCCGGGCAAAAAATTGTTCGGTACAGTGGACTTGGGTTGTAAAAGGGCCCGGCGATCGAAATTTGAACGGTGGATGACGAAATGTTTGAACTGTCAGTGTTTTTATGAGATTATATACATCGTGCGAACCAACTTCGAGTTCGATTTAATCATAAAATTAATGAAAATAATGATGAGTTTTCCGATAACTCAACCAACGAACATTAATCGAAAAGCTGGCCACTAAAAATTTTAAAAACTACAGCATCGTATGGTATGTGTGTATTCGTGTGAGTGTTTTTGCGTGTGCATACACAGGCGACCTAGACACTATTAATAAGCTTATTATTGAGTTTTTCTTCACTGTTTTCTCTATCTCTTCCTCTCCTTTTCTTCACCACAGCCCCTCTATGGATATAGGGACTGTGTCTTCATGCTCTGACTGATCGGAGTAAATAAAATAAACGGTTATATAACCTAACCTAGCCTCTTGACTTTTTATTCATTTTACACCCCATTACAAGGACGTTTATCTATACACAACTTGTAATTAATTAGTCAATACAACTAATTATGCTAATCCGTGGACTTATCAAGGGTTGGGTCAACATTGGAAAGATAGAGATGTAAATGAAAAAGGAGTTTTAGCACAGGGCGTGGCAGGAATTATTAGTGTAGAAAATATGAATATGATCAATAAATGTCTTGTATTAAACTATTTTCCTTACGGAAAGGGCTGAAAATCGTCTACTACCTTATGAGCTGCTAACGAGGTATTTGGTCAGGGCAATAAACCCCCGCGTCAGTGATCGGCAGAACAAATTAATGAAGGGGATTAGGGAGGGCAATTAACAGATATAGACTGTTTTCTTTGAAATACTATACAGAGATAGCCAGCGTAAAGTAATAGGCACACACTAGACACAGGTAAGGCTTGTATAAGGAAAAATAGTTTAATACAAGACATTTATTGATCATATTCATATTTTCTACACTAATAATTCCTGCCACGCCCTGTGGTTTTAGTAACCTTTCCTATCTTTCGCGATGTTGACCAACCCATAAAATCCCTGATAAGTCCACGGATTAGCATAATTAGTTGTGTTGACTAATTAATTACAAGATGTGTGTATATGAGAGATAAGCGTCCTTTTAATGGGGTGTAAAATAAATAAAGAGTCAAGAGGCTAGGTTAGGCTAAATAGTCATTTATTTTATATACTACGATCAGTCAGAGCATGAAGAAAAGGAGAGGAACTGCATGAAGAAAAGGAGAGGAACTGATAGAGAAAACTGAGAAAAACTCAATAATAAGCTTATTAATAGTGTCTGGGTCGCCTGTGGTGCATATTGAATATATGTAAATTTTACTTTCCAGGAGGATGAAGTGATTGCGAAACTACTTATCAATATTGCAACATTGTAACACATGTACAGCCAAGACTATTACATCGAATATGTTACAGCTTGTAGGGGGCGACGTCAAAAGTTCAATGTAGGATAAAAAACTTAATTCCCTTAGTTTCTCCCCAAACCCCCCACCACCTTAGAAACTTAATTGACTTATATTGAACCTGTTGCCAGGCTCTTTCTATGTAAAGCAAAGCTAAGGATCAGTCAATTTAGGGGTGAAATAAAGTAATGCATCATTAAGGCCCCACTAGCTGTAACTCTTTTAATTTGTTGACCTCAAATTATCTACCTATTCTCTCCTTTCTGAAATCTACCCTCTGAAGAGATATGAACTTTTACTGCATTAGGAAACCATTCCTTTCAGAAACATTTCACATGTAAATTAAAATTTTAACGGTCATTTTGATTTCCTGACATTTTCAAAAATTGGTAATATTAAAATGTCATAGTAGAAAACATTCACCCTTGTGCATTACAATTTGGACTATGCTGTGCAATTTATATGAAGATTTCAGTGCAGATATGCATAGTATCAAGGTTTTAGCTTTTCTGCATGGGGCTATGATTTAATGTTTGGGCGAACATTTAATCGCAGTGTAATCTTTATCTTGTTCAAAATTGCATATATAGCCCCGGCAGGTAGTTATAAGTGTGTACACAGACCTAAATGACTACATTGCCACCAACTTATTTTAGTTTGAAAGTAAAATCATAAAAATAATGCTAAAAGATAAAGCTAGTGGGGCTTAAGATTGGGAACAAACTTTGTGTTTCATCAAATGTAAATACAACATACTAACAACAAACTTGAAGTTTATCAATAATGAAGAACAAGAACAACAACAATAAAGTCCAGGTTTCTCCTTCCAGAGGTATAAAAACTATCTCAACTGTCCTGGTGGTTGTAACAACTCAGTTCACACTACTCAATTCAGGCGGACTACACGTGCACCAGAAATGTAGCAAAATACAATTATAAATTCCGAGTGCAACCATATAGACAGTAGAGAAACTACCGTCTATGATGCAACAGAGGCCAACAGCCTGCATTGTTTACACTAACTAGGCCAGGTGCAGCTAGCTCTGCACCATGTTAAAACAACTCCCTCCACTGGCTTCAACACGAAAGTGTGCATTTCTGCTCTATTTTTTCAAAATATTCATTCCCCTGGCAATTTTTACCTTAAATCGATTTGTAGGATAGTAACTTTTTTAGGTCAACCCCCCCCCCACCCCCAAACTAAAAGAATTAAGTTTTTTATCCTTCATTGAACTTTTGACGTCGCCCCTAGGCCTATTCAAATTTACAAATTAAAAAATGCATTTATTTCCTGTCGCGAGTCCCCTTGGGAACGGATTGGTAGGTCAATCTGGGACAAATACCGGGTCGACAGGATTGGAATATAGTAATTATTGGAGCATTACACATGCATTAGGCCGAACCACAACTTTTTTGCTTTTGACAAGATTTCATCAGTCTACAACAATGACTGTTAATTTTTATTAACTTCGGTATGTATCCCTGACAATTCCAGACTTTTGTGATCTGCCAACAACGACAGTATCGGTTCCGTCACCGTTACTCTACACCACCGTGGTTCAGTATTCATTTGATATGAGTTCATAACCTTTTGACCTCTGGCGATGTTTTTTCGTTTTTGCTTCCTTCAATTTTATTCATTTCCCAAAAAGGGCAAACCTTCTGACAGGTCCGAAATAAAAGAATGACAAAAAAATGACAACAGCACGAGAAAAGAAGTGAAGGGGGGGGGGGCAGTGAAACTAATTAAATGAAAACGTGTTGATATAAAACTGTACAAGGAAAAGAAAGTATAAATATGAGAATAAAGAACGGTTTTCATTAACAACAGATTCACACCTGATTAATTTGACTGAGTACGATAAAAGAGGTTTTTGAGTAAATATAATTCTTGTTAGCTTTTCAAGCTCACTGGTCCGTGTTACTCCTTATTTACACAAGAGAGAGTTCAGTTCACGTTGACAGACAACATTTCACAGTTTACCGTTATGTGGATCGATCAACCGAACATCGCCAGAGTACAATGTCTGAGGTCCGTGACGTAAATGCTTATAATAGTGCATTGTGATGTAAAGAAAACACACACACACACAATGATATTCGTACTAAATCTCGCAAGAATACATACTTTACTGATTCTTTCTTCTTAATTATTAAGCCTTGTGGCTCCTCCTGAACCGCTGAACCTAATTAAAACACGGGTTCTGAGACAAGCGAAGATGTTTGACCTTTTGTCACACCTTACTTTGAAAAAATAAGATGACAGCGGAAATTAATCCATCAAAATCACCAATATCTCAACTAATCATGCATTCCAGTAAGAGTTTACGGAAACTCCACTTTATTGTCACCGCAAGCTAATAATAATGTTGTATCTGAACACGGAGGTATTGTATGTAAATGTAATTCACACACTTAGAGAATGGTTTTAATTTTTAATTTTTGCGTAAAAATCTACGTGGATTGCCAAATAAATGACATTAAAAATATTGATGAATCATTGTAAGGATGGGTAATTATTTTCGAAAAAGCACATGCCAATGGTATATCTTTTTGTTTAATGATTTACAGTATGAGTGGATTAGGAGCAGGAAAGGCGCAGTTTACAGTACTAAACCTAATTTGATCGGATTTCTGTTCGTTTTTATCAGACATGGTTGACAGCGGTATCTGATTAAAGCTCTCCTGTTACGTGACCACAAAGATTAAAGAATGGATTAACATTTTAGTAAGAGATTATTTATGAGAATAATGTTATTAGAAGTGCGGCATAACGTTCAATGTTCTCGACCTTTTCGGCCTATAGGCTCTGGCGGGGAAGTTGTTGATGTGAAAAGGGTATGGAACGACCATGTCTCGGGAAGCAAAGAGTGAACAATTTGGGCAGGGTTGATTTGTCTTGATTGAAACTTTCAGCAAATACATTTTAGAAAATGGGTATCAAGAGACAGATTGTTACACAACTTCGTCAAATTCTGAAGCGAGAATTTTTCCGATAAAGGATCAACATAAACGAATAATTATGAGAAAAATTAATGGTGCAGAAATGTTAATTGTTTAACAAATATTGATCAAAAGAGCAATATTTGTTTCAGTTGGTATGTTGATTTAATCCTGGCGAGACATTAATGTGACAGTTCAGTTAATTATCATTGGGAAGACTCTGAAAACAATTTAACATGGTCAGCCTCAGTGTAAATATTCGGAATGTACACAAAGTTGTAACGGTTAGTAATCATGACATTATTGCGGTTTGAATAAACAACTTATTTAGGCTAAGGCACGAGGGAGTTTGGGAATGTCTTCTTACGGACAACAACGGACGAGCAGAAACATGAATATTATATTTATGGATGAAGATAAATTGGCAATATACCACGGTATTCGTTTTAATTTCAATTGCTGACTTCGTATAGGAATATATCCGGATAATTCGGACTTCGAAAAATTCCATAGTGGGCTAAAGTTGAAACGATGTGGTTTTTTTGTGTTTATAGTGGGTTTCAATTCGGTGACACAACTTTGTGTGTGAGACAGACACATTGTATGTACAATGTAAACGAGTATCATTACATATTTCAAAATCACCGAGTCATTGATCAGTTACAGTAAACCAATAACGGGCAACTTGTCTGTACCTGTAGCTCAGTGTACAATTGATTCGGTTGATTACACTTGATCTACAATGGTTTAGTAACAATTACAGCTGAAAGTTGGATGTTTTCTCAGCTAAAACTCAAAGTTGCAGTACTGAATTGAAACCCACTGTTCTTGACTCTCGCGATTCTGCGTTCTGGCTATCGACACGATGATCGTGTCGGTAAAGTGCGAAAAGGCACCCCAGCGACACGATCATGATAACTTGCGATTAAATGCAAATTTTACACTTATGTCACCATCTTGCTTTATCAAATGGTCTCAAGTGTACGGCTTTCGTGTTGAAATAAAGTTTCCTCGCGTGACAAAAAGTGTGTTCTCCTTATTTAGCCTTAGGCCCATGTGTTCAATTGACAATTGAATTGCTAACATCGCTTGCCAAAATCCAATCGCCGTTTCATAATGAACAACCAATGAAATCATCTTCGCAATCTCGATATTTCACGTTTTCGAGACTCCAACTGCCCCCAAAAATGAATTAGAGACCATAACAAACAAAATTGCAGCTTCAAACATACAACAACACTTCTCATATTTATAAAGGTTTGTTGTCTCTTCTGTAAGATGCCTTCTATTGTGACGTAGGGAGTAGGGTATGTTTGGTGTGCAGGACAAGCTGCCCATCTGCAACGAGTATGTTCCACTCCCCACTCGGGAGAAACTTTTTTTCTTTTTTCCTTTTCATTATGTCCGTTATTTTGTAATTTTTCTTTTCTCTCGCCCTCTTCTTTCCCTTTTTTTCTCTTTTCCCGCTACAGTCATTGCATTTTGACAATCTCCGCCGATCTTTGATGGAGATGCAGAACTTTAAAATTACGAAGTATCATGCCTTTGGCTATAAGGAAGACAAGTGTGCCGATACACATGAAAGTAAATTTGCTTGCCCGATGAGAAATTAACATTTGCTGTGTTTGTTGATGGTAAGAAACAAAGCCTCATGATTGTGTCAATAAAGAAAAAAAACTGCCTATCGACACGATCATCGTGCAAATAAGTGGAAAATGCTTCTTACAGACACGATAAAGCGGGGTTTTTTTGTCTATTGACACGATGATCGTGTCGATAGGCACTACCGCGATTCTGACACTAAAGATTTTTACTTGTAAATTCGTTGTACGATGAGGTCATACATTTCATTGATCTATTAATTAGCTTATTAATTGCTTTACTTTGCAATCAACCGATTATTAGTTGGACCAAATTAGACATTCTTTTAATATACGCGATAAAAAGATTACTGTGACCACGGTAAGACTGTACCATGTCAAACGGCGTGAATATAAATCATACTCAAACCGCATAGTCTATCCCAAACAATGTTCGTGATCTTAGATGACAAGTTGAAAATTTTACAGTGAATTTTCAGTTTAGACTTGACTCAGATCAAAAGGGCGTTTGTGTTTCAAAATGGTTACAAAATGTCATCCGTTGTCCTGCTGCCACACTCGTATTTAGTTAAATGTTCCTAAATGGAATCAATCAATAAATCAATCAATTAGTCAATCAACCAATCAATCAAAGGTATTTATAGAGCGCCAAAATCCAGTGCGACGTACTGCTCAAAGTCAGGCTCGCACAACCGAAGGTCAAGCGGTTATACGACCACCCCCACCCCGGATACTGTCTCCAACTCTGCCCCTAAACCCAAGCCCAAACCAGTAGGTATGTATCACAGTCGCGCGTGGTTCAAACCACGGCAGTCGATGTGTGGTTCGAACCACGGCAGTCGATGTGTGGATCGAACAGCGCGCGACTGTGAGTTAATTGGCACGCGTTCTATATCTATCAACTACGGCATACTTTCTTATACCCACTGCCAGAAACTTTCTCCCCGCTCAATGTAAAAATTTTAGAGAGCCGTCATTATTTACGGCCTGGGGGTCAGAGGAATTTCATCGGAAACTCCGAAATTTCGAGTACCCCCACCAACCATGATGAATTTGAGTAACCCCCTCTCAAACACAGAAATTTTGACTATCCCCCACTTAGAAAAGTTAAATATCAATACAGTTATTTATAAAATTTACAAAAATACAGCAATAGTAAAGACATCTAAAATTCCTGGTGTAGGCATACCCTGCTAGATTATCATCAGTTATCTCATGACAATTCAAAAAGGTGAAACCAACGAAATGAAATTCAAAGTCACAACAAAATCTGAGAGGTGTTTCAATTTATTTGGCACTCGGTAAAACTGTTTGAAAATGAAATTGAACACTGATATTTTTATTACATTTTTGCATGATCAGTGTTTGAGTGACTCTCTCTCTCTCTCTCTCTCTCTCTCTCTCTCTCTCTCTCTCTCTCTCTCTCTCTCTCTCTCTCTCTCTATATATATATATATTCAACAACCAAACAATGTCAATACATTTTGTAAAAACAGTACTCAGTTTGCCAGAGATCTAATATGCAGGAATGGAAAATCCACGACCTTCTTGTGTCATTTGCAAAATCTTACATTTCTTTAAACGGTATTTAACCATCGGTCACAGAGAGAGTCAGTCAGAATTTTTTTGATCCATTTATTATTTGTTTGCTATCTCGCCAATTATGTTTCTGTGATAATAGGCCTAAAGGATGAATTCACAAAAGTTGTTTTGTCCTAGATCCTGAGAAAAATTTGATAAATTGATGATATGTGTGCAATGGTGCATTCTGACAGGTGTCTAATTTATATCGCACCACACACTGAATAACACCCCCTTCTTTCTCTCCACATTTTGAGCAACACCCTTGTAGCTTTCAATATTTTGGGTGACTCCCTCCGATTCCTCCGACCCCAAGGCCGTAAATAATGATGGCTCCCTAATTTCTTCCCCGCCAACCATAAATATAAACTTTTTCTCCCCGCCTGCTGATCAGTTTTTAATTTGCCCGCCCACTGAAAAACTGCACACAAACACCTTTTGGCACGAACAGCTTCATTGGCGGCACATGATCATATTGAAACCTTGGTCCATGAGTTCTAATCTCCTTGACAAAGAATTCCGACCCGAACAAAAATAAACAAGGCAGTGTCTAGAGTCTTCACATTTGTGCATTTTTACAAGAGATCTATTTTAATAATGGCACCCACAACTGTGAAACATTCTGTACTCAATGAATAGAGGAATATCGAGAAGAATGTGACATCACTTTCGGCTGATATGAGACAGCCAAATGGCTTGAATTTGAAAAGCGCCCTCAAGACTAGTTGAAATAAATGTGTCATTTTCCAGATTAATAGTTCGGCATAGTCTTTATCTTTCCAATCAGCATGACGCTGCTCTAAATCATATGTTTTTGGGCTGACATCCGTTTTAATCAAGCTAACTGGTGTTTTGAGGGTTTTATGAAGTGATTGTTTCTAATTTTACAGGGGACAAGTTACAGTACTGTTTCACTATAACAACAGACAAATAGAAAACACAGACTTGCAACGGGGCATGGCTTTTGTTCCATGGTCGTCTCGGTAGACTATGGCCTTTTCATATTAAAATGAGCTTCACAGGTGTTAGATTTTTTTTGAGACCTTTGTTCGTGGTTGGTAATTGCACGAGATTATGCAAAAAGTACGACGAGATGGCGTCGTGCTGCTAGTCGCGTAGCAACCATACTTACTTTGTGAGCTCTCAGGGCAGAAACACTGCTTCACGCCAATCAAAACATAACACGCCCGCAGTTTCAAAAACATGCCCTTCAATGACCAACTTTTAATAGACGATATGACTGACCGTTAACCATTGAGTAAAACCAGAGAGTATCGATAGAAGATTTTCAAATTTGGTTGAAACACACTCATTATATATTCATAAAAATGTGAGAGGAATTTTTAAAATGGTAAAACTCACTTTCCCGAAGCTAAAAACTTTCCCTTTTTGTGCCAGCACACCGATTCTGTCCAGCACCACATGACAACAACAACACAAACTTTGCCGAACATACTTTCGCTTAAAAATTGGCGAAAATCCGGAAACTACCGAGTGTGCATGGTCGGCACTCTTCTGAAAAGCGAGGCGAGAGCTACCTGAGGCGAGGTGAACATAGATGGGTTACGTAACCGCTTCATGCCTTGAACAATACCCGTTGCAAGTCTGTGTCTATTTGTCTGTGCTACAACAATAAACAAACGGTGATCTTCGATACATGGGTGATAGAAAGGATTTAAAGTATTCACTACATTTAATATTTAATGATGATTTTAGATGATTTTATAATGAACCAAACGTGGCAAAGCTCTCAATACTTGGCCTATATCAAGAAAATTGCTTTAATTTTCAAGAAAATTGCCCTCATTTTGAGTATTACAACAGACTTTGTTGTTGACAGTGCACCTCATGTAGTTTTTAACTTCGGAGGACATAGAACACGAAAGTCTTAGTCCTGTTCTCCCTTGTTGTATCATCTTTTTGATTGCTGGGTCTATACTGACATTTACAGATCAAATATTTTTACAGTAATAAACATAGGGCCAAAGTCCCTGAAGCTACTATAGACATGGATACAAAATTCAGTATTTCCTGACTGTATGAAATTATCTCACTAAGGTCATCCTAGGGACATGTAAACCAAATATTAAAGCTGTCTGACCAGCGGTTTTGAAAAAACAAGCGACTCAACAGTTGACAGAGCTCTGCTGTGTTATGTAGAGAATAACCTTTTGGGACACATGTATTGATGAAGAAGGTGGATATCTTTGATAGCTCATTTCAGGATGGCCTGACCAAAAATAGAAAAAATTCCGTAAAAATACAGATTTGCATATTTCATCAGACTATATTAGTCTATAATAGCAAATAAACGAGAGTTAATTAAACAAGACTTGCTTAAATCAAGATTTACGTCATAATAAAATAGCATATCTGTCAGGTTATAAAGAATCTTGAGCTGGTTATCTTTTAATATCAGTATTTTCATCCTATTAACCAAGCACATTTTAACTTTCAAATTAACATTGTAAGTAAGTTCTGTTGAATAAGTTGAGACTGTACGTACTCAGAGAAAGCACACTGAAGAGACAAATGTTTGAAACTTAAGAAGTTCAAGGTCATCAAAAGCATTATACGGAATCATGTTACACTTTCATTGCACTGTTTACACAGATTGCATAATTGCTATAAATAGCACATGAGGAATCTTACAGCCCAGCTTTACAAAAAAAAACCCATCACTTTGACCACTCTTTTAATTGACCACTCTATTTTTTTCCTCAAAAAGTAATCTTATTTTATCCTTACCAAGTCAACCATAAATGGAAATTAGAACTTTCTCTATCTCTATTTATTTGACCACCCTATCATGATAAACTATTATGAGCAATTTCTTTTAGATAACATAAATGGTGGTTCAGAATATATCAAAGTTGGGATTCAGGAAAGTCGCCTAGATGGTAAGCATTTCACTATGAACTGTCCAAAAAAGTTGAACTTTCTGATAATTCCACACTAAAATTATTTTGGCTTTGATGATTTCATAATTAATTCAATTATTTAAAATCATATTAATTATTTTTTTCTGGGTGAATTGATAGGGTTTATACAGTACAAGAATTACATACAATGTAAGTCAAATTTTGACCAAAAATGACAAAAAAATTCCTTAAAAATACACATTTGCATATTTCATCACAATTTGAACAAATCTAAGTTGGGTTATCCCTGGGGACCTGTATACCAAATAACAAAGCTGTCTGACCAGCGGTTATGAAGAAGATTTTTTACCAAAAACACCTTTTTTGCCATTAATTTGCCTATTTTCAACAATATCAAAAAACTAAAAAATAGTGTCAATGACACTGTAGCTCCCATCCTGGACTATTTAGTGTTTGTTCTCTGGTCAGATATTTGAACATGTGTGAAAGGGATAAAGCGCATGAAGTGAAAATACTTAAATGAAATGTACTGGAGACAGTGAAATATGTTTAATGTAATTATTCAGAATATAAAATGGAAAAAATACAGAATTAGATATATCGAATACTGTGATACAACCATTAACTCAACAAGTCATTTACAATGACATAGTCCCCACTTGTAATAGGAGTATTAGTCTTGATGGGGCAGGAAAATGTGGTCATTAAGAAGTATCACTGGAGTGTATATGTTGAGATCTATGGGCACATAGGTCTATGTCGTTGTTCCCAATTTGAAACACATGAGGCATGTCTAAGTTACGGTTCTAAATCGGGAAAAAAGATCAGACCTCTAGCAGTATTGGCCAGCCAAGAAATACATATGCGCATTATAAATGAGGTACAAGATGTGACATCTTAAGGTCTAATATCCTATCAAAATTGCAGGGTATAGAACTTGTGGTTACTGAAATATGCATATATATGTATAATCAAGGTCAAAGGTCATCGAGGTCACATGACATTTTGAAAAAAAAAATTATATTGCTAATTAATCCCTATATGCAAAAAAATCAGATCTCTAGCTCTATTCGCTTGCCCAGAATTAGATGTGTACATAATTAATGAGGTAAAGCGTGTGTTGTCATAAGGTCTCCCATCCTACTAAATACAAAGGACATAGCACTTGTGGTTACTTATTTATTGACATAAACATATATTTTAGGTAAAAGGTCATCGAGATCACATGACATTTGGTCAAAAAATTTCTCTCCTATAGTTATCCCTATATACCAAAAATCAGACATCCAGCTCTATTGGCTCGCTCAGAATGAGATATGCACATAATTATTGAAATACAGTATGTGGCGTCATAAGGTGTCCAATCATACCATACATGAAGGGTGTAGCACTTGTGGTTACCGAGTTATGGAAAAATATGCATATTTGAGGTCAAAGGTCACCGAGGTCACGTGACATTTTGTCAAAAAAATTGTTTTGCTAAGTTATCCCTATATACCAAAAATCAGACCTCTAGCTCTTTTGGCTCGCTCAAAATTAGATATGTGCATAATTAATGAGGTACAATATGTGGCGTCATAAGGTGTCCCATCATACCATACATGAAGGGAGTAGCACTTGTGGTTACTGAGTTATGGACAAATATGTACATTTGAGGTCAAAGGTCACCGAGGTCACGTGACATTTTGTCAAAAAAAATTGTTTTGCTAAGTTATCCCTATATACCAAAAATCAGACCTCTAAATCTATTGGCTCGCTCAAAATTAGATATGTGCATAATTAATGAGGTACAATTTGTGGCGTCATAAGCTGTCCCATCATACCATATATGAAGAGTGGTAGCACTTATGGTTACTGAGTTATGGACAAATATGTATATTTGAGATCAAAGGTCATCAAGGTCACATGACATTTTGTCAAAATATCCGAGATATCTGCGTGAACGGATGGACTCACGGATGGACGAACAGACGGACATGACCCAATCTATAAGCTCACTGGACTTCATCCGTGGGGACTAAAAATTGTGTCACTGCATCCTTTTTGCAATATGAATATGATGAGAAACTAAATTTTTATTTTTTGTGGCCTTATACATGGGAGTCTATGGAGATCTGCCTTATACATGGGAGTCTATGGACGTGTAAACTAAAAATATGCAAATTTCACCAAGATTTGCCCAAATTTGGGAAAGGTCACTCCTATGCACTTCCATACCAAGTTTCAAATCAATCGGACTTGTGGTTTCAGAGCAGGAGATTTTTTGACCAAAAATGGGAGAAAATTACAAAAAAATTCATGAAAAATAGCAAGTCCAAGATACTGACCCAAGATGCGCACAATCATTTCATGTCAGCCCAAAGTACTTACATGCTAATTTTTCATGTAATCTGCTCAGTGGTTATTGAGTTTTTTTCAATTTTGACTGTTTTTACATTTTTTCACTTAATTTGCATATTTTTGGCAATGACAACTTCATTTGAACAAAATCTCATCTACAGCCCATCATCCATGTACACACCAAATATCAAGATGAAATGTACAGCGGTTTTGGAGTTTTTGATGTTGACGGACAGACATACAGACATACAGACATACAGACATACAGACGTACAGACATACAGACATACAGACATACATACATACAGACATTTTCCTAGCCTATAAGAATAGCTTCCATTGCCATATATACATATGGCTATGGGAGCTAAAAAAAATAGTTTCTCAAAATCATATTTTTCATCTACACAACAAATATCAAATCAGTAAGTACTGCGGTTCTCAAGATATTTGAGTGGACGGACGCCTCACAAACGGACATACATACAGACTGATGACGGACGCATACCCATCCCAATAGCTTCTATAGACTATAGTCTATAGAAGCTAAAAATGGAGGCACATACATGCATCACTTTGTATGGCTGCAATTGCTGTCTTTTGCAATTCTAAAGTTTGGCCTTTTTACATTTTCCAGTCAAAAGAACATTTTTGATGTCAGTATATCCTTCACAACCTAAAAAATCATTGTACAGTCTTTTGTAAGAATATTTCAAAATGTACTCCCTTTCATATTGACTACACCTGGCACAATAAAGGCACTAATCTTTCCAATCATTCACTTAACATCTTATATTGAAAGAAATAGGGAATTGACATCAAAGATGGGCACATGCACTGACTGGTAAAAGTTTGCGGACAGATTAATAGGCAATTTCAAGTGTCTGTTTATGCTATGAAATTTGCATATTTCATGATGATTAATTTACATATGCCAGGAGTCTATCAGAAAGACAAAAAGAGACATATAGTAACAGTATAAAACGACAACCTTTATTACATATTTAAAATGCTATACAAGTACAACAGCTCAAAAAAAAAAATTGTATACGGCATGTACAGATAAAAGGAGAATGGCTTTGTGTTTCCTTGATCTTCTTCTTTGTTGTGTCTTATAAAATTTGTCTGTCTTGTAAATTGCAGAGATGACATTGTCAATGACATTTTCAACCACAGCAAATGTCGAGAAGATGGAGTGCCTCCTGTTGTATGCCCTACTTGAAGTATGTAAATACAACTGACTGATCTCTTCATGAATGAGGAAGTCATACCAAGGTTTTTTATTCAGTGGTTTCAAGAAAAGATGTTTTAGAACCTTCATAATGACAGAACTTGTCAACAAATTCATTCATTCAACACACAAGGATTAACACAAGGTAAAATCTGATATAATAGTGTGATTACAAAAATACACAACTGCTGTTGTAGATAAAGCCTTTGATTATAGAGATATGTATTTACACAATGCAAAGAATCATTTTTGTTTTTGAAGTTCCTTGGACTCAGATTCTTTTTGTACAATAATTTGTTCCACATAAGATGTCTGTACAGTTTGGACGGAATGTAAGAAAATGGTAAATAAACTCACAGCATCAAATCAGTGTGATAAGCAGTTCACGTACTTAAACGGTTTTATTACTTGTAATAATTTGGGGTTTTCAGTTCAAATATTGTGGGGAAAGAACAAAAAAATCCTTCAATAAAAGATTAATTCTTTTGTACAATGTCTGTTCTTGATTCATGACTGTTTCTTTTGATGGTTTGGAACAGCTTGTTTCTGAAAGAAACATACCTGCATTATATTTGAATGTTCAGTTTTTACACCTGGAGAATGAGAGCTACACCACCAAGTGTCCACCTGGCGGCCTTCTCTCTGGTCTTCAAATTGAAGGTCCAGACGTATGTTGGACCACGGTCCTTGGTCTTGTACACTGGGCATTCGTAGATATTCCTGGTTTCCATCTTATCAACCGGAATAGCCTTGATGAATATGACCGGCATGGCTGGGGTGAGTTCTTTCAGTCTGGATTCTGACAGCATACCTGTCTGTGTGTCCCAACGAGCTCCTTCCATGTACAGTCCGTGCACGTAGGAACCTTCACGTGGTGCGCCACTGAAATCTTCTTTGTTTTTCTTGGTGACGTCGCACTGCAGCGCCATCTTGTCGAGGGGCCATTCATTCTTACGGGCTGTAGACTGCATGATAGCTGTGAGGAAGGACTGGGGGTTGAAGAGACCGGCCAGCCATACCACGTTGGGTAGCGCAAAGTCAGACGTCCACTGTTCTAGTTCGCGAATACGCTGCAAGAGGTCTGCAAACCAGGCGGTGAAACCGAAGGTACTTGGATAGGCACGTTTCTGCCAGGACGGTGGGATCTGATCTAAGAACAAGGCATTGCTGAGGTCCTCCATGCCAGCTGTGATGGTCAACTCACCCTGTAACATTCAGAATTATGACCCAACATTATGAAACAGCCGCAACAAATCATTGATCAGAAATGCATTGACAATCAAACAGTCATCATAGATGATCATTTTATTGCCAACTGAAAACTAAATTATGGTACATCTTGGTGTATTTCTGTTTGCAATAATAATTACTCTTTCAAATTGGGGGTTTTGCAAAGGCTGAATTTTCATAAATAGTGTTACAGTAAATATAACTTTCCATATAATATAAGGTAACAAAACTGTGAACTTTGAACAAACCCAGCCACATGATGTCCTAGAAATGACAGATAGGTTGTGTTCAAAAATATAACACTAGCTCACAATATTGTGCTTGTGTATGTAGCAGTAAAAATTCTTTGTAATGTGTCAAATATGATAAATCTAACCTTGAGACCCAGGTCAAGTTCCTTGAGTGACCTCTTCATTTCATTGGTCAATCCATTCATACGTTCACACTCCTGTAAGGCCACTACAGTGTACGGTGTCTTCTCCTCTGTCTTTGCAAACAGCTCTACCATGTTGAATTCATCTGGCAGCTTCTCAAGGATTTCATCAAGTACACTCTTCACCTGTTTGCATGGGGGGAAAAAATGTGGCACATGGTTAGGCATGATATTTTGGACGTTCTGTGCTGAACTTTTTACGTGTTACATGCCATCTGAGATTTGACATGTGCAGCGAAGGCTTGATGAATGTGACAATACCGGTAACAACAGTCATCACAACAAGTGAAACCCATGAACCACTCTTTCCCTGTACACAGGTCTCCCGGAGACAACGTTTGACTTTTCATTTCCACATGTGAAAGTATACTCCACAAGAATACATATGTATACCTAACCTTGTATATGCTCACCTCTTTTTATATCATATATACTGCAATGCAAATTTAAAAAACAAAACTGCACATTTTCATCTGAATAATGCATATATACCGCTTGTAGAGACGGCTGGATCAAATAGCCATCTCTAAATACAGTTCAGATTGCAAAGATTGTTCTACAGGATTGTGAGTTTCCTTACCTTCTCTTCTCTAGAGACACCACCGGCACCTGCAGCTGAATCTCGAGGTTGCATTTCCAGCACGGTCTTGAAGAGCTTCTCAGACGACGCTGTCAAGAAGCCAATTTCTGCATTGGGATGCAGGCCGTAGAGGTAAGGGCTTTCTGGTGGCAGGATTTCATCGATGTACTGATGGTAGCCCTTGTAGTCTGAGTTTGGTGGCACCGGGAAACCTGGAGCCAGATACAGCTCACCGTCCAACATGTCTGGGTGCATGTACTCCTCTAGGTACGTACGACAAAGACGTCTGTCCCAGTCGTCGGTGATGTGACCGCCGTACATGATTTCACCGAACAGGTATCGAAGATCTTCCCAAGGCACCTGACAAAAGGAAAGATTCAGGACATTATTAAATGTTACACAGATATTATATTTGCTATTATGATTTTGAAATCTTAATCCGTATAAACAAACTTATATGCTGCCAAAATTATATTGTTATATTCAGCAATTTTCAAACATGGCTGAGTAGTGACAATACCCGCAGTGAGACAAATATGCATCAACTGAATAGGAGGACGATCTTGCTCACCTTAGCGTTTGCCTCCAAGTAGTTGTACAACACGTTCACCGAGATGGTCAGGTCGCCTGTGTTGAAAGGATAGGATCTGTTCCAGCCCTGGGGACCGAATTTCCTCCTCTCAGCAACCACAGCGTGGAAGTAGCACAGGGCAAACAGGATGCTCTTGAACTCCACCTCACGGGCGCACATCTCCAGCGTGTCCTGATTGAAGTTGTCCAGGGCTTTGTGCAAGTTGGCAAACATGCCGGTGGGAGGTTCATTGGTGATCTTAATAGCAGACTCTAGGATGCCTTGTGGGATGATATGTGAGTCGGGCGATGGTGCAGGCTCAGCACTGATGAAGACACGGTAGTTCTCATGGCTACCTTCACTGTAGGCTTCAATCTTCTTTTCCAGTGTGCTCAGCCACTTGGCCACTAAATGGATGTTCTATACAGTGTTAAAACAGAAACATACTTTAACGTACACTGAAATTTACCAAATCCTTAAAATTGTTGAATTTGACATGAAATAGTTCTCAATAAGTCATATATTATTTAACCAAGAATATTTTTGGTCAGTTGACATTTATGATAAAGTGCGATATGTTTGTAAGTGTTTGCTTGAGAATTCAGTGGTCAGTATTTGTATGTAGATTGAGAATATGTGCAAAGCAAACCACTGTATGAGAGTAAGGCTAACTTGATGACAATGATGGGCCATAAACAACAGCTTCACACCACGACAGAAAGTAAATCACCTTCAACAGTGAGAAGAATTTCAAGAGGATCTGAATGAATACTGTACCTGTAAGACAACCCAATGGCCTTCCTTTGCTGCCAGATCCATGGACTGTTCAGCAACGATTTCTTGACCCTGTCCAAGGGACACATTGTGGAAGTTGTCATTGTTCATGGTGAAGCCTAGCTTTTTGCCCTGGGCTTCCACATCCTTCAGTGGATCTACACCAGGGGATAAGATGAAGAACACAGGTGTTGCAGGTCCTGTCTCGTCGTAGGATTCCGAGAATGGAATGTTGCGAATCTCCACATACTTGTTGCCCAGTTTCTCTTCAATGAAGTTTCTGTGGAAAAATACGATAAAAGCATATTAAGATGATACTTTGGAGGATTGAAATTAACTCCCTGTAATTATCTTGAATTTTTGGGGTTGGGATAATTAATAACAAAATACTGCTACTTGTGTTTCGAGTTTCACCATAAACTTTCAAACAACGACGGTTTACATAGATGTGGTTTGGCCTATTTTAGAGAATGGAGATGACAGGTCAATGTGTATGATAAGTTATCCAATCTTGCTTCAGTTTATATCACTCACTGTAATGACTCCTAAACAGCTGCCTTACCTTATAGCATATGTCATACGGTCAGCACGTAGAGCTCTCATCATACAGAGCTTCTGTAAGGCAGTTTTGTTCTTCCATTCCTGTGGGAACTTCTCTTTCTCTGGACACTCACTTTCTACAAACTTCTTCCATCTCTTGGCAGAGCCCTCAATGTCACGATCCAAGTTACGGAATTCCTCCATATTAGCCAGGGACTGTCGACGAAAGGAATCACATTTCAGTTAGAATCACAAAGTGTTTGCCTTTTTACTGTTACTTTTAGCTCACACATCATTCACTCATCCTTCAAAACTGTTCGTCCATTATGAAATTCATATCTAGCTGACTGGAAGATCTCAAAAAACAATGCTTCAACAAAAAATAGAGGATGTAAAGTGCCAATACTATATTACTGGACACCATTATCAATTAGTATGTATTGATGATCACCATAAAAGTGTTACAGAAGTTCTTGTTGGCTACAAGAAATTCCTGAGTAGATAATCCTTTTATGTTCATTACAAAATGGTTTGTAATGTACCTCTCTATGACATGTAAAGTAAGAATTGAGTGACATGAAAGGTACCACAAGAATGAAGTTTTCCATTTAAGTCACGCTGGCTGCTGACACTGTCAGCATTAATTCAATTCAATTTGAACTGATGGAGTCAGTTTCAGAGTCTTTTTACCTTGATGGCACCCCATGAATTGTTGGACAAGAAATCCACAGGGCTGGTGACATTGGCCTGGGCTGGGAATCTCAACAGGAAGTCAAGTTCTACTGGGTTGATCTCTTTCTTCATCAACAGGATCTGAAAAGGAAAAGAACAACCAAATGAGCTGAGCTCTCACACTGGAAACAACTCTGAATGTTTGAAATAAGGAACTGATTCTAGTGAAAGAAAGACTGGAGAGTGAAGTAACTTCAAAAAACATCCATTCAGTAAAATTTTACGATATCAATTTGTCCGTGAAGATTCTAGATATTATAGTTTGTCCAAATACAAAATACTGTCAAGGAAGGAGTTGAAGATTGTGTTCAACTTACCAGGAATGCCAACTGTGTTGTGAAGATAAGCTTGTCAGCCTCAAAGAGACCACGACTCGTGTACATGAAGACAGAATAGGTGATGGAATCGATCAAGTTGGCAACTCTTTCTTTGACTTCCTCTGCTGGTTCAGCTCTCTCAATAGCCTTGGCAAATACGACGCTGAAGGCCTGTGGGCAGATGGATAAAGACAGTGGTCACAGAGTGAAGTGAAATGTTTTCAAACAATGTGTGCAAATTGTAAAGTTTTGATATGTTATTGCAGTATTTCTTTGCCTGCATTGTTAGATCCGCAGCTGTAAAAAACACCATCACTTGGAAAAATGTTTGATTTCAGTACTTAGTGATGGACTTCAATATTTTAACATTACCTAACAAGATAATCTGTTGCAATATTACCTGTGCTATATTCACCATGCGCATGAAATGAAGTACTCACCTTGAGTGAAAACTGGTAGATGGGGTTGATTTTGTTGAGATCGTTGAGGATGAAATAGATCAATGAAGCTCGAGCTGCCGCAGGACGATAGTGTTCACGAGCTTCGTTGATCTTCACTTCAGTTTGTTTGGCCTCTTCAACTTTGACCTCAATTTCGGCGGCTGTGCGCTTGGTTGTCTCCAGGTTCTCTACCAGGGCAGTGTCGCCGAGGAAGTTGCCCTCGGCGGCGGACAGACGGGACAGCAGGTTGTCCTCCAGCTCCTTGAGGATGATCTTGAAGTCGTTCTGCTGTTTGGTGAGGTCAGACTTCAGCTTCTCAAGATCGGGTCTCTCCTTGGCCACCACGTCGGCCAGCAACTGGTCTTCCAAACCATCCCGGGTCACAGTGAAGTTAATCAGAGTGGTCTGGGCCTGCATTTCTGGTTTGTAATGGGGATTTGCCAATTTGGTGTGGAGAATAAGTCGGAACTCAGGGTTGTATTCAACTTCCTTGTCACCAATCTTGATATATCTATAAGAAATCAGGCAAAAATACAATGCTACAAACTGTACAAGATCCCATTGAAACAAATATTATCTGATGTTTAAATTCAAATTAATGGGACTTTTCCGACTTGGTTGAACCTATTACCCTAATTGAGCACTTGTCTAAATTCATACTTGTCAAATCTTTTCTTTTCTGTGAATTTAAATGCTCTGAAATGTGTGCTTTCTGTTTATCATCTCACCACAGAGATGTCTCTTTCAGAAAATATGGATCTGAAACCCTCTCTTCATGCATATATGTGTGTTTTTATGAATGTTTTTATGAATACAAGGTTTGCTTGGACATACCTTCCCTTCTTGATTGTGTTTCTGCCAAGCACAGGATCCAACACAGGGTCCATTTCTTCTTCCAGATTTTCAATGAGCACGGTGTCACCTGATGAAATAGCCCTTTCAATCACATCCAAGTAGCCCCTCTGGCCAAGACGGACCAATCGCAGATCTTCACCATACTTCTTCTTGATCCACTTCACGCCCTGAAGCTGTGGATCAATCATCAGTGGCCAACGTTCACAGTTGGACAGGATTGTGGCGTTTTCTGTGGACATGCGATCGCTGGGCAGGCCCTCGTTGTTCCACGATGCGATAGCTGCATCGTCAGTCAGCAGGGACAGGGGGTCAAGTTCTGGGGTGATGGGGATGGGTATCTTTAGCTGCTTCAGGAATGTCATCCACTTTTCATCCATGAGTTCCAAACGGTAGGACTTGGTGAAACAGCCCGAGTATGACACAAACGCAGTGATGAGAAGTACATCACCAGCTGAAGGAAAAAAACAGAATATCATTGTTTTGGCTTCATTTTAAGTTTCTTTAAAATGTCAATATCAATAGCCTTCATTTTTTTCTAATTTGGCTAGAGAGTAGGTGGGACAGAAAACAAAACACAGCATGATTGGGGATATTATAGCCTTTACATGACCTAACATTCTGGCATTTTTCACAGTACAATGTTTTCAAATTTCAACATGTTGTGGCCTGAGAAAATTTTTCAAGTACAGTGAGCTGCAGAGGGAATTCAACACAGAGCCTTCAATCAAACTGGTAGATCCATAAAGTGTCAGAATGTAAAGTCAAATCAGTCAATTCATGCTTTGGACTGTATCCAACTGCTCAGTGAATAGCTTCAGCTTCTCCTTGCGATAGCACAGCTCTGGGGTGAAAAATGAAATCATAAGAACAAAACTTACGTAATGTTTTCTCTTGCTCCTTGAAATTGGCAACAGACTCGGCCCAACGTACGTTCTCAGATGCAAGACCACCGACAAGTCTGTTGGCAAGTTCAATGGTCTTAGCAGTGGACTCAGCTTCTTGTTGGCATTTCAGTTTAGCTGCTGTGGCAGCCTCAAACTTGGCCGTGAGATCTGCCAAGTTGGCATCCAGCTCGGCGATCTTGGCCTTGATGTTGGCCAACTTATCCTGGGCAGCCGCCAAGTCTGCATTGGCCTGGTTGAGAGCTATTCTCTTGGGCTCCACATCGCAGTAGACTTCATAGAACTTGACAATATTGATGACCCATGAGCAGAGACCAGCAGCGGCCAATGACTTTGCACGGATGAATTCTGGTTCAAATTCTGGGTTATCGAGGTAGGGCCTGATGGCTTTCAGGCAATTCTCATGGATGTTTTCTTTGTCATAGTTGATCAGCGAGTCTAAGAAAGCGTCCACTTTACCCATCATGACTTTGCCAGCTTTCCAGCTTCTATCTTTGGGTACTTTGCCATTTGGTGCCAAGAGTACCATCACACCAGCCACAACGTTGACGACGGCAGCCGGTGGTGAACCGAAGGACTTCAACTCAGTCAGGTTGTTCTATCATCAAAAGAACATAAAAAAAAAAATTTGAAGAAATTCTGATATTTGTTTACCTTGATATCAAGGTATCTCAAGTGTTGCATGATTTTTTTTTGTCAGTAAAGTTTGATAAACAAAGGAAACCCAGTGTTGCTGAGTGATAGTCAAAAAATGTGATTCTTTAATTTCCCCCTTCCAATGAAAATAATGAGGATCTCTCTGTTCTGTATCTGACTGGGACTCAATGTAAAGTGAGGTTTTCCGCATAAAGCCATGACTGTCCAAGTAATTGAGGTAACTGTTTTCATATGTTGAAACTGACATGGAACGTATCAATTTGCTGCCAGATGAATTTTAATTGAAAATGCAAGCCTGTACAGATGCAATTTGCAATTTATACCGAACACATGACATGGGGCTGTCAAACAAAAGTGAATGGAAGCAACTGGTTGTAAAAGCTATTGAAATGCTGGCCAAACATTCCATGGTGTTTCGTGCACGGCAAATTGAAATCAAAGTGAATACCACAGTTGGGCAAGTCTAGATTTTGGAGTGTGTGGCTGTTCATGATTCTCACCTTGTTCAGCGTGTTCAAAGCTTCTTGTGCTGCAATCAGAGCAGGTTCTGCCTTGGCCAAGTCCGCTTCACAGTCTCTCTGTTTCCTGCCGACTTCCTCAGCGATGACTGCCACTTTTTTCTCTTCTTCATCGGCTATTGCCTTCTCCTTGCTGACTTTTTCTGTTTCAACGCCCACCACCTGGATCAGTTTGTCAGCATCCTCGTTTTTCTGTGTCAGTTCAACTTCCTGTGCTGCTAGCTTAGCTTTGAGATCGTCCACCTGAATGCACATACGCACGCAAAAAAGTGACGAAGATACAAAAAATTCACTTAGATCTTTATAATATAAAGCAATCATGTTTTCAGCCTCTATACTGGGAAAGTTTATCAACCATTCATATTCCCCCACCCCTACTTCCAAATAGATGAGTCTAGCCACTTTGTATAATAAACAGAACTGCACCAACTCTTGGTAATTCAAGGTTAACCACGACAGGGAAAAGAAAACTTTTTATTGCAGGAAGAATTACTTTATATCTAGCAATAGGGTCAAATTATGCGTAGACTTAATCTGGAAATGTTTTATGAAGACTTGTTCGTGTACTGTCTTCTAACTTCTCATGTATTATAAAGAATGAGAGAAAAATGTGTGGATTATAAAGGCAATATGGCAGCTGTCACAAATTCACACCAGTGCTTGTAGTGAAAACATGGTGAGAGCTTTACCATTTCAAATGACAGACTAATTAGGAAGATTTGATGAGAAATGCACACTGTTAACCCTTTAACCCTTTCACCACCATGGTTTGTTCCAAATCCATTGTTTTCTATGGTAAAGTTGGACCTGTATACAGGGAACTGGGGGTGAAAGGGTTAAGGGCTGCAATTTTTCCCCACCAAAATTTTAGTGCAACATTTTACTAAATTTTATGAATTTTTCTGTAATTTTTTTGATAATTTTTGATTAAATGGAAATCACATTTCCTTGGCTACAGTTCTTTATCAAAAATTTGGCAAAAGACTGAAGAAATTTGACTGAGGTATATTCTGCTACAAAGGCAACAAAAATTGACTTTGGCGCTTAAAGGGTTAATAGAAGGAATGATGTGCATACGAAAGCAGAATTCATACCATTGCAGGAATTCACACCATACTGCGACAGTCAGCATAATTTACATGCATACACACCTGTGAAGCTGTACTCTGTAGTTTGGTCAGACCGTTCTCCAGACGCTCCATCTTCTGTAGCAGCTCCCTGTTCTTCATGTTCAATAAGTTTTCATACAGTTTGATCTGTTCCAAGAAACTCTTGGGTGTGGTGTAGTTGTAACGTCTCTCATTTGCCAGGTAGACTTTGCTGATTTCGTTGACACTCTGGTGTACGTAGGCCATGAAGTTAGCCACAGACTCTTTCAGATCAGCCTGCATCAAAAGACATATTGGTGTAAAACTTTCAATTTGAAAGAATTTCTTACAAGTTAGTTGTTGTCAAGTATCTTTATTAAAAAGCATGACCTAAAAAATTTGTTGGTTTTACATGCATTTGCATTTCCAATATATGAATAGAATAGAACTATTCATTGCCATACAGTTCACTGTAGATGTAGATTCAATCTTCTATCCTCCATATTTTCTATATAACCAGTTCACTGCCAAGGTTCCTAATTTGAAACTACAGTGGAAATGGACTACTTCCATGCACCGATCAACTCATGGGTTTGTACAGTTCAGTACTTACTAGTTTATAGACTATACATCCCATAATATTGAAACATACTCTTTTTCAATATATGCGGAATGGTTAAAAGATGCCAAGATAATATTTCGAAGAAAGAGGGCCTGAAAAGAAAGTTGCTGAGTAAATGGAACTGTGACTTACACCGAGGAGGTCAATCTCTTCCAAGAATCTCTGGCTTACAGAGATCAAGGCCTGCTCTGGCCACTCGTGGAACCAGTCGATACAGGTGCAGTTGACAACTGCAGGGAATTTACGACTTCTGACTCTCAAAGTGCTGCCGACGGGTGAGAAACACAGCACCACCTGGGTGAAAGAAAATAAATAGCCACGATTTTCATAATCTAACCATCTTCATGTGTGAACAATGAAGAAGTAATGATTTCCAGTGATTAAAAATGACAACCCAGTTTAACCGTCACCACATGGGAAGGAGTCACGGTTTTGGCCATAGCCCAGTATTTGTGGTGTCTTCATGTATTTAATTTGTGCTGAAAACATAGCATGTTGTATTGCAGCTAAGTATAGAAATAATATATATCACTTGTACCATCCTTAGGGATGCTTATGTTGCTTGGACTTTGTCCACTATCTTACTGTTATAAGTCATTGGGTCAAGGGTTAGTGTCGTGATGATAAATAACTCTTTATTTATTGAAAGATAGTTGAGCCAGTCAAAGAAATAGCATGTAACAAAGAATAAATCCGAACATCCAAAAGACGCATGCATATACAGTAGATTTGTGAGACACCCCTTGTGTCAAATATTGTCTCATACCAATAGTCTACAATATTCCTTGTAATACCAAATATTGTTGGAATTACATATAGAGGAACACACTTTGTTCTAGATCAACATATGTACAGTGTATATGGTTCTACGTTTTAAAGTACCTTCAGCTGTCTGCGCACTCTGTCAATGAAAAATTTCCAACAATTTTCTCTGGTGTCCTGGATTCCCATTCCTTTGACTTCATTCCTGACTCCACCAATAATGTTTTCCACTTCATCATCTGGGAAGAGGTCTGGGATTTCACCAGACGCCAACAAGTCGTTGATCAAGACCAAAAATTTTTCGTCTGCCACCTGAGCGTCGGTCATCAGGAAGACAGTGCCAATATTTTTTACACCAGCTTTCATATATTGGACTGATAAATCAAGCTGAAAATGAAAAAATTCATAGGATTTAAGATCTTAAAGAATAACACATGTTATGTTGACAATTGATTACGTCTTTTTGAATATTGTAACAACTTAGGAGCTAACGCTGCAAATATACTTATATCCATATTTCAGTATCAGTAATATCAATACACAAAGATGAGATTTAAAAATTTTGTAAAATTTTGTTGAAACCCAAGATGTATTTCATTATATATTATTGATATTTCGCATGCTAATTTAAAGCTTGCCATGAGATGGTAGAGAGTGAAAAATTCTCACCTTCAAATCTGGAATGCCATAACCTTTTCTGAGTGTAACCTGGAAAACTTCAAGACTGCTGATGTAAGATGCTAGACGGGACAAACTTTGTTTACCGCTGCCACCGACACCAACAAGGAGAGCGTTACCACGCGGTGCTTCCAAAATACGGTTGATGCGGCAAACATGCATCATGGCGTCCTCAAAGAGGACAAGGTTCATAACAGCATTCACTTCATTGTAACTGTCCAGAGCTTCTACTAAAATTTTACTCAGTTCTTCCCAGCTGTCAACTGGCAGGTATTTGGGCTCGCCAATGCCGCTGGCAAAATGACAGTGAATGTTGGGTTTTTTCTGCAGGGCTTCATCATCAACATCCTGGAAAATTAAAAAAACATTGCATCATATCAGTGACCTGAAAATAACTTAACCCTTTGAGCGCTGTAATTTTCTCCCGCCAAAATTTTAGTGCAAAATTTTAGCAATTTTTATGAATTTTTCTGTAATTTTGTGATAATTTTGGACCAAATGGACATCACATTTCATGTGCTACATTTTTCTCTCAAAATTTGGCAAAAATCTGAGAAAAATTGACTGGGGTTTATTTTATAAATGGGACAAAAATAGACTTTGGCACTCAAATGGTTAACCTGTTCACTCCTAATTCCCTGTAAATCAGTCCAGAATTACCATTGATAACAATGGGTTTGGGCCAAACCATGACATTGAAAGGGTTAAAAGGCAATAAAAATAACTTCATACACATTATACAATGATTCAAAATAATATGGTAACATTAAAGTATTGTCACTTACCTCAAAAAATTTTTTGGCGTAATCTAGTTTCATCTTGTTAAATGTCTCAATATCTTTGTCTTCAATCAGTTTGTCACCGTACACTCTCTCACTTTCATGCAACCACAGACGGACTAATTCTACCGGTTGTTTGACAGTATCTGGCATAGAGAATAGGAAACCCTGAAAAGAGAAATACAAAGAAAGTTAAGTATAGTCTGTCAAGAAAATCTTATTTCATCATATTTTATGCTTTTCCTTGCTATAATTAATAAACATCATGTTTGCATACTTCTTTTTCACAAATTTAGAACATTACATATACTGATATTCCAGTAAACAGTGTGGAGTATACAAAAGGTACTGAAACCACATCAAAAAGAAGAATTTTATATTTTTAGGGTAATCTGATATCCGTATGAATGTGGATGGATTTCTTTTCGGCTGATTTTAATGTGATACTTGGCCCCTTTTTCCTTCTTTGAAGGTCCAACTTTCCCACAGAGGAAGATTTGGTAGGGAGGTGGTTATTATTGTTCTTGGCTTACCTGGAAGATATTGGACAAATCTCTCAAATTGAACACATAGTGGAATTTGATAGCTGTTGGCAGGAAAGTGGATGTCACTTTCTTGTGCAACTCCAGAGCCGCCTCCACAACGGTGGGAACCATCTTTTGAAGGGCCTGGGCGAAGGTGTTGATCGACATGTGCTGGGACAGGATGTTGGTGTAGATGGTCTTCAGGGCGTCCTGGCCGGGGAAGCTGAGGGCGAAGACGGCAAAGTGACGCTGGAGACGCGAGTTGATGGTGAAGCTACCAGCTGTTGGGTTCATGCATGAGACGTACTGTACATTGTGGATTTCTTTCAGTGATAGTTTTGTTCGGTCATACCAATGTTTGTAATCCATGTGTTGACGGATCAGAGTATGTGGCTGTACTGTACCATAGGTATCAACCTAATCAAATCAAAGAAGTAGAATAAGTGTCAGTGATTGACATCATTAAAAATGTGATTGTCAATCATACATGAATAATACTATTTCTAACATTCTGTTTTCCTTCAATATATCTACATGCCTGCATTGTCATCATACATGTCTCAAAACACTACCTACACCATGACACTGTTTTCCTCATTCTGATGTTATTTTGTTTATAAGGAAACTGATATTAGTATCGGCTTCATGATGACTGCTGTACTAGTAAAATACTAGTGAAATATTTGGTGATGAACCAAACATAAACGAGAACACTGGCGTGTGAAATTACATTGATCGTTAGACACGATAGTACTGTGTTATATATCATTAATGCATGCAATTCCTTTCTTTTGAAATCGGTTATCAGCAAAGAACTTACCATAGGCATGTTCATATCATCAACAAAGTAGATCAATTTCTTTGTGCCTGGTGGGCCATAGTTTCTACCAGCTTTTTTCTCCAGCGGTTTCTCAAGCACGCCTTGCAACATGGCAGAAGTGGTGTAGTAATTGAACGGCACATTGGCAACCATGAAGTCTTCGGAGAGGTTGCCGAGTTTGTCACCAACCATTACGCTCTTGCCCAGACCCGCATTGCCCACAAGCATCACTGGTCGTCCGTGGGCCATCAGCAGATCCATGAAGAATTTAAGACGGATGGTCTCAGTGGTATGTACCAACACGGCCTGTTTTGAAATTACAAGATGAAGAAGTTTTAGCTTCGGAATTTATGTAAAATTTATCCACTAGCATACTAGCAATACAACCTCAATCCAAATGAGACTCAATACGCAACTGAGAACATTATTTGAAAGATGAAGTAAGGTGTTCACTATACTGACTCAAATATCAGACATAATTGCATGCCAGGGTAGATTATCAATAATTTGCAAGAGGTAAATGTCATTACAACAGACAACAAATGACTGTTATTTTTGTGATGATTGTGCTTGATGTTTGTTTTTGAAACACTGTTATCAAAATCTTGTAAACTGACCATGAGTTACAAAATAGGCAAAACTCGTATTTGTAGAATATGACACTGAGAAACATATGTTTGATCATGACACATCTAAGTTTTACTAAACTGTTTATGATGGAGAACTCTTAAAGATACATGTTTGACTCATATGGTATGTTGGAAAATGCATTGCTATGACAAAGAAAGTTCTCCTCCAGTGGATTAACCCTTTACACCCTGACCCCCTGTTACCGTCTGACATCATGTGGACGTTTTTGTCCCAGCCGGGTTCAGAGGGTTAAGCTGACTTAGCTAACTCTTACCTGAAGTGGCATATCTGGATCCAGCTCAAATTTGGGTACCTTCTCACTCCATGGCACAAACTTGTGAGTTTCGCTGTCAATGAAGTAATCAAAGACAGTGCCATGGCCTGGGAATTTGATAGTCTTGAACTCGGTGACCCACCATTTGGAGAATTCCACGCGATAGTCAACCAGTTGATCCTGGAACATTGCACCACCAAAGGCCCACACGCAGGCAAACACGAAGTACAATTCGTAAAGTTCCTTGGGGCAGTCTGGTGGTGTGTTCTGTGGCGTCAGCAAACATTCTAACAAGTTGCACAACATCTGTACCATACTTTGTTCTGCAAGGGACACAGTAAGAATTATGTTTAACAAGTCATTGACAATGACATAGTCCCCACTTGTAATAGGAGTATTAGTCTTGAGGGGGCAGGGAAATGAGGTCATTAAGAAGTATCACTAAAGTGTATATGTTCAGATCTATGGACACATAGGTCTATGTCATTGTTCCCAATTTGAAACAAGAGGCATGTCTAAGTTATGGTTCTAAATCGGGAAAAAAGATCAAACCTCTAGCTGTATTGGCCAGCCAAGAAATACATATGTGCATAATAAATGAGGTACAAGATGTGACATCTTAAGGTCTATTATCCTATCAAAATTGAAGCGTAAAGAACTTGTGATTACTGAGTTATGCATATATATGCATATTCAAGGTCAAAGGTCATCAAGGTGACGTGACATTTTGAAAAAAACATTGTATTGCTAATTAATCCATATATGCCAAAATTCAGACCTCTAGCTCTATTGGCTTGCCCACAATTATATATGGGCATAATTAACGAGCCAAGGTCACGTGACATTTTGTCAAAAAAATTGTATTGCTAAGGTATCCCTATATACCAAAAATCAGACCTCTAGCTCTATTCGCTCACTCAAAATTAGATATGTGCATAATTAATGAGGTACAATATGTGGCGTCATAAGGTGTCCCATCATACCGAATATGAAGGGTGTAGCACTTGTGGTTCCTGAGTTATGCACAAATATGTATATTTGAGGTCAAAGGTCATTGACATCACTTGACATTTTGTCAAAAAAATTGTATTGCTAAGTTATCCCTATATACCAAAAATCAGACCTCTAGCTCTATTGGCTCGCTCAAATTAGATATGCACATAATTAATGAGGTACAATATGTGGCGTCATAAGGTTCCCATCATACCAAATATGAAGGGTGTAGCATTAGTGATTACTGAGTTATGGACAAATATGTATATTTGAGGTTAAAGGTCACCAAGGTCACGTGACATTTTGTCAAAAAATTGTATTGCTAAGTTATCCATATATACCAAAAATCTGACCTCTAGCTCTATTGGCTCGCTCAAAATTAGATATGCACATAATTAATGAGGTACAATATGTGGCGTCATAGGGTGTCCCATCATACCATATATGAAAGGTTTACCACTTGTGGTTACTGAGTTATGGACAAATATGTATATTCGAGGTCAAAGGTCACCAAGGTCACATGACATTTTGTCAAAGTGTCTGAGATATCTGCGTGAATGGATGGACTCACGGACTGACATGACCCAATCTATGAGCCCCCTGGACTTTATCTGTGGGGACTAAAAACTGTGTCACTGCATCCTTTTTGCAATATGAATACGATGAGAAACTAAATTTTTATTTATCTTGGGAGCCTATGTACTGCCTTATACATGGGAGTCTATGGACTGCCTTATACATGGGAGTCTATGGACTTCCTTATACATGGGAGTCTATGGACTGCCTTATACATGGGAGTCTATGGACTGCCTTATACATGGGAGTCTATGGTCTGCCTTATACATGGGAGTCTATGGACTGCCTTATACATGGGAGTCTATGGTCTGCCTTATACATGGGAGTCTATGGTCTGCCTTATACATGGGAGTCTATGGTCTGCCTTATACACGGGAGTCTATGGTCTGCCTTATACATGGGAGTCTATGGAGGTGAAAACTAAAAAGTCCTCTACCACAGCCAAATTTGATCACATTGTGAAACAAATCGACGTGCATCTGTATGAGGTATGGTACTATCCTTGTACCAAGTTTGAACGAAATCGCTCCAGGCGTCTCTGAGATATCTGCGTGAACGGACGGACGGACAGACGGACGCACGGACATGACCAAACCTATAAGTCCCCCCGGACGGTGTCCGTGGGGACTAAAAAGTGACACATTAATACACTGTGACAAAATGATGAAGATCATTATGACACATGAAATACTGACATTATATTCATTTCATTTTGGACTTCTGCTTTAATGTCAATTTCATTTTTGTTTCAGACCTTGCAATGCAATGATCAATTTTGTTTAACTTGTACACCCCCAATTCCCTGTCAACAGGTCCACAATTAACATTGATAACACTGGGTTTGGGCCAAACCATGGTGGTGAAGGGATTAGAATTGATATCATGAGTGAAAGATGCTGTGCCATAGTCTCCTACCTGTGATTGGAGTGACCTTCTTGAAGCGGAAACGCAGCGTCTCCAAACATGTAGGCAAATACTTGTCAAAGAGGATGGTGAGATTGGCTCTCTGTGATTGGTCTTCACGGGTATCAATCCAGCTGGTAACAACTCTGAAACAATACAATGCACAAACACCTTCATTTTCTGAAATGACTATTAACAATCTCCCCTAGCAGGAAAAGTGGGCCAATCTATCTACTGTTGTAAAACACATAGATAACTTTACCTCCTGTAAAGTGCCAGCATTGACAGACAGTATATGGAAAAACTTCAAAATTTTCTTCACAATACATGTACCTAAATGAGTTCTGAATGAAACTCAAAGTACCTGTGCTGTTTTTATTGTATCCATCGAGGGCAGCCTTTCATCAATATGGGGAAATGATTCAGCTCAGTTCAATGCATGTAGGGGTGATGTGGACATAAGATGTAATCAAATAGCTAGCTCTTGAAAGCTTTCCCATATAAAACAATAGGATTGTACCATTGTATGGGATGAAAGGGTCTAACATGGAAGCTTCCCTTTTCGGTATAAGACTTTCCTCAGTAAATAAACTGGATTTTGTGAAATGTTTGATTTAAATGAAGCCAAAACAAACACTTACGGATTCCAGCCAAGATCTGATGGGTTGATGAACAGGATACCTGCTCTGGATACTGTGGCTGGGGTAGCTGTCTTCAAGTGACTGATTTCAAATAGCAAACGCATACTTGGCGTCAGTGGGATACGTTCGTTGCTAGCCAGTGTCAACACTTTGTTGTCGTCCATGACAGTGTTGAGCGATTCGATCCACATGGGGTCAATGTCACCATCCAGGACGATCCATTTCGGTCCATCATGGGTGACATTACTCAAGTCACGCATGATAGTAGAGAATAGACCTGTTGGAAAAAAAGTGGTGGATGTTCTAGCAAACACTTATTGAAAACAGATTTCTATCAATCTGTGTATCTCTGAGCTTGAACCAAAGCCATTTCTAATTTGCACATGGGTAAAACAAAAATTTGCTTCGAGAGGTACCATTATACTATCATTTTTATCATCATTCCCCGTTGTTATTGGCCTACAGCGTCATCATATTAACAACACACTAACCTTCCACTTTGACCAATATCATTTTAAAAAATATTAAAATTTAACATCAAAAATATGTGTTGCAATGACAACAAACAAATAAAAGTATTCTTGAAGCTGCAATCAAACTAAAAAAAGATTGACCATTGGCAGATTCTTGAAAGAAAGCCAAATAAGGTAATAAAGGGAGATTAGATTAGATGTGAGAGACTGAAAAAAGACCTACCATCTTTCCATTCTCTGGTTGCAGGATTGATAATACCAAAGAGTTCATCATTGGTTACAGCCTTGGGGTTCAAGTCATGCCACATAGGTCTGCGCTTCATGTTGGAATAGGTCTTGTTCAGAGTTCTCAAAACCTGTGTTGAGAACAAAAATGAGACATTTTGAATGTTTGTCCAAATAATGTCCAACACTTGCTAAATAATTCCTCCAATGAGTTTACAATCTTCAGCCAGATTCTTGTTATTTCAAAGCCTTCAATCAAAATCCTATTTTTATCAATTTTACAAGAAACAGATCCTTTGAACTTACCTGGCTCTTTCCAGTGCCAGCATTTCCAAGAACAAACACAGAGTGACGTACATTCAACAACTCTTGAAGTTGCACAACTTTCAGGACAAAGTTGTCTTCAGCTTGCAGTTTCAGATCCAGGGTTGACTGCTTGACTATCTTCTCAAAGTCCATGTCTCTCTTACGGGGTACATCCAGGGCTGGGAACAGGTCACCAATCAGGCCCATGAAGACGGGCATGTCGTCGCTGACGATCTTGGGAATGTTGAAATCACGCAGGGCACGCATCAAGACTTGATCTTCAGGTCTGTCAGGATCACTTCTCTTCAGGGAACCAGCCACCACTAATACAGATTTGATAGCTCTCAAACCCCAATCGTAGTGATCCTGTCACAAAAGAGTGAACAATTTGAGTAAAAAATTATCAAAAATATCTTAAGGCTGTTCAGATTGATAAGGGTTCATTAAACTTGCTGACTATGCGATGTGAAAGAGCAATAATACTACACTATACTTATGGCAGAATACACCTCAGGGACAGATGTGCAGTCTCTTTTAGCTGACAGTATATACTTCATTGTAATTAAAATGAAATGGAAACTTTTGGCACATTTTTTCTGTACATTTTCACATTTTGGAACAGTGTGTCCTGCTGAGCAAAACTTGAATAGTGAAGTCCTACTCACTTGTTTGGACAAGAGTTCCTTACACAGGGTGTAGAGTGTGATGAATTTACGGGCCAATAGACGGGCTTCAAGGAAACCCTCAGCCACTAACATGATTTCACAGATCAGTTCAAAGTCAGGCACCACCATAGCACACGGTCTGAAGAGGGCTTTGAGGTTTTCTGGCAGCTCAGTACGTCCGGCATAACCAGGGTTCATGGTGATGAAAATACCAACACTGGGTACCAAGGAGATCTCCTCTCCTTGGAAAAGGAATCTCTTCTTTTTGTCACGGATGGCGTCTTGGACGGATTTCACCTACAGGCAATAAATGTAATTGAGAAACCTTGCTAGGGTGTGCAATGCTTCCAGTAAGAGATTGGTAATGATAATCATCAAAATCAATGAATGAATACATCATTGATTGAGATCACAAATCTTATAATCCATACTGGATGAAACTACTGTACACATGCTTGGTGTCTAAATTTGTACTTTAATCTTTACTATAGGAAGAGCTGATATCTGTATTCTGTGTTAACTTTTGCATAATCAATGTTGTATTTCAAAATTTACTGTTGACACTAATATTGCAATGATTCAAATGGTTATTGCAATGATATTACCTTTCTTCATTAATGTCTGTGAATTGATTTGGTTTTACACATGCCATCTGTATATTCTTGTAGTGCCAGTTGTGAGTAAACAATTAAAATTTGTATATTCGCAGCAACATACAGCGAAAAGCTCTGAGTATGACCTGTGTTCCAAAATTTTGATATTTCAGTTTCAAGCAAAAATAATGTAAAGGTGACAGGTTTATAAAGTGTAAACTGATATTTTGAAAATACTGACCTGCACAGCAACCACAGACAAGACTTCCACTGAAATTCTATTGAACTCATCAAAGCATCCCCAGGCACCAGTCTGTGAGAGACCCTTGTAAATGTTACCACAGGACTTGTAGTCCATCTGTTCTGAGCAGTTGAACACGTACACCATGATACCGAGAGCACGACCCAAATCCTTGGTGGTCTCAGTCTTGCCTGTACCTGCTGGACCGGCTGGAGCTCCACCCATGATCAAGTGAAGAGACTGGGTCAGTGTGATGTAGCATCTTGGTGGAAAAATGACACAATGAAGGACATTATCATCAGTTATCAATGTCGTGACATGTGACAATATTTAATGATTTCAAAAAGAAATCCACAGTATTTAAAATGAAATGATTCTTTCACTTTTGATAATGGTGTATCTCAAAATGAAATCATTACCATCAAAAGTTAAATGAATCCACTGTTTTTGATAATGTTGTATCTCAAAATGAAATGATTATTATCAAAAGATGAATGAATCTGCTGCTTGAGGTTAAGTTATCACTAAAAATGAAATCAACATTTATCAGAAGCGAAAAGACACTTTCCTTGTGATAACATTGTATATCAAAATGAAATCAACATCTCAAAAAAGAAATGACTTTTCCTCCTTTTGATAATGTTAAAAGCAGTTGTTGTCTAAATTCCTTTCACCTCCAAGGTTTGGCCAGTCCTATAGCTTTCACTGGTCAAGCACAGGAAAATGGGGATGGAGAGGTAAGGGTTTGACAGAGTCATCTTGAGTGTGCATACCTGTCAGTAAGTGGAGTGATGACCAGACGGGGGGTGTTTCCCAGATATTCATAGGAATACTTGAACTGTGCATCACAAATGTTGGCGTAACACTCCTTCTGTTCATCATCCCAGCGATGTCTCAGCTGGCTCTGCCATGGGAAGGCCAGCGCGTTCTCCACTTTCTTGTTGATCAGCATGGTGACCACGTCACGGGCGTGCACATCAATGGTACAGATGGTCATGATTTTCTGACGGTCGCCTGACGTGAGCTGACCGAGCAACATAGTGATCAAGTTGTTCAGTTGAGATACCTACAGTACGCAATGTTACAAGAAAGAAGGTCAGAGAGGCAGGAACTGTGAGCATGTGCAATTTTGAAAATTGCATTTTGTGGCCACTGGGGGGAAATACAATACTACAATAGCAAATATATATGTACTTAAAAGCATATAATGCTCATGATTTTTTTCCTCCTTTGTCATACACAAAATCTAGCTGTATTTTGTAATGCATGTTGAAATTTTTCGGTTGTTCAAATACAATACATTGTGGTGGTGTTAGACCAAAGGATTCTCTTAAATTCAGGTTGACCACATACTGATGCATTAAGTAGGCTTCAACTTCAAATACTGGGTTCATGCTAAGCTGTGTTGCGTTTCAACACTATCCTTAGGGGTGCATTTACACTTGTCTTATAAAAGGGACACCCTAAGAAGCAGACTAAAAGCCAGCAGAGAGATGGGACCTTGTCATCTTCATGCCTGCATGCCTGCTGAGACATGTCCATGGTGTTCAACACAGGACAGTTCACCACCCTCTACCATGTAGACCTACAGTATCTGGCAGCTACATATTGAAAAAATTCACGCAGAAAAAAAAAACGTCCAAAGATTTTGACACGTTTGTCACTTCATAGAATGAAATCCTAAAGATTGATTACCTACATATAGCATATACATGATTGTGATAAATTTACCTGCTTCTTGGAGTACTCTTTCAGTGCATTTTCATAGCCTTCTTCAAGTCTACCAAAGGCAATACCGACTTCTGTTGTCCACCAGATCTGAGTGCAGGCTAGGGCTACCTGTGCTGGATAGTCAAACAGCCACTGATCACGGGGCTTCTCTTCATAGGCAACGACAGCCTCCCTGAATTGGTAGTTGACAGTGGAACGCATGGTATCCTGTAGCCGGTTCAGCCAGACCTCTACCTGGCCTGTGCACTCACACGGCTCATCAAAGTCCACGTACTCGCCTTCTTTACTGTACATGCCGATGGCGACCTTGGTAACAGCGTCCTCTTCACCTGACTTGTCTGGTTCAAACTTCAGCTTAGCCATGTTGTCGAAGAGTTTGGACAAGTGGCGCTGCACCAGAGTGGGTTGGTTACCATTGGAGAGGATATCAAGCAAGTCAGCAGACGACACGAAGTAGAATCGTGGGAAGGCAAGACGTTTGGTTTCAAGATATTCAGCCAAGGCTTTCTCACAGAGTGTCAAACTGTGAAACGGGAAACACAAAGTATTTATATGTAAATTCATTGATGAGCAAAACAAGTATAAGAAGACAATGCAATACAGCACAGCTCCAAAATGAAGTCTATCTTTGAGTATAGGTCCTGAGTAGCAATATGGTGAACAGTGAAATTCCCTGTCCATGATGCACAGTTCTAAATTTCATGACTGGGAATTTCAGTTACTACGTCATGCAAAGCTTCGAACACTAGACGCAATGAATGCAAGTGTAAGTTTGATGCATACTCTATTTCTAATGAAACACTTACTCAGCTTGTAGAGCTTCAAGTCTATCATACAGGCCTTCCTTGTTTGTGGCCTCAACAACATTGGGTGTCTTGGAGGCATCAGCCATGAGTTCCTGCAAAAAACAATTTGTTCGGTAAGGTAAATTGGGCTTGGCTGCAAAATGCACACATGCCACAGGTAACAGAAACTTTTGAACTGATGATGAGGGAATTGAACCATGTATACCAACTTCATAGAGCAGTAGTAATGAAATGTAGTGCAGCATTGGACTACGGTAAAAATTAAGATCAGGTCTTGGAATGAAAATTACCCACATATACAGTTACAATAGCAAATTGCTGATTTTTCATATAGGTAGCCATATAAATACAAGTACACCACTTGCATGGTATGATGCGACTCATGTTCTGTGCATAAAGCTGTCATACGAGCCTCTTTTACCATATATGGACATGCAAATTTCCAGCCACTGAGTAACTTTATGTGGTATAACCTAAGATTACATGAGACTTACTTTGAAGTCAGCATCAATGCCATCAAATCTCTTGGAGTCCTCTGGCAGCTGACTACGGATATCTTCAGAGCCAATGAAGATACTCTCCAGATGTGACCAGGTACGTTGCACTTCAAACCAGATGCTGATAACTTGGTCAGCAGTGGACAACTTCTTCTGCCAGGTGGACACCTCTTCCAAGAAGTGGGCAATGTATTTGGATGTCATCAAGTTCTGCAGTTGTACCTGTAGTCCCAGGAGAAAACTGGTTCAGTAAAACTTGACTAACATAATTAAACCCCTTCACTCCAAATGCCACATATATGAATCCATCCATCTCATGGAAGACAATATTATCATACCTCACTCTGGTTGTCAACAAGCTAAAATAAATCATATGTAAATCCAATCTAACACGATAAGCTTTTGGGTGATAACTATAGCTATGTATGGTACAATGGCAATGTATACAAAAGATAATCTTACAAATGACAAAACTGTCTTTAATGAATATGTGCCCTTTACAGATGGATAAAATTATTTTTACTCTTTGTGGCTGTTGGTTTGCTTGTAATCGAGAAGTTGGCTGATTAAGGAGGTATACATAAGGACAGGTTTCAGTGTGATTCAAGTTACCTGATTATCTTCAAGAGTCTCAATCAACTCCTCACTGGACTTCAGAGTTGGTGTTCCAGTACGTGCGTGCGATTCATATTCAAATTCCATGGTGGACCAGGTTGTGTCCAATTCCCTCAGCACCTTCTCCATGCTCATTTCCTTGACGGCTTTGTCCACGATGCCTCGCACTTCATCTTCAAAGTTGTGTAAGTTGAGTGCCAGTAGATCAGCCAGGGTTGTTTCATCATCCATGACGAATTTTACCTAAATGCCAAGGGAAACAGACATTATTAGGATGGCGTTTATCATTCACCATAACATATCGATCGTGGTGCATGCTTAAATGAATTTCATGCATGAGGGACCACAACATTCTGAAAAACTTTTTTCCAGCTAATGATGGTTTCTGGAACAGACCTTCTCACCCCCATTCCTCTGTGGTTCAGTCCAGCTAAATGTCGACATCAGAGAAGTTTAAGTAACAGGATGGGGTTAAAAGGTCATATGCAATGTAAAATTCAGTATTAATTGGATCATGCCTAAAAACAAATCATGGGTATAATATTTAAAGAGATTTATTCCATGCCAAAACCAAGAAATGAGATTGCCTTTGTTCACACTTGAGAGTCTCCGAAGTAATGAATAGAGAGCATACACAGAACAAGAAACACAAACTCTTGGATTTACACTAGTACTTGACCGTGGGTACAAACCTTGATTACATTGTTCCTCTACAAATGACAGTGAAGTGAAAGTAATGAGAGGTATGATTTGTGAGTACGTATACAAATAAACATCACATTACCATGACAACACATCTAAGCAAACATAGGAGGATACAATTGTATGTAGGAATATAGGAAATAGCATTTCCAGATGCTATGATGTGTCTATGGATGTTATGGTATTGAAAATGGTCATGTGTATTTGGTAGTATGAAAACTGAGTAATTGATGAAGTCTTGGAAGGTGCTATTACATACCTGTGTTGCCTGCATAAGTTGTTGCCAATGTCTGTCTCTGATTGCTGGGTTTTGTAACTCACTGACAGCTCTCAGTGAGGTAAGCATGTTCTTCACCGTGGACTCCAGACCACCATAGGCATCCCAGGCCCTCATTTCCTTGTCCAAGCTACGGATATCCTTGGCGAACTTCTTGCAATCCATTTCCATCTGCTCCACGTTGATTTCCTGCCACAGGGTGGTCTTCCAGTCCTCTATGCTGGATCTGACCAGCACTATCATGTCCCAGAGGCTCTTGAGCATGCGCACCTCACGTCGACACTGCTTAAGCTGTTTATAGTCAGGAATGTTGACTTCAAACAGACCAGCAGATTCTTGCAACATTTCCATCTCTTGTTCCATTTCAGAGATTTCGATATGAGACTGGAGGTGTGATAAAAGAAGTGACAATTACATTACATTATACCATAGGTTGAAAAAAAAAACAGTATTTGACTGTAGATTATACAAAAACATGTGATGATGAGAAAAAAATATTGTTACATACCTGATCAAGGCCGACATATGGATCTTCACAGTCAAATCGGAATAATGCAGCCTTTCTGAAGTTCTCCCTGAATTCATGCTGCTTGACATCAAATGTGGTGCACTTCCTGCGGATAATTGCGACCTCATTAGCCTGTAGGGGAGCCACTTGTTGCTTGACTGTGATGGCAATTTTCTTGCTGTTGTTCCACTGTTCTGGAAGTTCCTGATGAAAGAAAGAAACAGAAAAAAATATTTAAGTCAGATTATATGGTAATATATTCATAAAAAAGGTTAATGTAGGACTTAACACAAACAAACACAATGATTTAGCAGCACTATTATCAATCTTTTTTAAGCTAGGTACAAATTATTCACTGATACTCAAAGGAGTTGCTGACAAGTTTAATGATACATGTTGTCAAGCCACAAAAACTAATTTGCAGATTCAGAAACTGCATTTGCAAGTCAGAATACTCAGTAGTGCAGTTTTTTTGTTTGTCTTCATGATAAATTTTGTCATTGAGGAAGTCCTGGTTTTACTTGACTTTCACAGGTTTTGTTTCACATTTCTCATGCAAGAGCTTTTGGTTGGTTTGTGTGAGCAACCTTTAAATACAAAGAAATTAAAATGTTCATCTTACTTGCAGCTGAGTGTGGACCTCTTCTGGCATTTCTTGGTCGTAAGTTTTCAACAGTTCTATCGTGAGTTTGAGTGGCTCAAACATCTCATCTGTCGTTGCCTGCCTGTCTTTGACAGCCATGAGGTGACCCATCACTTCAACTAAGCCATCATAGTCACCCTCCTCTACGGGCTTGGTCAAGCCAGTATCCGCCACCTTGATGAACTCTTGCAAGTCCGAGAGACTGTTGGTGACGTGGTCGATGAGGTGCTGCTTGAACATGAAGCTCCATCTCTTCACGATGTTCAGCAGTGCCTGCTTGAACGGCCTGGCATCCACACGGAACCACGCGTCAAACACCTGGGTGCCTCGCACCTCTTCCACTTCCATGTAGATCTTCTCATAAGTGTCCACCTGGAAATGAAAGCACAGAACAGACATGACTGATGCGTGTAGTGTGAGACAATCAAGAGAAGTGACGCTACTTTAACCCTTTTAGAGCTGACTTTCTGGTCACTAGTACTAGAACGACACCTATATATCAAGGGGTTTAGGCCTGAAAGGGTTAATACATTACTTGCTCCAACCACAATTGTACAGACAAACCAAAATCCTTTTTGCTAGAAGAGCAATGCATTACTCTAGTATGTTTGTTCTGTAGTCAATGTTTTTCCCATTAAAGTTTAAAACAAGTTTGCATTCTATAGGTTGAGATTTCCAGTGCCTTTTTATTTGATTAGAAAAGCATCCCACAGATTTCACTTGCCTGTTCCTTGAATTGGTCCAGAGTGGGTGGGGACTCTGGTACGCCATCCTCCGCATGGGCTTCAATTTCTTCAGTTGTCAGGACATGGTTGTAGAGCAGGAACTGTCGCATGAATTCATTACGGTCGTCCACCCACAGATAGGCGTAGTTGTCAAATGAGTTGCGGTACTCCTGGGCTTTGTTCATGACTCCCTGGATGCGATCCATCACTTCTTGTCTCATCTCCGATAGATCAAGCATGTCTTCCAGATCAGACTGCAAGAAGAAAACATTGTTCATAATAATATTTCCTACTGAAGCTAGTATGCTTCCTGTAATTTAGCTGAAACTATTGACTTTGTCTTACTGTTGCAAGAGATGAAGATGCTGTTTTTTTCAAGAAAAATTGAAACAATATATAGTGCTACAATGTATAGTTTCACTATTACCCTGTGTATTTCTAACACTAACAGTTGAGAAACAAGAAATATGTCATCGTTTCAGTTTTGTCTCTAAGTAGGAATATAGGGTGATTTTTAGTGTTAAGCATATTTCCAAAAATGCAAATCAATACATTTGTATTACAAAATACAAAATAAATACACAAATATGGCAAAAATATCTTTGAAAGTTAGCAACTTCGTCCCTGTGGAAGAATGAAGAAGTCACGTCTGAGAACAAAATTAATGGTGTTTATTTTGTCTCACCTGGTAGTGTTCCATTCCACTGTGTTCAGCAAGTCTCGGCACCAAGGAAGACATTTTGTAGATGTCACTGACCAACATTTCAACGAGGTCATAGAAGCCATCTGACACACCGAAATCCAGTGATGGCACGAAGACCATCTCTGGGGCCTGGAGCTCCAGCTTGGCTTCAAACAGTGCTTGAGAGGTAGTTTTAACATCTGTATTATCCAGCAAGTAGTTGAGACTGCAGTGGATGCAATTGAAGAAGCCGTCCACAACCATGTCATCAATGTAATCAATGTATGCTTTCCAAATATCAGAATCTGCATTTCCCTGGAAAAATTCTAAGTTTTGCTGTAAAAAAGGAAAAAAAATCAGAGTATGTCAGTAACCACGACAACAAAAAAAGTTTATCATGAATCTAATACAGTTGACATACAGTAAAATTAACTTTTACCTAAACGATTTTTATTAGAAATGGTCAGTGTAAATTTATGTATTTCACTGATGCACCAGAAACATAATTTTGAAATGGTGATTATCATTATCATTGCAAGTATCCATGGAAATAAACGTTTTATTTGTAGTCTTTTAATTTCAACATATGTAGTAAGTCATACTAGAAATTTAAGCTTTGACATTCTCAAACAATATGACATTAACCTGTCACCTATCTGTATTAAACATTTTTATCTTTTTATTTGTAGCTTTTTAAAACTTTTGAATTAGTCATCCATTAATAGTGAAATACATTGACGGAAATGTGATGTTTCTTACATTAACCAACTCTTTGATTTTGTCCCCATCAGATTTGATTTCACCATAACGTTTGTTCAGCCTTTCTTGTCTATCATCCAAGCCGAGCAGAGCTGAGTCTTTGAGTTCTTTCCTTTCGTACAGAGGCACTTTACTCCATTCGCCCATGATCTTTTGAATGTTTTCAATGTTCTGTTTGGCCTTCTGTACTCTCTGCTGCAGGTCGTGTACTTTGTCCCGTGTAGTCTGGATGTACTCCCAGATGCCGTCCTGGTTCCAGTTCAATGTGTTCTCTGCCTGTTCTAACTTGGTATCAATCTCAGCTAATTGTCCTTCAATGAGGGGGTACTCCACCTCAAGCACTGTCTCCCTGACTTCATTGTACCATGCAACTGTTAGATCTAGATTAGCACGATATTGATGGAACGTCTCATGCTTCTCGTAAAGTGCTTTACCCTTTTCTGGAATGTCATCTGTACCTCTGATGTTCAGATACTTCACTTCACGCAACACTGCAACAAGCTGAGGAGGAAAAACGTAACACATCTGAAAACTTTTCTGCATGAGTTTCAGCCAAAAAGCCAGTTCTTTTCAATGGTGTGGTTGGACATACACATAAGACAGTTGAAGGATTGTCTCTGTAATTAATCCTACCCACCTTCCTTTTTTTTATTTCCACATGTTGTGACATAAAGCATAAACACAAAGAACTTCCTATGAATGCAAGATCACACACCTTACACCTTATGATTATATCTTCATGTTTGTTAAGATTACAGCCTGGCAAAATAGCACTACTATGGTTTATTTGTAATGATGTCACTGTTCCACCACTGAAGTGCAAAAATAAATATTTGTCCGAAAATTTTGACAAGTCTTTCAGTATACACTCTCGTTGGAATAGTGATTTTGGTGGAATTGAAGTACAATAAAAAATCAACACGTCAAGGGATCTAACCTCAAGTTGCACAAAAAAAGACAGGTGCATGAACACAAATTTGTCTGAATTTTGGATGGTTTATAATATTTTGTATCAAATCTACGACAGCGATGAGCACTACCTGCATGAAGAATGTAAGGCGATACAACCAGGATATATTTTTCCAGCCAAAATTACCGTGTCATAGAGTGATGAACTCAGCAGTACCATTTGACCATTCTTTTCCAGATTTCTCATTGACTGAACTTATGCAGTAAATCTTTTTTGTCTTTTGTGATATTCATCACACTAATGATTTGCAGTTTTTACAGATTCATATCACACATACCTGTGGGTCAAAGTTGACTGTTATGAGTTTGGTTTCGCCATTCCTAGTGATCAGCGGCTGCCCTAGATTAAACTGACACTTCTCTTCAACACCCGAAGTCCAATCTTGGTAGACCTTCTCATCATATCTGAGGGAGAATGGAAAACAAATCAAGTGATTTTAAATAACAGAAAGAGCAAAGATGGCTTGGGAATCATGAAGTATGATGCTAGTATTATAGTCCACATAAACACATTTCTGCAACATCTGCCCTCTACCCTAATCCATAGTGCTCTGCATTGGTTCAGATAACAAAATGTACTACAATATGACATGTTATAGTATTAGTAGACAACCTCTTGGGCATGAAGGCTAGTCTTAAATTGTTCAAATTTGCAACAATAATCCAATTTACGGTTGTTTGCCTGAAAATATATTATTTTTGTATCAGTAAATTCCAGTGAGTATATTGCACAAGCAAATATACCAGTGTCAATTTTTCTGTTCTATGTCTGTGTGTTTGTTTGCAACCTGATTTAACAAAGTCTGTCTTTGATCAGGGTAAACACGTTCAAGGAAACGAAGACTGTCCAATGAAGTATATCGTCAAAACCATAAGTTTTGGCGAGACTAAAGAATTTTGGGTCCACAGGAAGACGTTCAAGTTTAACAATGCTACATAACAAACATACACGTTAATTTCTATCTATTGTAAAAGGTAACAGAAGAAAACTAGATTGTTATCACACAAGAGATTTGAACAAACTATTCTTTAGGTGCATCAATGGTTCATAATCATGTTAACTGTGTGTGAAGAGTACAAAGTACGACGCTCACTTTCCAAGAAGGTTCATCATCTCTTCATACTTTGTGAAGATGATCTTGGCATCTTGGCTGTTCATTATCCTGTAAATGTGAAGGACAGTTCAGAAATTAGCACAGAGTTTGTGAGCAGAACTCTACTGCATTATGATTTACAAGCCACACATTTTAGTAGGTAACACATGCAACTGAACTCCAAAGCCTAACCACTGATGATTTGTTAGTATTAGCTTATTTGCTTCCTTGATCCAAACACGACATTTCCTTCACTGTGTAATTTTATTAAACTTTGGCCACTTTGCTGATAATGCCTTTTGTGCCGTGACAAATAAAGCTTTTCCATAGCATTTTTAACATCATTTGAATTTAGCATAAACTTCAACATGAATTCTGTTCTTCTAAAACATAAAGATTATGTAGATAATGAGATATAGAAAGCACACACACACACACATACACACACACATGCACTCACACACACACATGCGCACACCAACAGGTCAATAACTATCATGAATGGAGACATTGTAAATGATTCTGGTTGTAAATTTAATTCAATTGAAAACCAATTAACCACACCAATATACGTAAGCAACACCAACGAGACAGAAAAACATGCAATAAAGTGCGTGCAAATTTCAGTCTATACCAGTATTAAACAGTAGAAATCTTGAACACATTTTCTGATTCTTTCAAAGAATGTCATAATGATGAAAGATTTTAAAGGAATTACACATTGTCAGGTAGTAATGGATTGTCCGGGAGTAAAGAACGGACAGAATATGCAGCTTGTCTGATATGAAACTTGATGGGCCAGTGGCTGTAACATGTGATAGTTTTTTGTTTTCATGTCGAACAGTTTTATGCTGTACTCCTTGAAGTATGTTGAAATATCCAGTATTCAGCTTGTCAGCTCAGTCTGTACATGTGTAGATTGCATTATTTTTGTTGACATCTGAATTCTCGTCCTGACTAAAATTCAAATGTAAACAATAACAGTACATTTCACAAGTATAGATGATGTGTTGACAAGCTAGATAGTTGGTGTCTTTCAGGAGTAGAACTAGATGTTGACACATAAAACAAAAATATACGAAAATCATCAAATGCTATAGCTACTGGGACTTAGATAAGTAAGTTTTTGAGCTGTTTAATCCATATATCTAAAGACCGAACGTAAGTAAGTTGGATCAAACCATTTCAGTAACGGGGATGTTAGAGGTTGGACATGATTAGTCTATCACACTCTTTGAGAAGAATCATTAAATAAAAGTCTATTAACAATGCCAATGTTACAAGCTCACGCAAAGAGGAAAGTTTTGGCTTTCATGTAGCGTTACCTCTGGATTCCAGTTCTGCAGACATGTAATGTTCCAGTTGGTGTCAGGTGAAAAAGTTTGATACATTTACGAGGGGAAAAAATGATAAATAAGCAAGACAGGAATGAGACGAGAGAATATGCAATGTGCAGGATGATGGAGACAGACCTATATGAGCTAAGAAGACATTATCCAGGGGAGGGGGGATGGGTAGTTATGCAGTATACTGGGTACGTTAGGTTTCTGGGTCATGCATCCAACGCGTCAAGCCATGCATCAGTTAGGCGAGGCATCATAGTCCAAAACAAAATCAGACATCTCACAGTATGAGTACGTCACAAGGCCTGCATGCAGTGCATGGAAATTGATCAATTGCACAGGTCGCAGAATAGAAAAATTTGAGCAAACTCTTGTAGACTTTTCAGTCATTTGGGAGGGGGGGGGGAAGGCAAATCATGCTTCTGCTGATATATTTGTGAAACAGGACCATACTTACGGATGCTCAATATGCTTGAAGTTGCCCATTGGGATGGATATACGTTGTCTGAGCTCGTCAGACCATTTGAGAGCACCGGCAACTTCAGGCATATTCTTATTGACCGGTGCTTTGCCATCTGCAGCTTCGTCAATTGCCATCTGTTTGTCGTAGATGACCTTAGCATCATCCAGCTCATTGTTGTACATTTCCAGCAAGAGAGGGTACTTGCTTTCAAAGTCCTCGCGGATCAAAGGCCTGTCCAACAGTGTACCATAGCAGTCCAGCAGCTGAAACACAAACGGTGTAACCAGACTGTGTCAGAAACAGTAGACAGTTGCAAGACTACAGTACATCAACAAAATCAAGGTGTGACATGCAACTTTCACAACACGATGAACTGAATCATTTACTGTACGCTACCTGTTCACCTGTACTTCATGGCACTACTATCCCTCTGACTAATGATACCCTATTATTGTGCATGGATGCTTGAGCAAGGGGGATATAGGAAGGCTGGGAAGGACAGCCGGGAACAATATAGGTCTCTGCGGTAACAGCATATTTAACAATCAGTATGTAGATAATATTTATCAATAGGAAAATGATAATGGTGATAAACAAAAATTGTGATGTTTGATATTGTTGTATCTTGAGGGAAGAGGTTCTAAGTTGCCTGGTACTGCGAACTGTAAGGTGTCATTGGTCAAAGTATCCTTCTGTGGAAAATAACTCCAATGTTTAATCTGCTCTTTTGTAAATTTTTAAAACTTTCTTGTCTTAAAAGGATATCAAAACCATTTACAAGTTCAAATCCAGCTTTATAAGATCCTGGACCATCTTGATTACAATAAAAAAACACTGTGGACACCCACACAAATACGGCAGTGACAAAGGCAATGATAGCCGACAATGCCGGCAGACAGAGAATAGCTTGTGGCATGCACACAAATGGTGTTACACTATACCTGCAGTTCATCATCATCACAACATATTCCACATGACGGCACATTACAAAGCTTTGCTTTCTGAACACTGGCATCTCTACTTACAGTTATGCGATTTTGTAACAGAAAATTGAACAGCTGAAAGAACTGTACAGAGGAGCAGCAGACACGAAAGACAGAGACATTTTGAGAGTTAAGTTAGTGGTGAGAACCTTAACAGCAGGTTTGCCCATCATGGAGTTCATCACTCAAGCCTGCAGTGGCCACTAGCAAATGAATGCAATGGAACACATATTTTACCATGCATGACATATCTATTATTCTTACCTCTGTCACAGCAATGGGTATAATTGTGTATTTTTTGTGAAGTCACTTCCTATTGACACTCTGGTACATTTTATCATTGTTTATTTTTCTGAAGTCAATATCTATTGACACTTTGGTATGCTTCAATTTAATTCAAAATCCCCTTTGACTGACTAAATCATGAAAAGTAAAAAGGCATGAAGTTTTCAAAACACATTTTTATTACTATCAGCTGTGAAAGAGCTAAGTACACAAGGAAATCATAGGGAGGACTAGAACATTACATAAACAAGAAACACCAACAATCAAGATGTTTGATAAAGTGAAAGTCAGTCAACAAACCCAACAGAAATGACCAGATTTCTTTGAAATGAGCTGTGTACATACCTTGAACACTGATTCCACACCTGAACAGTCATCAAAGCCTTGACACAGGATAGCACCAAGTCTTCGATCTAAATCATTCAACTGTTTTGTGAAGATTTCATAATCCTCCATAAATTCCTACAATCAGAAAAGTATTTTTTGGTAAAATCAGAGCACATTTTCTTTGATACATTTTCACATATATGACATATTGTTATGTTCTCATTGCATATTGCTTGACAATGATTTCCTATTTACAGATTTAGAGCAAATCTAACCTGTGTGTTGGGATCCAAGGCATCATATGAGCGTTCTCCAAAGACCTTCACATACTCTTGGAATTCTTCAAAGATCTGTACAACCTGGGCACTGAGCATTCTTCCCTTCATTCCTCCCATTTCCGTCTTCTCCAGCTTCAAGAACTCAATGGTTGTTTCAAACAATTGCTGTGTAGAAAGAGTGAAAGAGCAGGCAATGTTCATATTCATTGGCAACACTGAGAATTATTCTATGACCTACACCTGTTGCTTCTGATGATATTGTAAATGACCCTAACACATTGTCAAATATGCTTATAAAAATATACAAATGGCTGTAATGTATTAAAAATAGCTGTAATGTGTTGAAAATTACATTGTACATCTCAGCAATTTCTGTATGCTATTATCTGTGCTATGGTGTGCATATATGGCACATTCAATTTGATACATTTGATTCCAGGCTCGGAAATTCATGATAGTATTGATAAATTTTCTGTTTACCTCAAGAATCTGAAGTCTCTCCATGAAATTATCCATTCTTGTGAACACCATGGCACTGGAAAACTCCCACTCCTTGGGTTCGTCACCATTCTTGAAGTAGTCCTTCAGCTTGGCCCTGTGATCGTCATACGCATCACGGAATCCTTTCAGGACATTAATAGCCACTGTGGTTTTCTCCAGTGACTCTTCAGCCTCGCCTTTGAATATCTCACCAGGCTCAAGATATGTTCGTGCCTGAGGGACAAGGCAAGAAAGAGGGGGAAAAATATTAATAAATATATGGGGGGAAAAATATTAATAAATATATGGAAGAAAGCTTGTAAATGTTTTGTTGAAAAGTAAAAATGATTCTTGTTCTTGGTCCTCACTTTGTTGCATCCGAGTTGAGAAAGCTAAGAATGCTGAAAAATGAGAACTTCATATTTAAACACCCTATGGCATAGGTAAGAGGTTTGGCCTCTCACGATCATAAAAAATAGTAAAACTTTTTTACAGTATTCATTGGTAAAAGAAAAGACTTGTAGGCAAATTAGAGCTTTGTGAAAAATAACAAAATCAACAAGGGCCAGGTGAATTTTGCATCTGCAAGGCAAAATTAAAACAGAACTTACCATTTCAATCAGCTGATTGCAGATTTCTTGGAGTAGAACAATTATTCTGGCTGGCGTACTGTAATACTGAGAATGGGCCCAGATGAGGCATACCATGTGCATCAGTGGTGGTAGGAGTGGTGCCAGATCACTGAAATCAACTTGTTCAAAGTCTTCAAGCTGACGCTGAAGTGGTTTCAAGTGAAGACTGATGTCTTGTGCTTCTGTCAAGGCTGTGTCAAAACAGATCAGATGAATAAAACAATTGTCGATGGTATTATATTATCATTTCCAAAGCTATTCCAGTGTCCAGTTCATCTTGTGCAAATGTCTCCATCATGTGCATTTCAATTTTTTTTCACGACAAAAAAGTGATAATCATACATCAACCTACCAGCTACAACATCTCTGAAGATGTTCTTGAATGTTGGAAAATAGCTGCTCTGTGTTTTCTCAAGGAGCTCAGCCATCTTACGGACCTTTGGGTCACGAAGCTGCAATGATACAGACATGGGAGGAAGAGCTATTAAAATCCACATGAAATACCTATTTGTGATGTTATGCAAGGTTAGCCAGATGCAAAATAGACATCTTGCCCTCATTAAAATGAAAAGAAAATATATATGAAGAAGAACTTTGCAGTAGAAAATCTTTCATTCCATGTGCTCAGATGTGGAATACTGTAAATTTTTCATTTCTACTCTTAAGTCATGGTTGAATAGGCTGTACTCTCGTGTCAATGGCACAATACAGCATACTTTGCCACTATAGTTCAGCCTAATCTAATTGTTTCTAATGGTGAAGATGGACTTCAACATAGCAAATCAGGTTTGAAAGAGCTTTAGATATGAATTCTGTTTCAAGAAAAAACTCACCTGATCATAAATGCATTCAAGGTTTGCACATTTAGCTTTCCAGAATTCAATCTCAACCAAAGGTCCGGGATTAAGACCCTCAAGTAAAGGTTGTGCAGAATCTCTTTTCAATACTTCTCTGATCTGATGAGTCCAGTCAATGATGACTGATTCAATAGCATGTACAAGGCCACGATCATAGCCGTCACCCCTGCAACACAAATTTAGGATGTGCTTAGTATTACAACTTATATTATAACTTACATAATTGACAAATTTAGATTATTTTAGTTTGAATAATTCAACCCTGGATGTGAAAGCCATAGAGAAAGGGCAAAATTACCATCAATAATAATTTCATGCAAATTGTTTTAATAGATGGAAAATGTCAGTCTTTGGAAAGTACAAGTATTTTGTTGATATTAGACTTCAGTTACATTTTTAGCCAAAGTATCCTGAAATTTTGATGAAATAGCTGTAAACATACAGATCTTTTGCCATATACTTGAACAGAACTGAAAGAAATAAAATACCATATCTTCCATATACACAACAACAAACAGTTTCAGCAATCTGCAAACCTCCCTGTACAGTATAGCATTAAGTATTGTTGTGAAACACAAATGTATTTTTACAACACAACTGTTTAATTTTAATGGACGATTTTTAAAAAAAGTAATTTCATTTTTGTTGTCACAAACATGAAAACAACAGTCCCTGTAATTATCTCCTGTAATGTTCCATACACAGCTGTAAACAGGTGCAAACTCTTTTTTACACCATAGCACATAATGTTTTCACTCACTTTTCTTTGGCTTCTTCTGTAGATTCTTCTACTTTTTCTGATCCTACAGGCAATGGCAGGAGTGTTTTGCCACTGACTTGTCCTGACACAACATACACACTGCTCTTCAAGTTGTGTATGTGCCTAAGTACATCCTGTGATACTACATTTGGCCATTGTTCATGGTTGCGTGGGTTGGATAACAGAGGTACGAGTACCTACATCAATTAAAGAAAATCACGAAATGCATGGATTGAAGATTAATCATGCTGTGGAAATTGATAATTTTATCAATATCATAACTGATTTGGGAGGCTTTTTTACTTTGATCAGATGTTAAAATTGGTAACTAATTATTGCTACTTTGATGACTGCCTGTTTGGTTTTGTTGCACCTTTAAATGTTTGCTACTTGGCAACAAAATGTCAAAGGTAAATGACTTAATAAAACTTCCCAACAATTCAAATCGTGTAAATGCAGTACTAATGTTAAATGGATACATTTCTATTTCCTGAAATTAAATATTGAATGATGCCTATCATAATGCTTGACCAAAAGGTTTCCATGCCAGCAGTGTCATTCAGAAAATTTCTTAGTTCATTGGCAGCAGTTTGCAGGTGATTCCGTACAAGGTCTTTCAAGATGCACATAAAAATATTCTACACTAGACTGTCACGTTATCCCAATAAAATTTTCATTGTTCCACACCATAATCCGGCTCTGCATCTGAAGGTTTGAGCAAACAGCTTGTGAATAATTTAGAGATGAATCTTTTCAAGGTAAAAATCAATACATCTGGTCCTCCAAGTGAAATGACTTGGCAGTATTCTTTGAATATTGTCTTAAAGCTCAGCCTTAAAACGTCACACTGCGTGAAATTTGTCTGTATCGATTTCTTCTAAGCTTACCCATGATAGTAAATCTGCTTATTTAGTTATACTCAAATACATTATCTTCTATGTTGAAGTGCAGGAATTATACTGTACATGATGGCTACATTTTTGTAACTTGATTCCATAGAAATTAGAATTGTGTTTCGCATCGATTTCATGAATAGTTAAGAACAAAAATACCGGTCCTTACCTCATCAACAAGCGCTGACAGTTGTTCTAAAGGTGAATACGAAAGATCTCCATAGGCTAAAACGCTGCGCATATTGTCTTTCTGGACGGCATCTTTAGTCTTTCTCGAGAAATACACGGCCTTCTGTTTCAAACTCGTCGGCCATTCTAACTGAGGTTGTAAAAGTCCAGCCGGCGTGACTGTGATTATAAGCTGTTGATTTTCAGGTTTTTCAAAAAACTCTGTCATGAGCACCCGATTGTCATCGATTCCGATGCATTTTGCCCACTTGTCAGGCTTGAGCTTGAAGCTCTTCAACACATAGTCCGAGATAATTTCAAATCGTGGATCTGCTGGATCTGCCATTTTGGATTTCTTCGGTTACTCGGTCGCTGTCAAAAACTATATACTTCAACAGTTTTGCTGAGAAACAGCCCACGTCATCAACGTTGTCGGAAATTCGGAACTAAATGCCTTAAATTTTTACCAAAATCAACTCACTTAGCCGACTGGAGACATGGAGGGACACTTCTATCCACCTCTTTCTCCAGCGAACTCGCGCTCGCAAATATTCTCTCGAATCAAAATGGCGGCGTGTTGACGAGCGGAGCCCAGCCGTTGTCAATGACAACATCCAATAAACAGTCCGCTGGGTTCGTTTTGTTTTTTCTTTCCTCCAGTGCGTTGGTTAGGTAACACCAAACGTCCTTGGCGTGTATTTCTCACGCGCAGCTGCAGAGATCATAACAGAGAGCACACAGGAGTGAATAGTCGGATAAATATAGTATAAATAGCATACTATATAGCTCGGTGCAGAAGGTTCGGCTGTAAACTATGATATCAAATGTAATTCATACGCTTTCAATGATGTTATCAAGTTTTTCTGAACAGGTAAAAAGCTCTGTCCCGACGTAAAAAGTTACTAAAACTGTCTTATTGATAATATAAATTTTTCAAAATCATAATGTTAATACCATATTTCTTTGACTATTTACTCCTAGTTCGTCTGTGCTTACTAAGTGAGAGATGAACCAGTTGAGTAAGGGAGCTGGAGGAAACGGGTCCATTTTTTACCGATGTGACAGCAATATACAATATTACTTTAAAGCAGTTTTTTTTTATTAATTAAAGGCTGATGCAAAACAACCAGTGCACAATTGAGCTAATTGATCTCAGACAGTACCTATTTTACAGTTACCGTTCAAGTACTTCTTTTACACATGCATAAAAATGAATTAGGCCTATATTTACAAGTTATGGTGTGTTCAGAAGTAACCTATCACACTACTCCTTCACACTAAAATGGTAACTGGCAGATAATCCTTACCGAGGAGGCGACTCTTCTGTGCATAGACCATAGTCCTGCATTTAAATAATGACACATGACAGTGAGGGCAATATCACTATTTGTGGTCTGCCCAAGGGATGATGATCCTGACCGAAATATGAAATATTGATGATGGCGAGGGTATCATCAATATTTTGGTCAGGATCATTCTCGAGGGCATGCCACAAATCGTGATATTGGCCGATCTTCATGTGTTATTCATTTTATTACACTGAACATTTGAAATCATCACAAAATCCAGTATTTGAACTGCGCGCATCGAACGACAGATTGTAACCACGCGCAAATGTTTGAATGAACATAATACATCTCATGCAAGAGTTCCTGGCGAACTTGTGTTCGAACGGCTAGCGATAAGTTATAGCGGGCAACAGTCCGGAGCAAGAGTCGAGGGCAAAAGCAAATCGAACCATGTTATATCACTTTTTTTTAGAATGTCACGTGGCAGTGCGAGAGAATTAAGACGTTAAACTTAAACGTATGGATTTTCTTCCGCTTCATAATAAAATTTAATTTACCGATTTAATCCCTTTTTGCACACTCCCAACTAGCCATTATTGCACTTTTTAACCCCCCACTATAGCTCTGCATAGCACATGTGGTGGGAGGCCGTATAACGCTGGTAACACACAGTCCTGCCATGCAGAGCTTTTGATTTGATTTGATTTATTTAGCACTTAAAAAATTAACCATACAATACAAACAAGAAAAAAGACAAAGACAAAAGTGCTGGGATAACACAGAAAAGTTAAAAACTTATTTCCACTGTGCTCCCACGAAAAATAGAATCACAAAAGCTACCCCCACTACAGCTATTGCAAATTGGTAATGTAGTGAATATATATAGCTAGTTGGTATGGGTAAACTGAAAACTTCAGGATTTTCCTGTGGTCCTAATGTTTCGGTCATACATATGGGATAAACAGTGAAGCAGTTCCCGAAAGTATTTGAATTGCTTATTTGGAGTTGTTTACCTTCTAAAAAAAAGCAAACTGATCAAGTTTACATGGAAAACAAAGGACCAGCAAATGTCAACATATACCAATGCGAGAACCAGGGACTTGCAAACAAACGCCGCATTGCATTACATACAAATGCCGCATTGCATTACATGTGTCAGCCAAAGGTGGTTGAATTCCTCAAAGAATGAGTGTTTCTAGAAGGAACTTTTTTCTTGTGTATGTACTGAAAAGGCAATTTTTTTCATTAGTGGTCAACAATAAATTTTATTTTCCGAAAATTGCCCGGCTGCCACAGTAATCATGGGGCAATCATAAGGACTTTCTCTTTGCATTTTTCAGACCACTTTGTGCCATCAAAATAAGCCAAAATAATATTTTTTAGCTGACTTTCAATCGCACTTTCTTTGCTTAGCAGTGGTTAATGTAGTGCTATTACCAGCAGTACGCCCTGCTTTCAACAGGGAAAGGCTGAATAGTATTTTCCCCATATTTGAAGAGACAGAAGCTGTAACTTTCATAACTTTTTGCTACTATTTTTTGTTTTGAATATCAACGGCAAGTACTTGTTTTACTAGTGACTCCCCTATGTGGAAACAACGTGCCGCTCAGTTTGTCAAGAAAATGCGTGTACGCATAAAAGGGCATTATACATATTATTTCATACTTATTGCCGTTATAACACGATCAAACCAAAATAAAACATAACTTTAAGATGTGATGGTGCAGAAGACGATGTTCGGGCAACAAACGTCAACACTCGTCATTATTCGCTACGTCGATAGGTGGCGTACTTACGGGCCAGCAGCTTTTCGATTTCATTGTTTTCAACCAGCCTTGTAGACTTGCTGACTTGAAGTCTGTGATTTGTGAATGTTTGAGTGGAGTGAACGCAATGATTTGTATTCTGCTTTCATGTGAAACGCGCGCGTGAGTGGACGCGATGAGTAGGGTGAACGCGATGAGTGGAGTGAACCCCGGGGGGGTAACTCCATGGCTAATAGTACGGGGGGGGGGGGGGCTCCGCACGAACATGGAAACCCAAACTGTTGTGATACCAGTTTTGAGCAAAAAACCCTACCCTTTCTGATACCTAGTTGTGGAAACGCAGCTATCTCTTGGCGGGGTTACGTAGTAGCGTGAGTTGCTAAGTGAGTGGCGGGGTTGACCTTTGACCCGCATAGCAACTCACGCTACCCCGCCAACAGATAGCTGCGTTTCCACAGCTATCTGATACCATACCATACAATACCATACGTATACAGATACAACTCACTCGCCTTGCGTACCAGGGGTACCAACAGTCAAACCGACAGATCGGAAATATTGATGGTAGATCTGGGATGTAGATACATGGGTTTCCAGTGTTGACAGCATGATTTTTTAACAAATGTCAGTTTGTGTTTAAAACCGGACCCTTTCTCATACCAACACCTCGTGAAAAGTATACCCTTTCTGATACCAAACAGTGCAAAAAAAACGACCCCTTTCGCGCGGACCCTCCCCGTATAGCCATCTATGGGAGTTACCCCCCCCCCCCCCGGGGAGTGAACGCCATACAGCGGAGTTTCATCCGGAATCCGGCAGAAACTAACTCACTACTGCGCAGACTCAAACGTGACCCATTCAATCGCTGGGAAAACCTGGCGTGAAATGAAAATTCCGGATAGGTTTGTACGAAATAGGAGAGACACAAGAGAAACTATTATAAGTGATTTTATTTTTTTTTAAATTCACCGACTTGAACCAAGTCTACCAGCCTTGGCTCCCGAGCTCGATACTCCCATGCGATAGCCTTCCATAACGCTTTTACACGGACACAATTTATTGAATTAGGGCATCAATAAAGAAACAGAACAGTGAAATTTAAGAATTTTTTGCTCAAGTTCCATACGTAAGTACACCAGACGATAGATAGATTGCGCAAATCGCAAACATTAGCAAATGTTTATGGAAGCAGTGAAACGTCAAAATTTGTATCCTTGCCATTTCTGCGGTAATGTACATTTACTGTATTTATGCGCGTCGCTTTGCGCGTTACTGGCACGTGGACTCATCATCGGGGAAGGAATAACTTTTTTTTAGTAATAGCGTATTCACTTTCCAGCGCTATCTGTAAATGAATCTACCAACAGGATTGAATAAAAGTATTACTTTAAACTTCCTCCATCTGACAATCCGGTACTCATCCCTGGCTCTTCCAATGCAGTATACAAATAATTCTTGTAGACATACGTGATCTTCCAGGGAAGCGAGTTGACCAAAGGTAAGCAAGCCTTACTTCCGAAATGTATTTATTCAGACGACCAACAGAAGTTAATTCCCAATTACAGGCTTCGCAGAACTGAGCAAAAACACACAATTTAAAACAAACATACAATTGACGTAAAAAATACCATAGTCGGATGAACATACAAATCACGAATAAAAACAATTCATTATACTAGTTTTAGAAAGACTAAATCTATCGAAAGTGTGAGTTCTCGAACTCAGTTTTGATATATAGTTATAGGTGCTTAAAGCACGGGGCATAAGGAGTTTTTACGAAAATTTATTCTGGAAAAGGGTACCCGAAATAAAAAGTTTACACGCAGATTGCTTTGAATATTCAGTGGAATTTGAGTTAAGTAAGACCAGTATACCACACAATGGATATATTTATACAGAAAACTAAGATCGGCAACCTTCCTAAGATTGTAAAAAGGATGCAATTTGAAAAGTTTACATAAGTCTGTGTATCCTGAAGAAATAGCTCATATTTACTTGAAACACAAATACTTCATAAATTTCTTTAGAACGCATTCAATCTTATAAAAAGACTTAACATCACGGGAATCTTTGCGATAACGCTTAAAAATTCATGGTCATGGATTGCTTTCATAACTGCATTATCAATATGCACAGAGAAGTCCATGGATTTGATGGATCTACTGAGGATGACACTAAAGTCCCTTACAGATGTACATCGTGCAATCCGGAACAAGATGATGAGTACTTTAACGTCGAAAAAAATGTAATCCTTAATATTCAAAGAAGCTACAGTACATGCAGCCGCAACCCTGAATAGTCCATATGTTCATTATAAATTCATTATTCCTCATTGTATACTAAACATGACAAACCAGGTACCCTGGTACTCCTGAGGGAATCGTGGTCAATGAGCGCATGTGCATTTCGTTTCACAGCACAACGTATTTCACTATCAATTATTAGCTCACCACACTCGCTTCAACATCCATTAACGAAAATAATTGCACAACGGACTCAGATAACTTCGAACGAGTGAATTTTATGCAGAACGTTTTGCAATAAAATGTACATTTACTGAACCGCGATAACGACTCACAAGGTACAGAGTCTATATCGCGTTTAGCCTCGATCTGGAGAGCTATCATTGGACGTACGTACGTGGGCTTGCTCGGAATGTATTTTTAAGTCAATTGTTTGTGCGATGGCACCATTTTATGATAATATGCACTATTATAATAAAAGTTTACTGACTTGATACGGCTTGCATTTTACTTCCCATTTTTTCATTTCAAGATTGATTTCCTTCGACTTTACGAAATGTCCAGCTGGGTGAGGCCCTCAATGTGATATTTACAGTAAAGATACATGCGTTAGCCCCAACAGCGCATTTCACAATTTCACACATCACCCAACAAACAAAATGATTAAAATCATCAAAAACTGACTTCTCTGACATAAAATATAATAGTTTGAACTCACGATAAATCTAAACATTAAATATTAATTATGTGATGGATTCACCATCCTTCAAACCATAGACCCTCGAGAAAAAACGTTTTTCTCGAGGGTGTATGTTCAAACACAGTAACAGGTTCACCCCGAACCTTTCGTGTAATTTCGTGTACTTTTTACCATTGTCTGCCCCAACCAAATGCCCCAACCAACCCGTGTATTTTACGGTTTGGACGTGGCGAGGAAGATGTAATCGCGTGTTATCTTTATGTTAAATTGCGCAAGTGACACGTACATGAAAATATTTCAAGTAACATCGTGATTCGTGATTGTATGTGGTGCTAAAGTTACCGTGCGCTATTTGGTAGGTCGATTGCGCAAACAAGATGCAAAACCCTGGCAAAACACCAAGATGACGTAGCGCTTGTTTCGCGAATGGCCTAGGCGGTCATGTGATCAGATCATGTGACAATGACATCATTGCAAAACACTGCAGCGCGCACCCCACACTGGACCGAGAGGCGATCTATCGCCGTTCATTGCGCCTTTAGAAATCCAAACTGTCTGGAATGAGGGGCGACTTCTGAATGAACTTCATTCTTAATGGCACCGTCTCCGCCAAAGGTGAGTATATATGTCACAATTATTTCGTGAAATCGATGCTTGTCCAGGCCAAGTCGCAGCAAAGTCGCGAATTTCGTATTGCGTCACAACGTGTATATGCTTTGGGAATATCAGCTGCATTGCGTACATTGCCTCGCGGATTGCGCAGGGCTATATCACAGCCTAAAGTGATAATCTGGCATCGCAAAATGTAGTATTTACACCCTGAAATTTTCCGGGGGAAAACCCTACCATAATATGGCGGATATTTTTAAATTAACGATAATTTGAATGAATTTGCGAGCTTTCATTATAAGTGCGTCACAAAAGTTTCTGCCTGTTTCTTTAGGATGTTTACTTGCTATTGCGTACATTCAACCAGGCTTGTATTTAGCACTTGTCCGACGGAGATGGCACCATTGTAGCTGGTCGACGTCGGAGAAAACCCACATTCCTAAAACCGCAAAAGTTCGTTGCCCCTTGAATCTCAAAGGGCCACCAAAGTTGTCCGATGTGACTCTCAAAGGCCGACCGGCGACCAAATAGTCGCCGAATAGTCGACACTTTTGTGAAAAAAATTACTAAAACTTACTAGCACTGTAGCAGAGGCAATTGCTCCAGAAAAATATTAGGAACCGTTATGTATTGCAAAGGGCAATTTAGGAAAGATTTCGATGGCTCTTGAAATTGAGAAAATAGTCTTGAACTGTTCGGGTCCGAAACTTAATTGGTCACTGGTGTAGTGCTACCGAGTGGAGCGAACATAGAACCACGGAGGAGATACGTAACCAAGACCCATGCAGCCCGGTCGTCGGCTAGGTCAAATTGTACCACCTTTTTAAGTGGTTGCCTCATGACATTACTGGTATTGTTGTGAGTGTTATGCTTCAGTTTCGCTTTCAAACACCACAAACTGAACTGAAAGCTGGTGACAAAGCTCAGTGAAGGTAGAATAGTGGTATTGGTCGGACAAGGAAGTACGACAGGTGACTCAAACGGATAAGGGGGTGTCTTGTTTACCTATAGCAGCATGTGACTATTTGTGGGATCCCTTTGAAATAATGAATTCTTCCAAAATATCTAACTGGGTGTGTTAGCAATGTGTGTGTGAGTCAGCGGAATGAAAAGAAATTATTTTATTCACACAATTGAAGCCTTTTTGCCTATAAACAAATTCTTTGAACAATATATTTGTTGATATTATTTTGAACAAGAGTATGCATGTGCACACTGTGGTAGACAGAGTGAATCACATAACAAAAAATGTTTGTGAAGTCTTCCTGTTTACCACAAGAAATCAGCCTTTATTTACATTTGCTGACATTTTACCCTTAAAAATAGGGAGACAAGTCTGTTCAGCTGATAACACTGTCATCACAAGAACAGTTGTCCAGAATTAACATTTGTTGCTCATTTCTGAGCACAGTTTGCCCTTGCCTGGGAGATGTCTGCTGCCCTCTAGTGGTATGTGCTGGGAGCATTCCTAATTGCTTCTCAAACACATGACAGTTTCCTCATTTTGTGTGGATAAATCTAGAAAATGCCATGTGACTGTCTTTTTATCAAAGAAAGTTACAAAGCAGTCTGTCACAAAAGCTTATTATTATGCCGAATTGAAATGTTCAGTTTTCAATTCAGTACATCCTTGATAAAATTATTAGGTTCATCTTAATATCCTCTGTAATTCAAGGATAGAGATTACACTTGACGTGGGTTCCATCCCCTGATTTCTCAACTACTAGTATGTACGGCTAAAAGTACCTTCTGATGCAAAATAGGATGAGTATGTATTCAGATGATTTGGTTTACAAACTCAGGCTGATTCTCGTTAGGAAAAAATCGCCACAAGTTTCTTTTATTTTCAAAATTTACTACAGTGAAAGTAATACTTAGTCTTTTATAGACTAAAATTTGACTGCCTTACACACTTTATAAACTTTGTAAACACCCCTTACCAGCCAAGCCTGCAACCATGCAGACAAGATATCTCAGACACATATGCGAGCCCCTTCATGAAGTTCTATGAAATTCTTTGTGCGCCAGTGATACATAAAATGTGAAGAGGCATATCACTTGTTCTCACATAGTTGCTTTCATATGTATCAAGTACTATGATAGTTAAAGCTTCTACATTTTTTCCAAACTGTATTGCTTGGTACTGTGTTATCCCTTTTCCAGCCAGACAGTATCACATCCCCATCAGCCAAGTCAGTAAAAAGCGGTATTGAGCCAAAACATGATGTATTTTCACCTGCTTGGCTTGGTCTGTTATAGCATCTTTTGTCCAAAAAAATCAAGTTTACAGTATTTATGTTTTCAACAGCTTTCAAATGTACAGTATTATGTTAAAATACACCATATAGAATATGTTCTGTTTCATTAATTTTAACCATCTTGACCTGGTGGTGAAATATGAACTTGGCAGGAAAAGGGTTAACATTCCATTTGCACTGACACAAGTCCATTATGAGCTAACTGAATATGCAAAAGTTGCAGTGGCTTAGAACAAACTTTTTTCACATATATCATGCATAAACTGTCTTCAATATGTTTTAAATAAGTGTGAAACGTAAAGGATTCATTTTCTTGGAACCAAAATCTATGAACTGTCATTTCAGTGTTTGCTTAAAGATATGAAGTGAAAATAAGATGACAACTTGTGTGTATTGTTTATTCTCTCTTTCTCACAGGTCCTCAGTGGTAGTGCAATCAGCATGCATAGGAGGTGATGATTGCCTAACGTCTGTAGTACTCTACTCTGTTCTATCTGTCTACAATCACAAGTCAAACAGTTACCTCATTTAAACACACTTGCAGTAAATTCAAATACAGAAGCTAACAGTGAAGATGGCAAAATTCAGGCAATTCAGATTACTGCTGTGGAAAAATTCACTCCTTCAATTCAGACAACCTGTTGTCACCGTCTTTGAACTTCTGCTTCCAATTCTGTTCGCGGCTCTGTTACTTGCATTTCGCACCCTAGTCGATTACAACTACATTGACACGGTTACTAAGTATGAACCATTTGAAATTAATAAGCTACCTTCAAACTTGACTGTGAAATCTGACGTCTGGAAAGGCACATGGGAACTGGCGTATGTTCCCAATATAACTATTGTGGAAAAGCTAATAGTACAGATGTCTTCAAATCTAGACACTGGCAGTGTGAAACTCGTAAAAGGTGAGTGTTTGTATGTGCAATGTCAAGTTTTTAAGAGTGACATGTATTTTGATTTGAAATTTTGCACTATTGAACGGTCATACTGTTCCAGCAGGAAAGGACATGACCCTCATACATATTGTCAGGAGTTATGATGAAGTGACCAATTTACTTGGTGTTTTTGGTTTAGGGTAAAGTTGCTTTCTGTCATTGAACAAGTTTGAGGAAAGGAATTCATTTCATTGTAAATTCTGTCCCCACAGGTCCTGGATTCGCCACAGTTGAAGATTTGGAAAAACACACCAGGACTCAGGTCAGAAATGCATCCCTGCTTTTAGGTGCGGCTGTCTTTCAAAACAAATTTCTGGACAGTATAAACCTTCCCTTTGAACTTGAATATGACATCAGACTTGCTGCCACTCCGCGAAACAAACCACTATCTGTCAGTGAGCAGAGCATCATTGGCAACACAAGTCAGTGGTACACCGATCTTTTGTTTCCATTGGTGGCTCTACCAGGACCACGTCATAAACACAGAACTTGGGGAGGCACACCTGGTAAGTCTAGAACTTCTGGATAATTGTTCCACCGTTATGATGTGCTGAACTGTGTGTGGGTGTATTGAAACACTTGTTTCACATCTTATTACCATGGAAATTATCTACGATGGATTTCAAAAAATTAAGTTTAAACATAGCACAGATGATAAGGTGTACAAATATGGCAGTTTGGGATATTGACAACTCAAAATGAAGTTTTTCACTTTGAGGGTAGGGATATATTACTTTATCTCTGAAACACTTCATTTGTGACAAATTACTGTTCACTTTCTCAATTGATAAGTAGCATAAATTTCATGTATAACCAAAGCTCTAAAATGTCAAAAAGCAATGGAATGCATCAGGCACTGCAAAAAGTGACCTTGTACAGCCATGACAAGTCAAGGCAGAGTTTTTGAAATTCCACCGTTCCATCCATTCAAGGTTACATGAGAGAAGGGTTTCTCTGCATACAACATGCCATGGATAAAGCCATCATACAGCTTCTGAACCAGACAACAGAAGACTTTGATGTACAGATGAATCGGTACCCGTATCCTCCCTATGAAGACGACAACTACATCATAGTCATACAAAATCAGCTGCCTGCACTCTTGATGTTGAGTTTGGTTTTCACTGCTCTGAACATCGTCAAGGACATAGTCCATGAAAAGGAAAGAAAACTGAAGGTAAGTTGTATCTTCGCGTGCTCACCAGCATATATCTTTTGTTTTAAACATGTAGGTGTGGTCATGTTTCTGACATTGGCAAACCATTAATGCTAATGCAAATGTTTACTGATTCAGTGCACCTCTTATGTGTGACATCCATCTGATGAAGACACTTCATAATAGAACAAGGAAATTATGAAAAGATCAAAAAGTTGATTTCACAGGAAACCAGAGTAAATCATTTCCTTATCTCAATTAAAATGTATCGCCTGTAGCACTTTAAATACCAGTGTATCAGAAATGCTGATCGACCAGCACCCTTGCATTAATTTGAATATAATGTATTAGTATAATTACCCATAAGATAAAGTGCATAATTGCATTCTTGGAATAAGATGTCTACACCGTTTACTTAAATTATTCACACAACCTCATCACGTTTACAGTGTTCTCCTCAGCTCATTCAATAAAGCATAAGGAAAGACAAATTAACACAATAATTAATTTTTTTTTCACAAAAAGTTCTAGGGAGATCACTGATTTAGCCCTAAGAGTGTCAATTTTATTTGGCTTTAACAACCTTGTAACTTGAATTTCTCTAAAAAATTTTCCCGTGTTTAGGAATCCATGAAGATGATGGGTTTATCAAACTGGTTACACTGGCTGGCGTGGTTTGTTCGTTACTTTGTCCTACTCGTCATCGCCATGGTTGTGTGCACTATTCTCTTCTGTGTGGAAGTCGGCGAGCACCACGCTGTCATCAACCACACAGCGCCATCCGTCTTGTTCGTCTTTCTAGTGATCTACGCCATAGCCAGCATAGCCTTCTGTTTTGCTGTCAGTGTATTCTTCTCTGTAGGTAGGTATATTTAGTTCTTACACCAATGATCTCATACTGCCTACCACTGATACCTAGCAACAAAGCATTGCCTGCATTGTTTGGCTACACCCCCTGGCTGTTGGTTCTTTGCATATTGTCGGCCTGTTGAACTCTGACCCCTCCTTGAATGACGTCTGTCTTTTCAACCATGAAAAGCAATACGTCTGTATGGACAAACAAGGACAACAAACAGAAACTGAAACTAATATATTCCTAAATGGTTAATTAGTAAATTTTAATTTTGAAATAATAGCCATATACATATATAACACAGTTTGTTTTTGAAATTTTTAATTTGTCATGAACGATTTTTCCAGTTAGAGACTTGGCATGTTGTACAGTTGTGTAAATATCAAGAATTGATAGTGAGTGACAAGAAATGAACTGATTTATTCAACCAGTCTCATACAGACATTAAGCAGTGTGCAACAACTTTATTGAGAGTTAATAATTGTTAAATTGAATATAGATTAAAGATGGATATTTTTGACAAAAAAATGGTTTTGCCTAATTTGCAGTTTCATTTTGACAGAACTTGATCAGTGCATGTGTCATTTTTTGTCACTTTACAGACAGAAGTGAGAATGAACATGAAATTTTTCTCCAACAGCTAACACAGGTGCAGCTGCCGGTGGTGTGATATGGTTCCTGACCTATGTACCGTATATGTTCATCCAGCCTCGCTACGAGAACTTGTCCCATGGGGAGAAACTTTCTGCATGTTTACTTTCCAACACTGCCATGTGCATGGGTGCCCAGTTGATTGGCATGTTTGAAGGAACAGGTAGGACAGCGTCTCTTATGTTGGAACTGTCTTTGTTTCAGACGTGAGGAAGAGAATTGGCGAACAAAGAAAAGAGTTCGTTGACTTTCACTATCGCTCAGTGTGTAAAGTAAACAGAATTTGACTGAACAAAAACAAAAATCTGACAGACCAGACTGTTGCTTAGATGTAACTGTCACTTTGTAGAGCTGACTGATTTATCAAAAACATCAGTGGTTTGGGAAACAAATTGTGAACTCTATTGAACCAATGCATTATTTTGTGGTATGGCAAGCAACATGTTCACAGAATTTGAAATAATTCCGCAGAAAGTTTTTCAACCATCCTGAAATAAATGAATGTTTAATCTGTAAAGATACCCTAGAAAATTTATAAGTATGTTGCCAGTACTGATTTGTTTGACTGTAAAAATTTGACATTCTAATAAGCTAAAGCTAAACATTTACAATGATGAAATATGTAAAACCGATCATTTAACTCATGCTTCATTTCTGTTCTTCCTCCATGACAGGAGAGGGAGTCCAATGGCACAACATAAACTCTGGTATATCTGTTGATGACAACTTCACTTTCCTTCAAGTTATCATCATGCTGTTGGCAGATACTGTGATCTATTTGCTCATTGCGTGGTACGTTGAAGCTGTGTTTCCTGGCGATTATGGCATACCACAGCCCTGGTACTTCCCTGTTATGGTGAGTCTTCACTGCAGTATAGAATTTTTGTCCCGTTCAGCATTTGAAGAACATTTGCTCTGCCTTTACAGGCTAATACCTGAAAAATATGTGTTTCAGTGAATCTCCTACTGAAAGCAGGAGCTTTACTCTCATCAAAGTGTACAGCAAGCCCTGTAATTGTAAAGCTTTGGTATAATCCTATTGTTTCCAGTGGTGTTGTTGGACCCATGTACTTGTGAATAGGTATGAAAGAGTTCTTTTATACTTGACATGACTTTTCTTTTATACTTGACATGACTTTTCTTTTATACTTGACATGACTTTTAATGTGACAAAGTGGCAAGTACTCTTGATATGTTTCAGGACATTGAAGTCACCATCATCCGTCGTGTGCCAGTTGAAAAAGTTGAATAGTGGGCTGGTAACACTGATACAGCACTATTGCTAGATACATTATGAAACAAAATACAGTTTCTGTGGAAGAACATATTCTGTGTGTTATTTTGCCATTGGAGATTTATAACCACAGTTTTAGGGACATTCTACAGTTGCTTAGCATATTGAAAACCTGATTTTATAATGTTATATAAATTTTTTGTTTTGCAGCCATCATATTGGTGTGGGACCAGACAAAAGGTGATGGTTGATGTCGATGATGAACGGACACCATTGATAAATTCACAAGAGGATGAGAATGCAGGGTTCTTTGAAGCTGATCCGATCGGCATCAGATCTGGTGTGGTAATTAGGAAATTGGAAAAAGTAAGGAAAGCCGAAAAGTTTTTAAAATGCCATGGAAAGTTGCAAAAGTCAGCTTTCTGCTCACATTTTAATTCAAGTACATAGGAGAGACAAAAGGAATGTTATTAGAAGCAAATTAAAACAACCTGTTAATGATTAGTCAATTGAACAAAAATAGAGATAAAAATTACATCAGAAGCTAATTTTGGTAGTTATGTGCTCTGATATTTCTCATCAGTGTGTGACAACAATGTTATCACCAACAGGTGGGTCTCCTGACGGTACAAAAGTTGCTATGTGTTGTCTGATAAGTCGGCTCATTGTAATTTATGACTCATTGTTTTGCTAGGTCCAAGGTACGATACCAACAAAAACATCCAGCGATAATAACTACTGACAAATGATTGGCAGGAATGTCAGCTGTAGGAAGGCATTTCTTTGAACTGTCATTAGAGATAACTCTGTCGTGCAGTAACAAAGTTGTTTGGTGTTTTCAATCAAAGACGGCCAAATAAAAGCTACTAATGTCTGTAACAATGTGCTGATGACAAAAATGTAATTGAAATGGTTGAAATTTCGATGTTGTCCTTTGTAAATCCTTATTGCCAGCTGTATCAGCCCCAGATGCTTTGTAATTTGAATGTCGTCCCATTAAGTTGGTTACTGAACTATGTGTATAATATAGTAACATGAAGTTGGCTAACTTCTCTATTATGTATATTTTGATTGTTTAGTCAAATGTCGGGCTCTTTTCTATTGTGCATTTCTTTATGAAATCTATTTCTCAAAATCATTTTCTTCCAAGGTCTTCAACAAAAATAAAGTGGCTGTTGATGGTATATCTCTCAACATGTATGAAGGTCAGATCACTGCCTTGCTTGGTCACAATGGAGCCGGCAAGACTACCACCATGTCCATGTTGACTGGACTGTTCCCGCCAACAAGTGGCACCGCCTTTGTGAATGGTTATGACATCCGCAGTGACGTGACGGCAGTGAGGTCCAGTCTTGGTCTCTGTCCGCAACATGATATCCTTTTTGACAAACTCACGGTGGAAGAACATCTGTATTTCTTTGCAAAGGTACATCAACTTCAAATTTGCAAGCTTGGGAAAAAGAAATATGGGTGTAGATCAGGAACGTTTGTACAGTTTGTCTGAGATCAGTTTCTTGTATGTAAATCTGTAAAAGTGGTATTTGCTATTGAAAATCATTGATCAGAAACCCTGGATATATTTGAAAAGGAATCAAGTGGCAATATGTCGGATTTCTGCAGTTCTATGAAATTAAATCTAAGTTCTCAGTACAGTGTTGTACACATTACATGTGATTTTGCATGTAACAATCCTGATGTCACACTTCCATGTGGCTCATTACATAATTATGAAGGCAGTATACTCCTCAGTTTGGTTGTAGTCAGACAGTGAAATCAATCAAAACAAGACACATTAATTTACGCATTCATTTCAATGATATTGACCTTCCCTACATTGTCATATTCTTCATTTCCAGTTGAAAGGTTTCCCATCCGCTAAAGTCAAGGATGAAATTGATAAGTATATCTTTGCCATTGGGCTTGAAGATAAGAGGAATGTCCAATCGAAATCCCTCTCTGGCGGAATGAAGAGAAAGCTATCTGTCGGTATTGCTCTCATAGCTGATTCGAAGGTAAGGAGTAGGGAAATGGTGCTACTTAAATATTGCATGATTGACCAAGCTGTTTGCTATGCATATTCTCCATGTAAAAATGCATCAAGGCAAAGCATCACAACTGGGCAATGCAACGGATGTTTATTGTTAAAAGTAATTTGAAGTGTACTGTCACAGAGAATGGCACATTGTGTGACATTGATAAAAGCTGTGTGCAAGTTTCACTTCCCCCTCGCAGGCTTCAACTGCTAAGAGCTTCACAGGATAGGAATAGCCATGACCTAAGCAGTTTTTGCATTTCAATGATGTATTTCAGGCGTTATACTGGTGATGTGACTGTTAAATTCCGATCACCAGTGTTTCCCTGGAATATACCAAGGAATGCCCTGTCCTACCGTCCAAGAGTTCATGGCTGCATCTGTTCCAGTGCTGTAGACCAAAAACTCTTTGGCAAATCTCCATGTGTTATAATTTCACATCTTCATCCTTTTCCTCCTCATTAAGTTAAACTCTGTTTGTAGCCTCTAGGTTTTGCTACAGGTGTAAACTGTCAACGCAGCTATTTGTGGTGTGTACACTCGGAAGCCGTGACTGAACAGTGTTACCCGCTTCCTGTACACAAAAAGCCACACACCAGATGTACATCCACAGTTTTAATACAAGAAGCATGCTGATATACATAGATGCAGGCAGCAACAGTCAACTGAGAAGTGTTTACCCTGTGCTGTCAGCTGTCATCGTCAAGCAGCCAATGTAGATAATAAAACTACATGCATAGATTTTAATAAATTCTAGATTTTAGTTGATACATAAATTGTAACACTAAACTTGTTAAATGATCATATTTGTATATTAAGTGACCGTGCAGATAATACAGTTTGATGAAATGTATTTTATGTTCTTCAAAAAATAAAAAATGATATTATGCAAGACATATCGACTTTGCAATGCAGGCCAGAGCTACATAATGGACTACTTCACTGTAGCTCAGTCAGTTATTAAGATTTTAGGGTCTCCTAGTTTCTCCTTTCTCATTCTTCTGTGTGAAGTTGTAACTTTAATAAAAATGTTACATTCAACATTCAATCGTGTGCATTTAGGGTATTCTTTGAAAGGAATGAGCTTGTAATGACAAGAGTGTGGATGCAAGCCGTGTGTGAGTAAATATTTGAATTCTGATTGACAGGTGATAATGCTTGATGAACCGACATCCGGGATGGATCCATCTGCCAGACGATTCATCTGGGACTTACTGCAGCAGCACAGAGAGGGGAGGACCATTCTGCTCACTACGCACTTCATGGATGAAGCTGATCTCCTTGGCGACCGCATCGCCATCATGAGTCATGGCAAAATCAAATGCTGTGGAAGCTCCCTCTTTCTGAAAAAGAAATATGGTGAGGAAATAAATATCAAACAAACTAAATTAGACCTCCCAAACATCCAGAATAAAAAATATTTATCTAAGCCCCAGCCCCCAACCATTCCTACCTGTTGTATGAAACATACTGTAACTCTGCAGTGTGTGGGCAGCTGCATGAATGGTTTCACGTTGGCACAAATGGTTCTCATCCCATCTCACCTCTTGCAAATTACAAAGAGAACATATTAAAATTGGACATTTCACGGCCAAGTAGTCCTTGGTGTTGGTGTAGAACAATGTCATTGGGTGAATGTTTATATAACAGCAAAATCCACAACTGATGTTTCCTCTGTACAGCTTGAAGGCTTAACTTCACTAAGCTCTGGTTAATACATGGCTTTCCAATTTCCTGGTGGATGTTTATAAGCTTTCAGATTCTCTGGTGTCTTTTTATTTTATAGTGAAGTAAGGGGCAACATAAGAAAAGACGGAGTACCAAAGTAATGTATTTGAAAGCTATAGGTGTAGATGTTCAAAGAATCTTCTTCGAGGCAATGAGTATATAAGTTGGTATATACGGTATGACCAAAGTAGACAGCTTATACATTAGGTGTCTTAAAGTGAAACTTCACAACAAAACTTTCCCAGAATGCATCTGTGCATAGCAGTAATGGCCATCCATACAGTAAACTGCTTGTCACACCTGGTGAAGAATCTCATTTTACAAACTTCAAAGCAGGTTTTTGGCCTTCTTAGTTTAAATTTAAATCTCCTGTCATCAACATTCAACGCTCAACCTCATTGTTTATAGTTGCCTATCATTGCCAAGGAATACTGGATTGCTAACTGCCCGGATACATTAAGAACAAAGTCAACACGTCAGTATATAGTCAGTCTTGCACAATCCCTTACAAAAACAACATTCTCATAGTCAGAACAGTCAAGCCTCCAACACATACCCATTGTCCTTTGTATTGAATACATATATACATATATTACAGACGAGTTTGACCTCCGACCTGTACATGTGACACAAGATAAATGACCTTCGCTGAAACTATGCTTTGTGTAAACATAGACAATAGAGAAACTTCTCTACTGTCTGTGATGTAAGCAATGTTTTCCACAGCTTGGAGAAACAGAGGAAGTCTAATTTACATAACAATTCAAAATTTACATATTCTTCTGTTTTGAAAATGTATTCTTTTCAATAGTTATAAACATATGAACAGATTTCTCCAAAATCGGAGGTGGTCCACCCCTAAAATCCCCTTGTGAAGAACCCTGATCAGACCCTGGCAGGGTATTGGGTCACAACCTTTCAAGTGCAAAGCATGCAGTTTGATTATCACTATGGACAGATAAAAACTCATTTATTTTCCTAGCCCTTGAATATGTACCATGTATTGCAACAAAACCAACTCAAAACAAAAAAGCATCAATGAAAAAATATCACCAGGTGGAAAGCTCCCAAAAATATAAGTATAACTAAGTATTTCCTAGTTTTCTTAATTTGAAAATTTAATAATGTCAAACACCTGCAAATTCATGAATGCAAAGTATAGGCATATTTTATTATAACCAACTGAAAAAGGCAACGCTAGCATGAAGTTTTCATGAATATTTTCTCCAAATCACCCTTTATAACAAATCAAAGAAATCAAACAATTCTATTGTGAATATAAATTTATGTGACAGATGACCTCTTTCGACCTGCCAGGTAAATGAACAAAGGGTCACTCCTTGAATATTTTCACACATACCACCGTCTGTAAGAAAATCATTAGCTTTGCTGAGCGCTGAAATTTAAACAAAGATGTAGAAATAATTTCTTAATAGAGGTTCCCCATAAATACATGTATGTGGTGTGATATGAGAAAAGAACAGCAGGAATGAAATAGTTGCCTCTGTCGATTGTAGGAGTGGGATACCATATGACAATTGTAAAAAAACGAAGCTGTGACGTAGAGAGAATATCCAGTATTGTTCAACATCACGTGCCTGATGCAGAGTTGGAGAACAACATTGGAGCAGAACTGAGCTACATCCTGCCACACGAATCATCTGCCAACTTTGAGGCGCTGTTCACTGAATTAGAATCGCAGAAGGCTGACGTCGGCATCGCCAGCTATGGTGCCTCTGTAACTACCATGGAAGAAGTATTCCTGAAGTGAGTACATGGTGGGATAAGCTTGCAGTTCAGTTTCTGCTCTCCGGATAATACAGGAAAATCCATTCTATATCTTTCACTTCACTTCTCAAATCACTGTATACCAAGGCTAACCTGGGTTCATGGCTGCAGACAATGTTTGCTTTCATAATAAATTGGATTTGTGTAATCACTATGATGCCAATCTCCTAGAATAGATGTATTGTTATATGAAAGAGGGACATCAGCATTGTCAGGCTTGTGACCATGGGAAATGCTAAATTTAGACTTTGTGAGAGGTCCGTCTGACAAAATACACCTCTTCCAAGTAGAGTTATTTCATCATGTTGTTTGTTTATTGTGTCCATCATGTGCTGTTATGTTACAAAAAATTTCCTGAGAATGCATTTGTCTTAAATTGTGCAGTGATGACCTCTCCGATATGTTTTTCACAGACTATGATGGGCAACCTACGAGGTGAACATATTGTATGGTGTGGGGGTAATTGCATAATGTTTAAGGTAGAAAGACGATAACTTTTGCTCAAACTTTCTTCAAGGATTTTTTCAACCATTCTTTCAAAATCAAGAATAGAAAATTGGGGTCCCTAAACAAATTTTGGTACTAGAGAAACAAATTACTCCAGATTTACTGATATTTGAAATTCAAAATGGCATCCCTGTGTTAACTCTATGGAAAAAAATAAAATTTTCGATTCTCGAAAAACTAATCTGGTCAAAATGTTTCTTACATCAAGAGCTTTAAGAACTATAAAAGTTTGAGAGTCTGCATAGCTGTCCCCGAGGCATGTTTTACCTTAAGTCAGAAACAAGTGCTGTTCAAAGCTCATGATCCAGCTGAGTACCTCATATGGAAGATGCACATGAAATCAGATCTATCCCTGTATATGTAAACTAAAAAATGGATAGTGGACTATAAGATATATTTTACAAAGCCTCTCTGTCTGCTAATCAAGTTTATAAACACTATCACCTTGGAATACTTTGATAAATAGCATTTACATCATAAAAGTCCATCTCTCACCAGGCCATCAATGATAGCTCTATTTTTAAGCAGTCACTTTTTTTCTGAAGTAATTTCACACCCAACAAAAAAAATGCCAATGAAATCTTTTGTGTTTGACTCTGTCAATGTGTGTTGTTCACTGCCAAAGTTCAACAAAGACTTTCTAATCATATTACCCAGCATTGCAGATGAGGGATTAATCTTGGTTTTGATGACTATGTTAATTCTCACACAGCACAGCACTTATTCAAGGTTTTCCATGATTAATTGAAATCATTTCTTCAAAAATAAATACAGCATGAGAAAAGTTAAGATAAAGGTATAAGTTTTCTTGAATCTATTGTAGTAGTAGAAAAAGATTACAGTTACTCATATCAAGAAGACTTATCAAATTTTTACAATATTCCAGAGTTGGAGATGATTCTAATGTTTCCCTGAAGACTTTCAGTGGAAGTAGAAAGTACAGCAGTCTGTCAAAGAGTGATGTCTCCATCTCAGAAAAGTCATCACAAAGTCTTGATGGTGTCAGCAAAGCACAGGTTGTCGATAATTCCAGTGAATATGTATCCATGGAGGACGAGGAAGAAGGCCGTACAACGTACCAACATTCAACAGGTGGGTGTCAGGTCAGAGGTCATTGCTGGAAGTGGTGGGTTCATTGACCTGAGTGGTTTGGCCTTGCCTGCAGGGCCATGTTATTGAACGCAACCATCATTGTTGGCTGTTTTGTCTGTTCTGTTAGCTCTTCGTCTGTGATTATTGTGTATTTTGCCATGAATTGCACAAATTTTTAACAGTAATAAATGAATGTATTTCTGTGGTTATATCTGTCCTTCAATGTCAAACATCAGTGTGCTGCGATTAACAATACATTACAATTGTCTTGCCTTTTGGCACCTATGATCCAATGGCCATTTAATAGATCTGTTTACCAGTGGTGATTGGTCAAGTTCTTATGCATTAGATACAGTAGTAACTGCTGAGAGAGGGAGACTGTAGAAATTAATGGTATAGCAGGCAAAATTTCCTATAGCCAATGGCACAAAGATGATGCAAGTGTGACAAGATGCCAATAAAATCTACTTCCCACTCAATATTAAACCCAAAATACATTCTTCAATTTCTTTTGGTAGTATGCTCCTCAAAATTGAAAGATTTAAACTTGTTCAAACTTTCCTCAAGAAAACTTTTAACCACTGTCATACGAAGTCAAAAATAAAATTTGGGGTCACCATACAAATTTTGGTACTACAGGAATAAAATACCTTAAATTTCTGGATATTTGAAATTCAAAATAGCTGCAATTTCTATGTTAACTCTTTGAGAAAAATAAACTTGCCGCTTTAACAAAAAGTAAGATGGTAGCAATTGATAACTTTGTTTCACAAACCTTGAAAGAAAGATCCCTTCTGGTTTTAACTGGAGAAAAAACTGGGTGTGTCCTTTCATTTAGATATTATACTTTTTCAAGAATGTTAGTTATTAGATAGAGTAGCTAAGCATTCAAGACAAAGCAAATTGACAGGGTTTAACCCCAGTATCCCAATGTAGAGGTCCAACTTGACCATTAAAGACAATCATATTGGGTGAAATCATGACAGTGAAAGGGATAAGGTCATCAAAGTGACAATCATAGCAATAACAATGGTTATCGTATCTATCCAGAATCATGTCGTCCCTGTGACAGTATCTTTATGAATCTCTTGTTCGACCAACTTATTTTGTGTGATTCTGCCAATCACTTTCAAACTTTCAGTGAGACACCGCAAGGCCACTGCTGCTGGCAAAATTTGAAATTTTTTGTTGTAGATTGTTGGCCACCACATTGCAAGCCTCTGAGTATGCAAATACTGTGAGCACTCTTGCCACTCACTCTGTTGTCCTTACGAAACAGTACTGAGCCCAATGGTGTTGAACTGCTGAAATACAACTTGTGTTACCTGTCAACGTTTGCTTTCTTGGTGTCTGCTACCTGTCACCTGCATATTGCCTTCCCAGCATGCATTGTTTGTAATATGTCGCTGTTTTCTTTCTCTTGCACCTTTCTTTTTTGTTTCCCACAAAGCACAGATTTCACAGACATTCCAATCCCAGTATGTATTTACAATGCAGGGCCCAAGCTCTACATGCAGCAGTTCTACGCCATGTTCACCAAGAGGGTTCTCCACACCAGGCGGAATTTCCTGATCATGATTGCACAGCTGTTGATTCCATTGCTGTTCACCGTCATCGCTGTCATTGTAGCTGTCACTTTCCCGGGACCCCAACCTCAGTCACACCTTGATCTCAGTCTCGAATTGTACGGACGTTCTAAGGTCCAGTGCTCATCTACTACAAATATTACAGACCCCCTGTGTGCAAACTTTGTGGAACAGTATTCCGGCAGCACAACAACAGCCTCAATTCTTCCCCGGTATGACTATAATGGTGTTGTTAAATATATTGTGGAAAGTACCACCAACAATCTAGTTGGTTTTAACCGTGAAAACTTGGTGACCAGCCTCTTTAAGGCCGACAGAGAGGGCGGTGTGACACAGGCAATATCTTTCTTCAACAACCAACCGTACCATGCCATTGCCTCGTCATTGAACTCAATCGACAATGCAATTCTACATTCTAAGCTGAATGACTCATACAACATCAGGACTTCAAACTATCCTCTGCCGCTGACTGTGGAAGAACAAGCCGGAGACCGACTGACTTCGGCTGCAACAGGATTCTCAATAGCCTTCTGTATGGTGTTTGGAATGGCTTTCCTTGCCAGTAGCTTTGTCGTTTTCTTGATCAAGGAGAGTAGCACTAAAGCCAAACATATCCAGTTTGTCAGTGGCGTCCACTCCTCAAACTTCTGGCTGTCGACATTGTCATGGGACTTGATCAACTACCTCCTACCTGTTATCGTAATTTGCTTACTCTTCGCCATCGCAGATATCAAGGCGTACGCCGAGGGCGGAAGACTTGGCTACATATTCCTGTTGCTCTTCCTCTACGGTTGGGCAGTCATACCCTTAATGTATCTCTTCTCCTACCTGTTTTCCGTTCCTGCCACCGGATTTGTGCGCATGACGATCTTCAACATCGTTTCCGGGCTTGTGCTGTTCATGGCCATACAAATCCTGTCATTTCCGACTCTTAATCTGGAGAACACTGCCAAGGCACTTACCTGGCCCTTCCTGCTGTCACCAAATTTCTGTCTTGGTCAGGCACTGGCTGAGTTCTATACCAACTATGAGACGATAACACTGTGCAAATCATATGGAATTATCAGCGAATTAATCTGTGAATATGAAGGTATGTGGAAAATCTCACTCAAGTTTTATGATTTTTGACATGAGATTTCATCACGTACAACTGAACGAACTCAAATGTTAGTGTTGAAGGCAATCCTTTTGTCTCAGCTTAGACATCATGATTGCAAAATTTGCTTAATATTATGTCAAACTCAAGTTCACATCTATATTTCAAGTATATTTTAATACAAATGTGTAAACAAGCACTAGATTGACATTTCTGAATATCCATTCTACTGGCACCGCATGTGTAAGTGATAGTCTAGAACCAAAATATACAAAATTAGTAAATTTCCAAAATGAAATCAAAAGTACTAATCTGTCAGTGTGACTTGGAAATTATTTTAACTTCGCTATCAGATTGTTAATCTCAATTTTGTTGTTTTCGTAGATTTATCACAGTATGTGCGATAGTTATTTTTTAGCCTGTGAGATTTTTACAAACCATTGGTCGTTCATTCATCATATCTTCATGGGTCTGGCTAAAGAAACTTTGTAAAACTTATCTGCTGCATTATTTATGAACAAATTTTCATTTATCATTTCAATGTTCCAGGTATCACATATGATGAATCATACATTGGATGGAATGAAAACGGAGGTATCGGGAGATATCTGGTATTTCTGGCCATGGAAGGCATTGTGTACATGGCCCTGGTGTTTCTGGTGGAGTCTAAGATATTCAGAATGATGTGGTATTGCATTAGACCAAGGAAAACACCGACAGAGTTGATTCAGTTTGGTGAAGGAGTTGAGGTAATGCAATTTTTCAAAGTGATATGTTTAAGGCAAGATACAACGTAAGGTAGTAAGCGCCTCGAGAGAGAAAGAGTTAAACGCTTGCTCAAACTTTCCTCGATGAAACTTGCAATAATTCTCTTACCAAATCAAGAATAAAAATCAGGGGTCACTCTGCGAAGTTTCCTGTTTATAGAGAAACAAATGTCTATAATTCAAAATGGCCGCCATCCCTATGTTATTTCTATGGAGAAATATAAAATTTTAGATTTTCAAAAAACTTATGATGGTTTAAAGTGTTCTTACTCCAAGAGCTTTAAAATGAGCCCTATCAAGCGGTAAATCAGATAAGTATTGGAAAAAAATGTCTGTGCCCAAGGCACATTCTACTTTTAAAAGATCTCTCTGCCTAACAGAGTCACAATGTGCCAGAAATACAAAGGTATGGAAATATAAATATACATAGATAGTATTTGTGTTGAAAACTGAAAATAATTTGACAGTTACTAAGCCAACATAAAGAGGAAGCTGTATCAAACACTATATTTTCCTTCTTTTGTCCTCACCCTTTCCCCAAAATGGCAAATGTATTTAAATCTGAATTGAGAATAGTAACTCATAGACCTAATTTTCAATATTTGGATTCCCAATGTGTCCTCTGCAAGTATCGGCATAACCCTTGAATTAGTTACTTTTGATCTATAAGTGATCCGAACCTTTCATTGTATAAATTCTATTTTAAAAAGATTTCTGGTTTCTTTTCAAATTGCATGACTTAACGTTGCAGAACTTCATAATTGTGAATTAGAAAGGATGTACCGGTAACATTTTTGTTGTCTTGTTTTTCTAATTCTGATTTATCCAGGAGGATGAAGATGTCATTGCAGAAAGGAACAGACTTGAGGAGACTGGACTGCCTAACTTGATGGCCACTGATGCATTAATCCTAGAGAATTTGCGGAAGGTGTATTCCACCTTTGGCAGGAAGGGACTCGTTGCCGTTGACAACACAAGTGTGGGGGTTGCTCTTGGAGAGTGTTTTGGATTGTTAGGTAACAACGGTGCTGGGAAAACATCAACGTTTCAAATGCTGACTGGTGATGAAACAATCTCAGGTGGGACGGCATACATAGATGGATATGACATCAAGACAAACCTGAAAATGGTAAGCATTAACCCCTCTGACACAGGAACAGAAAAAAGACAGCTGATTATTTTTTTAACTGCCACAATACAACCCACATTTAGTGGGTGACTTTTTACCACAATTCACAGCCTTCCTTTGTAATATAATACAATGTACTAGGACGATTCCTACAACTGTAAGCAAGGTGAAAAAGTTTCAAGTTGCTAAACGTGCTAGCCCCAGTGCTTGGTGATAAATCATTGTAAAGAAGACAAAAACCCACATGGATCACAGCCATATATTTGTACAGTCCAACAAAGAACTATACATCCTGTTCATTTTAAACCTTGACCAACATGGCACCAATCATATTTTATTGGTGACCTTTAACCTCTGAAAAGGGAATGGGGTGAAGGGTTGATTAGTCATTCTGAACCTGACCCGCTGACCTTTTTGACCCATTCCTATCTCAGGCTCAGCAAAGACTTGGCTACTGTCCGCAGTTTGACGCCCTGATAGACCAGATGACGGGCAGGGAGACATTGATCATGTTTGCTAGATTACGTGGGGTTCCAGAGCCAAGTATCTGCAAAGCAGCGGATAACCTCATACGTATGTTACTGTTAGAAGAACACGCCGACAAGCTGGTTAAAGCATACAGGTAAACAAGCAACATAAAAGAAAACATCACGATAAAATGAAGCAAGTCTCTTCTCTCTGTTGCTTTTTGTGTAATACAAAACTATATATAATGTTGGAAAACAATCGTCATATAAAATGCAGTACCAGAATTTGTTCTGTGTCACACATATCGATATGATATATTCTAGTTATAGAAAATTATCTTTAGACAGTGTATTTCTCATATTCAGAGTAGAGCTAAATCACAGGTTCTTTATACCACGACAAGAAAACTCAAAAGTAAATTATTCGAAACAGCATTTGACTTGAGCGCCTTTATCCTTTTTTTCACAGTGGTGGCAACAAACGAAAACTTAGTACAGCCATAGCACTGATAGGGGACCCACCTATTGTGTTCCTTGATGAGCCCTCCACAGGTATGGATCCAAAGGCCAGAAGACTATTATGGGATGCCATATCAAATGTTGTAACTGATGGCAGTCGGTGTGTTGTCCTCACCTCTCACAGGTATGGCGCCCTCAACCAGTATAAGTTGCTGCAACCTGAACACTCATGGCGATGATGCAATGGACAAAGATAAATAAAAAACAAATCATTTGCAATTCAGAGTATTTTAAAGCCTTTCTCCTATGAACAGATAAATGAAAACATAAAAAAGGAATGAGCTGTGGTAACAGAACCTAAAACGAGAAGATATATACCGGTAGTATAGACTGAAAGATTCCGTCGCATGCGGGCGCTCCGGCGCACTGCGACCTACGACCCTTTACCACCTTTACCTACGACCTTTACCGGTGGTAAAGGGTCGTAGGTCGCAGTGCGCCGGAGCGCCCGCATGCGACGGAATCTTTCAGTCTAACCGGTAGTAATGTTTAATACTAATTTTTGAAGGAGTAAGTTTCTCAATGGTAGGTAACTACATGTATATATGATTAATTAACTTAAAGGAAAGTCATTTTATCATATTACATCATTTCTTTTAAAAAATGAGCAGGCAGATATTTTTTTTAAGTATGAATATTCTACACATAACCAAAAATCTTGAATTCTTAATTTTATTTCGTACGTGTAGCATGGAAGAGTGTGAGGCATTGTGTACACGTCTTGCCATCATGGTGAATGGTCAGCTGAAATGCCTTGGTAGTCCACAACACTTGAAATTTAGATTTGGCAAGGGTTACACAGTCCTTGCCAAGGTGACATTCACCAATGGGGAGCCAGATCTTACTCCAATCAAACAGTTCATCGAAGGAACATTTCCAGGTAAGTAAGCCGGAATTTATCGGATGGTTTCAACTTTCGGGTAGCCGGGTTTCGTGTTGTATTTTTGAATTCTGAAAGCAACTTCTGTGTCTACCTTGTAAACCAGACTACCATGATTGGTTTCTAGATTGATAAACATAAAAATTTGCGTTGTGTTTGACCACAGATTAATGACATTAATGACATTTTATGCTTTTCAACTCAAATTAGACCTAATTCTGGTGAATAATTTTCCAGCACAAACCTCTTTTAACTTTTCTTGAGAACAATGGTGCTGTCAGCTTTCAACTGACTGACCAGTAGGCATTGCAAACTTGATCAGCTATGCTAAGGCTATCAGCCAATAGGCTGGCATGACAGTTTTGTCTTTGCAAATAAGGCTATCAGCCAATAGGCTGGCATGACAGTTTTGTCTTTGCAAATAAGGCTATCAGCCAATAGGCTGGCATGACAGTTTTGTCTTTGCAAATAAGGCTATCAGCCAATAGGCTGGCATGACAGTTTTGTCTTTGCAAATAAGGCTATCAGCCAATAGGCTGGCATGACAGTTTTGTCTTTGCAAAAGTGAAAAGAACCGGCTGATGACTTGTAAAACAGCGTTTTCAAATAAATGTCTGTTTTTACAAAATTTTGCAGTTCATAACACTTTTTTTCCATTTTCCAAAACAGGAAGTAAACTGAAAGATGAACATCAAGGGATGGTTCATTATCACATCACAGACACAAGATTGACCTGGGCTGAGATATTTGGCAAAATGGAACGAGCCAAGACCAAGTACAACATTGAAGATTACTCGGTCAGCCAGACCACTCTGGAACAAGTTTTTATCAACTTTGCCAGATCTCAAAGAGATGTTGCAGAATATGTTACTCAGTAGTTCAAGATGTGCAATAAAAAATATCTGTATATTCTTGTTTTATTCAAGGAAGAACATTTAAACCAGTTTTTGTATGGGATAGCCATACACAAATACTGCAAATGCTTTAATTATTCTTGGATTTAATTTCACTATATTTTTGCTGAAAGATGAAATCTGCCAAATTAAATCCAGGCAAATATGTTTATAAATAGTAGATTCTGTTTTTTTCTGACAAAATTAGTGAGTTAAATCCAAGGGGAAATGTCTTGAACATCAAAAGAGTGAAATTAAATCCAGTGAAACTTAATACCTTTATAGTATATTATCATGCATACAGTCACAGGCCAACAGCTAATAAGCCATTTATACAGATTTTGAACATCACAGAGATTATTATTTTTACGCTCCCATATATGCATATGTATATATGCAAATGGGAGGTATTCGTATAAGGTGGAAAAATGGCGTCTGTGTGTATGTATGTAAGTATGTATGTATGTCTGTTAGTCCGTCCGAATCAAAAACTCCTAAACCGTAGCGCCTACTGTCCTAGTATTTGGTGTACAGGTGCACCTAGGGGTGGAGATGTGAATTTGTTCAAATGAACATGTCAGTGCCAAAAATATGCAAATGAGGGGGAAAAAAGGAAAAATCCTACAAATGGCTAAAACTCAGTAAGCATTGGTCAGATTTGGTTGAAACTTGGTATGCAGATTTCTTTAGGTATTCTAAATTATGTGTGCAAAAATTGGGATGAAATTTGCATGTTTGTGTTTTTAGGGTATTTTTTCCGTTTTTAGTCAAAAAATCTTGTTCTCTGAAATCGCTCGTCTGAATGCTATGAAACTTAATATTCATGTTCCTCAGAATGACTTCAGTCATGCTTGTACAAATTGTATTGATATTGTCATATTTGTAATTTTGGGGCAATTTTCCCAATTTTTGATAAAAAATTTTTTAATCCAAAAACTGCTGATTTGATAGCTTTGATACATGTATTTGGTATACAGGTATCTAAGATTAATCTCAATATAATGTATTAAGGTATGTTGAAACTGGCAATTTTTTTTATTTTTGGGGCAATTTTTGCCTTTTTTGGTCAAAAATTTTTTCTGCAAAAACTTCTGATCTGGTAGCTTTGATATCTAGTGTACAGGTTCCTAGGGTTTATGTTGATTAGATATATTTAATGCTTATTGAACATTCAAACTATTGTCTGTTTGTGAGGCCTCTGTTTTCATAAAGAAGAAGAAACATATTGTTTATCGCTTAAAAATTGTTAATTTTATTAGTGATACGAAACACATACATACATGTATGTGATAGGATGAAATCTGCAATTTTGTACTTTGGGGGCAATTTTTCTCATTTTTGGTCAAAAAATTTGTTTCTCAAAATTTACCAGTCTGATTGCTTTGATATTTAGTAAACCGGTCCTTAGGGTTTTTGTTAATAAGATATATTGAAATTAAGTTGAAATCCGGAATTTTGAATTTTTGGGGCAACTTTGCGAAACTTTCAGTTTTACTGGGATATCTTTCATTTTGTATTTTTAAGATTTTTTTGGTAATTTTATACCTACTGGAACTAAGAGTATATAATGTGGTGATTTAGTAGTAAGCATTTGATATGGTAAACTGTATTTGGTGTTGAAATGCAGCAAAAAAATCCTGGCAGATTTTGAAAAAATTCCTAACAAATGCCAAAAAAAAATGCAGCCAGAGAAGGTTTGACAAAAAGAAAAGGTGAGAGAGTGGTGAAAAAAGAATGTACAATGGATCGGATAAAAAAGATAATGTACAGGTCTCATCAATCTTCCAGACACCATCCCTTATCAAATGGTCCACCCGATGTATTTTTGTGCACAATTAACCATGCAGTGTATTTTAGTTTAAGATGTCAAGTTAGGTAAGGATTTGAAAGGAATAGTCAGGTTCATCACAGTTTAACTTTATCTCTTGTGTCATCATCCTTGTGTAATTGGTTAAGTTTGTAAGTTGTTCCAGATGTGGATGTACCAGCTGTTCTGGAAGAAAACAATGTTTACTTTTTCCTGTAGGGTTTCTGAGTTGATGATTGTATGTTGAAATTTCTCCATGTATCTGGTGTATAGGTAAAGTGTAAACATTGGTTGCATGTCATGTATTTCAGTCTATGTCAAATATTGTAAATGAAAAATCAAGAACAGTTTACTGTGTGCTTGTAAAAGATAACATATTTGTCAATACATAAACTGCCTTGCAGATTGATTGTCTTAAATATTATCACAGAAGTAGAAAAGGAAAAGAAACTAGTATGTCAGTCTGTCTGTATATGTATGTCAATGTTTCATACAATTGTTGACTTGTTTTGATAACTATATGGGAGCGAACAGTGATGTTGTCACTATTTTTTGACAATGCTCTTGTCTCCTGTCATTTTATAATTGACTGTTATCATTTTAATTAGTCAGTTTGGGGGAAATGAAGCAATTTCCAGGTCTGAGTTTCCATTATTTTCCGTGCTGTCTGCTCATGTAAGCATCTTAAATAATGAAGAACATATCAAGAGAGTACAACTGTGGAAAGGTATTCCAGATATCTGTCAATGCAGTGTTGTATACACAAGGTCAGCTGGGTTTTGGGGGGAAATTGTTTTCCTCAACAACAATATCAGGGTAATTAATTACACATTTCAGGATCAAATTTGGTGAAAATGCCTTTTGGATTTGCCAGACAGAATGAGTGGAATTAGGAGGTGACAAAATCCTTTCAAAATATGGTTGCCATGGTGATTTGAGGTCAATATTATTAACTTTTTCTATTTTATGTAGTTAAGAGACTATAATTTTTAAGGGTATCCAAGGATGTATGTATCCTTTTAAAACTGAGGGATCAATTTTTACATAGAATAGCAGAATTCTACCTGCCATGACTGAAATACTGAAATATGTTGTTTTTTAAGAGTGTGAAAAAAATTGTAAGCAATATTTGTAAAAAGATTTTTTTTTGCATTAGCAATTACTAGCTGATCAGTACTGCTTTGTAACATAATGTAACAGAGTAAGATTCTGTTTTAAAAATTATAGAATGTGTTTTCAGCTGAGGAATGAGATGTAAATCAGAAACAGATAACTCATATTGTGAGAAAAAATAAGATGCTGTCTACCTCCTTTTCATTTGAGGTATTTTTTTATGTTTGTGTGTAAGTGAGATGTTTTCACTCACTGATAAGCATGTTTATATTCAAATTTATGCCAATACAGGCGAAGATTGTATAAATGATGATAAAATTTCAAACATTTTTCACTCCAAATGCTTGTCCTGACACGATTTCTCTCACAAAAAGATCTATGAAACACCATAGTTGTTATGGCAACTCTGTAATGGAACAGTGGAAATCTATAAATTCACATAAAAATGCACTAAATGCACTAAAATGGACACCAGGGATGTATATATAGTACATCGCTTTCAAAAATAAGAGAGAAAAAAGGGCAGAATTTACAAAGGACATCGTGTCATTCTTTGCAACTTGTCGACAATGCAAGGTAAAAAAATGTGAATCACCTGTTTTTGGTTGTGGTATGCAAGTTTTCTGGATCGAAGTGAATTTATGCATTTATTTGCAGAAGTTGATGAAAGACATGCATTGTTATTCAGCAGTAATGCAAGAACATCGTTAGCAAATAATCTTTGTTGTAGTTCTTGAAAAATTTGCAAAAAGGATGAGCTCAAGGTGAATTTAGTTCATTCGAGAGACAACTACCAGCAGGACACTGGTTGTGATATGTGAAGTGGTGCTACATATCAGATTTGCAGATTATACAAGTTTGTGATGCTGATCAAAAGACTTTTCATCGTTTTTGAATGTTTGGCTGTGTTAGCATCATTTCTGTGATGCCATCCGGTCCCAAAATGCATTCGCAGAAAGAAATTTTTGTCTTCAATAGTCCCAAGAATTCTAGATTTCCAAGCAAAAAGACATTGCATGTTTTTTGTTCCACAAATCAAATACAAATTTGCTAAAATTTTAGGACCACTGTAGCATAAACCTCCAAATTTTCATTAATTTTCAGTGTTTCAGTAAGATTGCAGTTGTTACAAATATTGTCAAATTGGGAATAGAAAATCTCTATTGTAATCAGTGTCTGTAAGTTTTTAGTTTTATATTCAGATATCATTTTATTTGAGGTCTTGCATTATTTTTGACAGTTCAAATTATTTTTGTAAAACAGGCAATTTCTATTTCCTGGAGGTCAGTAACTATGACAGGCCAATTCAATGCACTTTTAATAAAAGTTTACACACCTTTTTGAGGCAATTTTTTGCCTTTAATTCTGTTAGTCTGCATGAGAAATTAACTTTCCAACTGTAGTTCAAAAATTTGTCTTTAGCACCACCATCGGGTAAATGATATAACCACTTTTGTTCAGCAGGATAATTTTTTCAAAACCATTCCTCACATATAATAACCAAGATAATGATTTGAATTTGAGCTTCACACACAGTTCTCAATGCCATTTAGAAAATCTATTTGCACTTTATATTGACACAAGTCACATATTGAAAGCCTGCCTGTGGGTCAAGTGCAATCATTCCCTTCAACAGTACAGCATCTAGAATTGAACTCTAATTTGTTTGATTTTCAAGGCAGTGGCGTATCAATGGAGTCTATGTAAGCATTGATGAAATGACTTTGTGAGAACTACATGTATGATTTACTGGAATTTTTTAACAATGGATCACAAAAGGAGGATTTTTTTATGATGAATGAAATTGGGCAACAAATGAAAAGAATAAAGATGCAGAAGCTGAGAAATAAATACAGTAAATGTGTGTATTTTTTATTGTGAAATTGTGAAGTTTCAGTGGCTTTTCATCTTCAATTGCAGGATCTTTTATAGTCTTGAATTTGCATTTTAATAATTTGTATTTTAATATTTGTAATCTGTAGACTCATTACAGGGACTTGCGGTTGCCTTGACATAAAAATGTAGTTTCTATGACTACACTTGTAGTCCAGCAGCTAGACATCTGTTGAGCCCTTCGCTTTTCTTGGGACGGAAAGCAAAATGTCCAGCAGACATCAAGATGCTACACTGAAACACGTGCTAAACATGATACTAATGTAACATTTGGGGAGATTACTGGAAAGCTAAAACTAGCTAAAAAATTGACATGAACCTGAAATTTCAGACCTGTTACTTTTATAGATGAAAATAATGACAAGATAAAAAATAAGAGTTACTTTTCTGAATAACATTTTTGAAAAGAAATATCTTGATAAAATCAAGGTATAAACTCAAGGATTCAAAAGTGCATAATTTATTAAATTTGAAATGCTCTCCATATGAAATATATCCAAGGTTGTCAGTGAGCTCCATATGAAGTCTGGAAGTATAAAGAAAACAAAATCACCTTCTCATGTTCATAAATAAGACTTCCAGGTAAGGTTTTCCAACCATTACTGGCAGTGTTTATAAGGTAATTTGTTCCAGGAAAACAAGTGTTCAGCCCCAGATCATTATTTCCTTTAACAAAAACCACAGGAACCTCAGATTCACAAACACCTAAAACAAACAATAGAATAAAACAAAAATACAAATAAGACAACAAACATCTGCGTACTGGGTAGGGGGCTGGAAGAACTCGGGGGGGGGGGGATTTGAAAGTTCTCAGGGTAGTAGAGGGGGATTAGAACAGTTTACACTGGCTATAGGGGTGGGATCTGAAGATATATAGTTCCTTAATTTTTTTTGCATTTTCAGAGTCTGCTGTTGGTAGGTAATTAATTTTTAGGGTCTGTGGTGATTTAATGAAGAAATGAATGAATAACACAAAACACGTCATCCAATGGCTCTAGTGTTAATTAAGCAAATTTGTGATGCATTTATAGCATGTCATGATTTTTATTGGAAAAACTGTAAAATAGTAGGAAAGCCATAAAGTTTTCATAAGAAAAACAAGTAGACAGTAACACAGGACAAGCTGCAATTCTTGATATTTTTTTTTCAATATCTCTATTAAATGTATCAACTACAGTTTCTTGCCATCTACATCTAGCATGCTGAAACTCACAATATTCAACTTGTCACAAAAGCCTGTCTAAATATGTGTACATGATTGTTGTTGATTGAACTAAAATCCAGAATGAAATTTATTTGTCAAGGATACAAATGCAAATTACACATTCACAGAAAGCTTCAAAATTACTCGTAAACTCACTAAAAACTTACCTCTGAAAATCCATAACTTTGTTTCAGAAAGTATACTGAAGAGCTCAAAATTGCCTGTAAAAACCATAAAATGTCAAAGACCCCCAATCGAGAGGGGGAACATTACCCCTTGAGCTCTGCTCTTCCTCCCCCACACGACCTGTCATCCACTCTGGGTCATCAGTTGGTTGGCATTTCCCATTTAGCTTTGATTAAAAAAATTAATGAAAACCCTGAGATAGGGTGTAAAACAAGAGATTGGAGTTGATACAATCATTCTCGCAAGCCAGAGCATTTTTTCCATTTTTTCCTGCTCTCGCAAAAAAAATACCTTTTCGGCGTTGGGTAAAGAGACTCGCCGAAGAGGGCGTGGTGTACGACGATGGATACAATGAGCAGATTACTATTAAAAAGATATCAAAATTTTAGTTTACTATTACTTAAGGAATGTTTGGCCATATAATAGTGGGGGGATTTCGAGTTAACATTTTTTGTCATATAAAAGGGTGGGATTTGAAATGAAAATGTGGTACAAACATGTATAGCAGAGATATATTTGATTTCTAATCAGGAACCTCCTCATGGAATGGTATTCTGAGATCCTGTGTTGAGATCAGTGTAGTGAGAGAAGGAACCTTCCATAGCAAGATGTTACATATGTCAATTAGGAGTCTATACATATTTGTGATATATTTTTCCTGTCAGTTTTTTTTGTTTACTTGTATGTTATTTGATGTTATTTGGTCCCTGTGGGGGAACAAGAACGAAGGAGATACGAAGTAAAACATTTCCTGGCGCGACGGTGAAGAGCGCCCTCAACGATATTATGTAACTCTGAAAATTTGCCCTATGAACTCTTCATGCGTTGCGTATGAAGACGACTTCCACACGTCGCATCGCCCGACAGTGTAAAAAATGTTTGGACTTGTCGCACGCCCGACGAGAAGAGTAGCTCAGGCTGTAAGTAATAGTCTCATTTGACGATTGATTGCTGAAAGTATCAAAGAACCATGATATAGTATATAAGCAATCTCACGGAGGCGGAGTCCTCGCCGGTTGCCGACCGGAGAATCGAGCTTGTGGTTGTTGCATACTGTGTTCTGTAGTGGGACGTGCAGGTCGAGTAGGGCGAATGGGTTATCTCTTGTGAGCATATTTAATCTAAGGTTTTCATACTTTTGATAGAGGAAATTTCCGAAAATACTTGATCGAAATAGAGAATAGTCGATATTGTCTCCTTATCCATTTCCACATTGAATTCTCTCGGTTCTCACGTCTTTGATCCATGATGCCATTGCTATTGAGATATTGTCCTGTTCGTCATGATCAGGTCATTATATTCACGCTTGCCACACTGTTTGTAGATGTGAATATGAATTACTGTGATTATGTAAACACATATTAGCGCTGTTCATAGAAAATCTAATCGAAAACAACCATTCACTCCTGTATTATGTGATCGCTGAAAGTCAAAGCATAAGGGGACTGGTCTATCTCTATGATTGACAACACATTTGAAGGTCACCCCATTGTACAATAGCAGTTTTGTAACTCATGACTGCGTGTTTCATAAACACGCTATTGTTTTATGAGATGAAGACAAGTTATTCATCTTTCATAACTACAACTTCCAAGCATATGGTCCTTTGTATGATTGTGATAATTTGCCTTGAGATCAATTCTGAGTAACTTAGAATATAAATTGTGGCTTTGATGATTTTCCTCTCATGGAAGCACATTTCAAATGATATGTATTATTGCCTGATCAGAATACATGGTTTATGTGCCCGAGAGCAGGTGACAATTTGCCCGATGCCAGGAGGGCAAATTTTCTCCTGCTGTGAGGGCATATAAACCCATGTATTCAGGCAATATTATTTTTATTGCATGCCTCTTCACAGTTAACACTATATAATTTGCAGGGCATTCTCAGACAATTTTACATTAGCGACAAGCATCACATAGATTTTAAAGAGAGTCAAAATAGCGGTGCACACATGGATATTTTACATCTAGCATTAAGCATCTACTTTGACGTCAAAATTGTCGAAGGCCTTCACTGGACCAAGTTACTATGGATACTGGTCCGTACATCATTCACTCAGCCCACTAACTCCCTAGATGTTCCTATTCAAATCAATGCATTGATTTGCACTCACATTGAAGCATGTTACAATATAAATTTGTGAATAGGATGCACTAGTTCCTGTATAACAGGGCAACTTTGTTGCCACAAACAGTAATTCAAGCTTTTACTGATATGTACTCATATGTTTGTGGGTGAATGTTTATAGTGAGTCTCTTTTGCCTACTGCCAAATTTTAATGCAGAGAAAATCAGAGATGGGTAACAGGGTTTTACATCACTTTTAACTTTTGAGAGTCCCTGGGACTCCTGGTGTTAGAAAATGGGAGTCCTACATCAAAATATGGGGGTCCCAATTTATTTCACAAAAATGTTTTATAGTTTATCAATGCCATGGTCTTCACTGTGTTCAATTAGTATTAAACCACACAGCAAATAGTTGCATATTTCTTAAAATAATTCCTACATGAAAATTCTAGTTCATACTGAGGGCCCTCATTGATCAATTCAAAGAACATTAATGATGATATTATCTCATAACTTTAATGACAAGTTCACAACGTGAAATTTGAACAAATATTCAAATTTGTCAAATTGACAAGAAGGTAAGTAATTTCATACTCTGAAATGGCATACACCTAGCAAGTCCAGTAGGTTTGAGTTCACACTCTGCCAGCAGCTCCTTCAGCAAATAACCTACAGTAGCAGTGTTCATGAAGTCAAAATCATCTATGATGGGGACAACCAGTTTGATGAACATTAGTCTATTAAGCCTTTGAGGATTGAGTCTATTTCGTGCCCTCTGTTTGATGGCATTTTGTACTGAAAAGCCCCTTTCACATGGGGCAGAGGACACTGGTATGACAAGAGCAATTTTAGCTAGGATGGCAAAATCAGGATACTCCTCTGTAAAATCAGTTAGCAACAGCTTGATATACATATCAAAATTCAGTGCCTCCCTATGAGATCTTGTGAAGTGTTTGTAAACAAGGAAGTGTGCCCTAGCTCTATCAGCATCAATACCTGGTGTATTGTTATAATGAATCAACAGTTGATCAAGCTGGTTGACCCCATAGTCAGGTAGGTTGGCCACATTTTCAGGATATCTGTGTGGGTTGAGAATCACATCAAAACACTCCAGAATATTCATCTCATCATCTGGAAATCTGCTATCTAAATTCTGCAGCAGTTTGTTGATATAATTTTCTCTTGCATCACAGAACCTCTGTCTGAGTGCTGATTGTCAGTATTTTGAATGTTTTTGTATGTGTTTTTCTGACCATTGCCAGGAACATCACCCAAATCATTAAAGACGTCTCTGACAGTGTGTGAATCATTAGTCATTCTATTCAATGTGTCCCTAGTAGACTGAACACTTTTTTTGATATAAGAGGTGACAGAATCTTTCTGAAATGTAAGGCTCAAAATTCCAATGACAGTAAGAACATCAATCAATAAGGCAGTGAATAGCAGAAACAATGAATTAGAGATAAATTTCAACAGCTCATCAGCCTTTCCCCCTTTTTTGTCACTTGCAAGTGCCAAGGCAATTGGCTCAAACTGATGAAAACCATCTTGACAGCTGATTCGACCGACAGCCAGCGAACAGATGTAGCCTCAGTAATTTGTTTTGTTTTCCCATTCAACAGAGTTTGAATTTCCCTAAGTTTGTCATATCTCACACTAGAGTCAATGAAGTGTTTATACAATGAATGGATTATATTATGATATTCTTTGCAATATTCAATATCTCTGCCTGCTTGGGAAGCAGCACGATTCAATCAATGTGCAACACAATGCACTTGAACAAGGTTGGGATTTCTGGCTTTTAATTTGCACCCAACCCGTTCAAACGGCCGGTCATTACGGCCGCCCCGTCTGTTCCTAGTCCATATATTTTGTCCACGGCTGCGTCACAGATTTCTTTCCTAGTCAAAAATTCAATCAAGGCGTTTTCAATCTCTGCAGCAGTGGCATCTGTAATTTGCTGGTTACAGAGGAAAGAAAAATTCGCCTCGCCATTCTGAATATATCGAACATATATTGCAAGTTTCTTATGAATGAAATGTCACAACACAAGTCTCATCCAACATTATACCGATGACGTCACTTGCATGTATGCTATCAATCAGGGACTTCTCGATCGCACGTTGAATACACTCTTCAAACTCCATAACTATCTGAGGACGTTTGTAATATTCAATGTCTAAGCCGTTCAGATTCTGCAGATGAATGATGTCAGTGAATACATCGCATGGAAGGTCACGTTTAGCGATCAGGTAAACAGTACGTAATTGTGCAGCGTACGCCTCGAGTTCGTTACTCTTACCGCTACGTATCACTCCACTCGTAACTGTGCTCTTACCCTGCAACTGCCGGTCCTCATGCTTAGGATTTTAACGCTTGTGAGACGACTTTTCGAGTCCTGATGACGAGTGAGAGTTGAATGTTGAAATTACAAAAACCTTCCATGAACGGGCATGTAACATTCGCTTTCAAACATACACCGCATTCCATGACGTTTTGCTCTTCAGAATATCGAAGCCATTTATAGTAAATCTATTGAGTCAACTTCTGTTGAATGTTCGTAATTTTGCTGACTTGGTCGGGGGACCTGATGTATCAGTATCGCATGGCGTAGCTGCCGTTTCGGCCTTGACCAAACCTGCATGGTGCTGGTTGCTGCGGCCGCCGAAAAACCTTAGATCGGCCTGTTTGACACGACCCGCCATGATGCATAAATATGTGTTAATCGACGCAAACAAGAAATCGACCAATTAAGAATCAGTTTACATTTTGAAAGTAACTTTTTACAGCAATAGAATTTGTTTCCGCGGTTACCATTGGTTATGAAACAGTGGAGGCCAATGCACTATGGAGCATTCCATTAAAGTACGGGGTCGGTAAGGTTTACTGGGATGTGTTTTACGTGTTCAGCAGCTTCGCAAGGTGTACACCAGCAACAGATATTGCTGCGTCCCAAGGGACGCGTGGTTTAGTTTTTGAGGGGTCCTGCGTCCGGTTTTATGCGTAAAGGACGCAGAAATGCGCGTCATGTAAAACCCTGGGTAATTTGATTATCCTCAAATTTTCCCACACAGATTGGTCCTTCCTTAACTCCAATAATAGCAGTGAAATTTGTAATATCGATCGTTTTTTTTTGCAGACATCATCCTTTTATAGACACGGCAGTACATTGGTCGTAGCAGAACACACAAATGAGGCGCTAACACCCATCACGCTGAATACCATCACTGCAGCCAGGAAAGTTGGAGGTGATGTGGCGTGTCTTGTAGCTGGCACAAACTGCAGCAAGGTAAATCCTAGGCTCCATTGCCTTAGATCAAAATTGTACGTCAAGATAGTCATAGTTTGAAATTTCTGAAAGGTAGATATCTTTTGACCTACAAGTTGTGTTCTACACATCTGTATATATCTAACTGAAAATTTCAAGTCTGTTTTCCATTGAATTTCAAATACATTTGAACCATATCTGTTTAATCTCATCCTGGATATGCCCTGTTTAATATTATTCTATTTAAAATTTCAATGTTGATGTGATATCTTGTATATATATTGTCCTGTTTCACATAATAATGCCCATCATGGAGATTAAAATTTGAAACTCCCTGATAATCATTGAAAGGGAGATTTCAATCAATGGTTGCTTTCCTGCGACCATTTTCCATTCACAACATATAAAGCAATCCATTTTGGAAACAAATTCCAGTGACTAGCATCCTAAGACGTGCCTCAATCATCACAATCCACACAAATATACATACATACATATATATATATATATATATATATATATATATATATATATATATATATATATATATATATATATATATATATATATATATATATATATATATATATATATATATATATATATATATATATATATATATATATATATATATATATATATATATATAATATATATATATATATATATATATATATATATATATATATATATATATATATATTATATAAAACAAGGACTTAAAGTCACTGTCCAAATCTTTGTTGTGCTGTCACTTCAGGTTGTGGAGCAGTTAGCTCAAGTTGGTGGCATCAGCAAAATTCTTGTCGCCGACAATGAAGCATACAAAGGCTTTCTACCTGAGGTACTTACACCATTGGTGGTCAGTACTCAGAAACAGTTCAACTTTACACACATTGCAGCAGGTGCAACTGCCATGGGCAAGGTAAGTGTTGGAAGAATCTCTTGTCAAGTTACAAGTACAAGGGTAGTGCACAACAAAATCAAGCACTAAGCAAATGCTGCATACTTACATGAATGTCATTAAGAATTCTGATTATAGTTTATGATAATGTCTGATAATGATTTTAAAGGTTTGCTAATCACCTATAATGAAAATTGTAAGGCTTTAAGATATGGATGGTTTGAAAATGTGTTTCTGTGGTGAAGAAGTCAAACCTCCCAGTTTGTGTGCAAGGTCACACAAATTGTAAACTGAAACCTATAGTATAAACAAACTGAAACCTATAAAGCAAGAATACAAGGTTGAAACCCAATACAGGCAGATAAACTCTGCAATAGCTGTCTTGTTGTCTACTGACATGGAAGTGTTCAAATTGAAAATAGAACTGTATTTCAGTAGACTTGCTCATGAATATAAGCCCAGATATCATTATTCCCTGGGGTAATTCAATCAGGTGTATCTGCAAGTGTAAGCAAATTATCAAATTGATACCTTCTACGTAAGGAACAAAACAGAAAGCATTAGTAAACAAACACAGGACGTCATAGTTTCTTGGATGGAAAGTTTGCTATGTAAGATGTGAAGCTCGCCATGTATTATGGAAAAACTCACATATGCACATTTTCTACTGAAATTTTTTTTTGAAAGTTTTATTTTTAAAAATTTTGATATCTTTCCACCTATCAGAACCTCCTTCCAAGGATAGCTGCCAAACTTGACGTGGCACCGATCTCAGACATCATCGGCATTGAATCAGAAGACACGTTTGTTCGCACCATCTATGCCGGCAATGCCATCTCAACAATCAAATCTAAAGACCCAGTGAAGATCTTCAGTGTGCGTGGGACTGCATTTGAGGCTGCAGAAGTCAGTGGTGGATCAGCTACATCAGAAGATGGTAAAGTTGGGATTTCTTATACTTCCAATTCACTGCCGTACATTTACATCAGGTAGTTGCTGAATAAACTATGTGAAGTAAGGAAAAGCCTTGTGTGCATTGGATAAGTGAAGTGAAAATTCACACATTACACAGCTACTAAAGTTACCATCCCTAGTGTGAAAAAAATTTGGAAACAAAGCATCTGCAGAAAAAAAGCTTAAAAGTGGATACCTCTTTCTCTGTACAAAAGAATTTTGATTGTGCCATTTTCTCAATTATAATGCAGAAGATTTTGAACGGTAAATTCTTGGAAAGTTTTAGTACATTATGCAGCCCCAGTTGATTCCTTCAATGGGGGAGAGTTACAGAGATGGTTTGCATTAACAGAACCGTTTCTTTACTCCACAGCACCAGCTGCTGATGTGCCAGCAGACCTGGCTGAATGGCTTGGGCAGGCTTTGAGTAAGAGTGACCGTCCAGAGTTGACCAGTGCCAAGACAGTCATATCTGGAGGTAAGATATCACAAAACACAGTTTACCACTTCATTGGCTCAATTTAACCCTTGTCTGCGTAGAAAGTCAACGTACCTTGCTGTTTAGACGACACTTGAGGTGTGGGGATAAATATGACAATTTGTTGTCTGTATTTTTAGCATGTTTCAGTGTGTGTTGTGCAGTGAACTTTTCAAAGTAAGGTCTAGCGTGACAACTTGTACTTATCAATGCAGATTTCAATACAAGAAAATATGAGATAAATATCAGTGGAGGGGAGGGAAGGGGAATAGCAGATGAAAATCAACATAATGCCGCTCGAACACTGTCCAAACCAATATCCATGTAGTGCAGAAGCTGTATTATTCAGAATGTGGTAGATTGATTTTGCCAGGGGAACTTCACATACAGAATGACAGAATGCCTAGGACTGACTGACTTTGTTACTTTTCAGGTCGTGGAATGAAGAATGGTGAAAACTTTCAGTTGTTGTACGATCTTGCTGACAGAATGAATGCAGCAGTTGGAGCATCACGTGCCGCAGTGGATGCTGGATATGTACCAAATGACATGCAAGTTGGACAAACTGGAAAAATTGTTGCCCCTGTAAGTTGTCTTCCGATGTTACAGAAACTCTTCAAGTTTTTACTTTCTCATCAAAACTAGTGGGAATTATTAGTATTATTTTTTGCAATGAACAGTATGAAGATAGAAAAACAAATTTCAACTGTCTCCAAAAAGGAAGTTCTGTAGTTGTATAGGAGATTTGCTTTAATTATTGTGGGATATCTGTGCTTTCATTTTAGTCGGCCATTTGTCTTATTGTAACTCTGAAACAAATCAAATCAAAATTTCATAGTATTAGCACTATCTTGAGAATTATCCAAAGTTCAATCTGTTATCTAATCTCCTGATTGTCTCTTTACCCTACACCCAGACTCTAATCTGGTTTCAGTTTATATCTCCAGCAAGTGCATTTAGTTTATCATTGCGGCAGTTCAGAAAGTGTTACCCAAACTGACAGACATCAATTGTATTTTCTTCATAGTGAAATGTAGTCATTGTTTGGTTTTTAACAACCGTGTACTGTACATTATTTTCAGGAGCTGTACATTGCAGTCGGCATCTCCGGAGCAATCCAGCATTTAGCCGGCATGAAAGACAGCAAGACTATTGTTGCCATCAACAAAGACCCTGAAGCACCAATCTTCCAGGTTGCTGATTTTGGTCTGGTGGCCGACCTTTTCAAGGTGAGGAATATCATGGGCAAGGTTTGAAAGTACAACTGTCAGTATAGCGATACATCAGAGCTGTAGAAACCTGTTTCCTTTCTATAATTGCTGTCATGAAACTTTCAGCAATTTTTTTGATAAACCTAACGAATTTTAAATATTTTTCTTTGTTTTGGGGACATACACTTGTTGTCCTGAACAAATTGAATCAATTGCAGATCGCTGTGCATACAAGTCATTCTGCTGTTTGCAGTATTTTAGAAACTCATCCTATTGGATATCAAACAGGTTGGTGCAATGCATCTTACTTTTACCCAAAAGAGATTTTACATGGGACAATGAATTTCCAGTCCTGGAAATTCAAGATTGTTAATTTACTTCATTTTGCAAAGATTCTGGGACCCTCCACAACACCAACATGGTATGTCTATATGCATGTCACCATATCTGTGGTATCTATTTTGTCTTGTAGGCTGTACCTGAGATGACAGAGCAACTGGACAAGATTAAGAATTGAAAGAGAGGACCACATCCCATGAAATGATCTCAATGCAACATTTGTGTCACGGAAAACGTGCATGTATGTTTAGGTGCAAATGACAGCACTGTGTATTCTTCTGATAGCACATTGTCAAGTGATACTAAATATTTTTTTAGCCATGAGTTTCAGGGACAGTAAAAGATACACGGTTATGACAATTTTGTTCTCTAGGGTGAAGCTAATTCTCTTTTCATTGTGTGTTTGTTTGAATGTACAGAATTATCTTAACCAAGTGAGGTATTCGAATAAAGTACCATTTTCAAAACAGTCTAGTTTACTTTAAAATTGTTCTTCCTTTATTCATACGTAAAAAATGTATAAAAACTCACATTATTTGAGGTAAATGATGTGGTGTACTTGTCAATAAGTTAAGAGGTCTTTTATTCACAGCAATCATACTAATCACAAATCCTGATTCTGTAAATGAGTACACTATTGATTCAAGTACAATTAATAAAAACTCTCAGCTGCTAACTTTCTAACTCTTGACCTTTACATGTTTTTGTCCTTTTGTAAACAAGTCATCGTTGATGACACAGTCCCCACTTGTTAATGGGTGCTTTGATTACAGGTCCTCAGAGAGGATAGAGTCCTCTTCATTAGGTCTGTGATAAAAATACTTTTGAATAAATTCGCTTGATACATGTCTGAGTTGTAGTTCAGGACATGAAAAATCATAATAAAATGGCCACATGGTGGCCATAATGGATCGAATCACAAAACAAATCAATGTGCATATGTATGACATATGGTAGGTCAATGTCCTTGTACCAACTTTGATTAAATTGGTTGAAATATGCCTGAGTTATGGCTTTGTACATGAAAAATCATAACAAAATGGCCGCACAGCAGCCATATTGGATCGTATCACAAAACAAATTGACATGCATATGTATGACATTGGTCAATCTCCTTGTACAAACTTTGAATAAATTTGCTTGATACATGTCTGAGTTATGGTTCTGGACATGAAAAAACGTAATAAAATGGCCACACGGCGGCCATATTGGATCGTATCAAAAAACAAGTCAATGTGCATGTGTATGACATAGGTTGATGTCCTTGTACCAACTTTGAATAAAATTGGTTGAGATATGCCTGAGTTATGGCTCTGTACATGAAAAAATCGTAACAAAATAGCCGCATGGCGGCCATATTGGATCGTATCACAAAAAAAATTGATGTGCATAGTTATGACATTGGTCAATGTCCTTGTACCAACTTTGAATAAAATCTGTAGAAACATGCCTGAGTTATGGGTCTGTACATGAAAAAATCGTAATAAAATGGCCGCCTGGCGGCCATATTGGATCGTATCACAAAACAAATTGATGTGCATATGTATGACATAGGTCAATGTCCTTGTACCAACTTTGAATAAAATCTGTAGAAACATGCCTGAGTTATGGCTCTGTACATGAAAAAATCGTAATAAAATGGCCGCCTGGCGGCCATATTGGATCGTATCACAAAACAAATTGATGTGCATATGTATGACATAGGTCAATGTCCTTGTACCAAGTTTGAATATAATCGGTTGAGATATGCCTGAGTTATGGCTCTGTACATGAAAAAATCGTAACAAAATGGCCGCACGGTGGCCATATTGGATCGTATCACAAAAAAAATTGATGTGCATAGCTATGTCATTGGTCAATGTCCTTGTACCAACTTTGAATAAAATCTGTAGAAACATGCCTGAGTTATGGCTCTGTACATGAAAAAATCGTAATAAAATGGCTGCCTGGCGGCCATATTGGATCGTATCACAAAACAAATTGATCATTATGATGTGCATATGTATGACATAGGTCAATGTCCTTGTACCAACTTTGAATAAAATCTGTAGAAACATGCCTGAGTTATGGCTCTGTACATGAAAAAATCGTAATAAAATGGCCGCCTGGCGGCCATATTGGATCGTATCACAAAACAAATTGATGTGCATATGTATGACATAGGTCAATGTCCTTGTACCAACTTTGAATATAATTGGTTGAGATATGCCTGAGTTATGGCTCTGTACATGAAAAAATCGTAACAAAATGGCCGCACGGCGGCCATATTGGATCGTATCACAAAAAGAATTGACGTGCATATCTATGACATTGGTCAATGTCCTTGTACCAACTTTGAATAAAATCAGTTGAAACATGCCTGAATTACGGCTCTGTACATGAAAAAATCGTAATAAAATGGCCGCCTGGCAGCCATATTGGATCGTATCACAAAACAAATCGACGTGCATCTGTATGACATATGAAGTAATCCTTGTACCAAGTTTGAATGAAATTGCTTCGGGCATCTCTGAGATATCTGCGTGAACGGACGGACGGACGCACGGACGCACACACGCACGGACACGACCAAACCTATAAGTCCCCCCGGACGGTGTCCGTGGGGACTAATTAGATGCTACAAGTTCATTTGTATTTGATGTCATTCAGTGTTGACTTGTGCTTGATTTTGAACAACTATGGCAAAGATCTGATATGTACCATGACTGGGTGAGATTGGCTCATCCATGTCACCTTTGTACACAAGACTGATGAACTGTGAATAAATGAATTTTTCCACTCAGAAATTCTTTCATGAAAACTGGCAAGATTTTGGCGAATAATAACTGTCTTAAATCGTTATACTGCACAGAGCCATGAATTCTCACAAACTTATGGAAACTGGGTGAAAATATTTGTGAAATAATAGTTTGGTTCAGTCTCTTGACATCACAAAATCCTAAATTGTAAAATCGCAACATGCTGATGTAAGCACTGCTATCCATTACAATCTATTGATAAGTGACAATTTCTCAAAAGTCAAAGTCCTGTCCAATCATGATAGTGATAATCTTCAGATGAACTGCATGAGAAAATATGGTTTCCAGCCAAAACTAGTCCCTGAATTAAACACAAAGGTGATGTGGAACTATTGAGAAGTAAAGCTACCATTATTTTTGTTCATACATTCACACCATATGGGATAACACATGCCAATAGTCTTAGCTACTACTACACACTGCCGTCAAGGAGGATGAAATTACCAAGCTGATGGCCACATGTGTATTTGACATAAAAAAGAATTCAATCTATTTCAACATTATTGCAATAAAATTTGAGGTATTTGGTGCTGTCTATATCAGCTCAGTGAACCATAGGCTTATGATCTGTTTGTGAGTGAAATTTCCTTTTTTCAGACTATGAAACCCATATGCTGTAAATTATGAACACAAATACTCACACTTGTAGAGTTCATCATGTGGAGACAGGATATTGTTCAAAAAGTCTTTGCTGGCCTACTGCTTTGGTAACTTCTGGCGCCATGTAATCAGCCTTTCAAAGACTTGTGTCACAGTGCTCTCTATGTATTGCTTTGCCAGTGAAAAACTACCTGATGTAAAGATATGTGCATGTGGAGGAAGTCGTCTATTTCTTTATCTGTCACAAATGAACAGGGACCAGAACAAACTGCCATGCCAAACAGCACAGCCTGACATACTATGCAAATGGCATACTACCAGATATTCATGTCTCTCACTTGTTGTAAGATCTTGTGCATAGATTCTAGTTACATAAGGCAGATCCATTGAGAACTCTTGCGTATAGAGTCAGACTGTATCAATGTGCACTCGCATCACAAAATAAAAGCGATGAACACATCAATACCTGAATACAAACTAAATTGGTATTCCAACAGTTGAACACCTTTACAGACTGAGCTCTTAAATTAAGTTCTGAAAAGTAAAATAAAGCACAACCATACTCTTTCATTCCATTTCTAACAACTTTGCCACTGTTTCAGGGCCATATTTGATTGGGCAACACTTCTCACATATTCCTAAGCAGCTTCTTAAAACACTGTGAAATGCCATATGGTGAAATGACCTAAGAATATCTCTTATGGGTGAAATAACAACTATGTACTGAAACAAATGCAAAAATTCAAATTGGGTCTTTCATTATTAAAAGTACAAATCATAAAATAAGCTCCGTCAAAGGTGTCTCCAAATAATTCTGGTAACCAGTCTAGCCCAATACGGAACAATTCTCTCTTTCTGTTCAAATGTCTCTTCATTGACCTCAGTGCTTCTGTCAAACAGTCTTTTCTCCTCCTATCGGGAAAGAGAAAAAGATGTTAATTCAAATTTCATTGGCTTGATATAGTTAGAAGATCTGCAACCATTTTTATTGATCTTCCATTGTCTCTTGGTAATACCAATTGTGTAAAATATAATTTTTTTCTGTAATGAACAATGTGTAAATGATTTTCAAGCAAAATAGAGGGTAGATGTACTTCTATTAGCCGAAACACGTGCAGCAATACTTACAGATAGAGCTCAGACACTATGGATTAAAAAATGCAATGTCTTACAGTAGTCTTACATTACAATACAGATTATGAGCTTCCTCACCTCATAAAGCTGTCTCCTTAGCTTTTCATTGGTTGTAACTATGGCAAGCTGAACTTCTAAATCACGTTTCACAGAACGGTACCCTGGTGGTGTGAGGAAAAGCAGAGAATAGTTGCTCAGGTCAGAAGTGAATACAAATTGTATTGGAAAGGTGTCTTTCGGGACATGGTCTGTCACAAATCATAATTTTAACTCAAGATGGTTGGAAATATACCTTTGCAAAAAAGAATAATGCATACAGGTCAACCACCACAAACCAAGGGAATGGGGTTTTATGAAAGAAATTTTGATGAATGAAAAAAAGGGAGCAGGCCCTGGCGGTGACATTGAAGTACTGTCAGACTCTTCGTTACTGATGCTCACCATGATTATTAGATTAATTTTTAGTTGGGAGGGATAAATTTGTAAGAAAATAACTTACCAAAATTTGGTGATCCAAGGAGAGTAAAAGACGGTAGTGACTGAGACGGTAAGTAGTACCACAATCCTTGAAAAAATAACAATATATGTGTTACTTTACTATGTAGAAATACAGTCCAGTAACTCTGATATTAAATTCAATAATATTTGCTCCAAACCGCTTTTGCAATGTTCTGTGTATGTGATGATGGTGACAGCCAATTTATCGAGGTGTGGGTGCAACACTATAATCATTTTCTATCAAATATAGTTTTCTTTTAGCAGTGTTCAGAAGATCTCACCCAGTCTAGCTTAAGAAAATACTCAAGAGTCCACTGATATGAAAACATGTATTCATGTGAATAAACACGCATTGATATTATAGCAGGAAGGGGTCCCCCTGACATCTTACCTTTAGCATGGAAAGTCCACTTGTCTCTGAAATATTCAAAGAGTTGTATCCTTTTCTGCTGCATGCTGTCACAAACTCTTTTGTAGAAATGTTTTTCAATATGTGTGTATGCGTCAGGTATACTGCCTGCTATTCCCTTGGCTCCAAAAAACCCGTTGGCCTGAAAATGAATATCATTTGATATCTTCATAAGCAGTTGCAATGTGTTATTCAATTTGCGATCAAGTTTTTCACAAGTGCTGTTGCATCAAGTATAATCCACATACAATTATTATCAAATGGTTGAACGTACAGACACACAGACAGACCGAGCCAAAACTATTGGTCAACTGGACTTTGTTTGCAGGGACTAAAACTAACACATTTGGTGCTCAGAAAAAATACTGACTCTTTGCAAATATACCGTCACATTACTGTTATTGAACAGGGAACAACTTTGATATCTTTACTCAAAGAATACAAGAATTTCTACAGTAACCTTACCCTTGGATTTGCAGTCAACATATTAAAATGTGCCTTTGACTTGTTTAGTACTATGTCCAGGTAACTCTCTGTCAAATTAAAATATCCAGAAGCCAGGTGTATCTCTGTACCGTCCTCTGCAGTTTCTAACAATGTCCTTGTTGCTAGTTCATCATTCCTGATACCCAGAGGTCCCATTTGTATCAATGGTAAAATAAGTGTATCTGATTCTCTATCATCAGAGTTCAACTGAGCATTTGCCCCTTTAGTTCTCTCTGACATTTCAGAACAAGTCTGTTCAAAGTTATCACTTAGTTTTGAATTTCTGGAGAGCTGATGCAGTCCAAGTTCCTCAATTAAAGTTGTGTCTGTCATAGTTGGACTTGAACTATCTCGTATATTTTTGTGGTAATCCAGTAAAGTGTTCACTCGTCTACGCGCTTCCTCTTTGAATTTATTGATGTCATCTAATGTTTCGAGAAAAAAAGAAAGATGTAGGTGACCGGGAAAGTGCAATCTTTATCAATAGATTTTGTTTAGCTTTTATAGGGACATATTACAATATTATAATCATATATCCTTTTCTGTGGCAACAGATTTTGTAAAACTTATAAAATCTTGTACAAGAGGATTTGACACATAAGCAACATGGTAAAAGAAATGAATAAATCAGGCCATAAAGAAAATCTAACAGGGGTACAAGTCATAGACACCTGTTAACGCAGAGTGTGTTGAACTGGCAATCAGATCAAAATTCTTTAAATTATTGTATGAAGGACTAAAATAGTGGATATTCTGGTAATCATTTACTGCTGGTAAATCTGGTCAATTCATCTGACCAGGAATCTAATTTCAATCTGAAGATTGTGACAGACATGAAAATTATTGACATGCAGTTTACCTTTGTAAGGATGAATTCCAAAATTTTCATTGAGAGTCACTGTATCATCTGTTTGAAGTTGAAATGAAAATGAACTGACAGCAGACACCAGCTGTGTAAAGAAATTTGCAATCTCTGGGCAATCCTCCAATAGTATGTTGCGATCTTGACGGTTTGTGAAATAAGACTCACTAAGGTTGGCACTGAAAGCAAAAAAGACACCTTATGTATAAACATGATAGAAGGATAAAAACAAATCACATTCTAAATAATGAACATCTGATGTCTTTCTCATGTCAAGGAATTTTGGTGAATCTACTGAAACATTTTTAATAATAGATATTGGACTGTAACTACTATTTTCATTGGATACATTGCACCCATACCAGTACAAAAGTATCATACACGCTTATAATAAATTCTTTGCTTGATGTCCTTGAATTTTCCTCAAGCCGACTCTCCCCAGGTAAAAAACAAACACAGAAATGAAACATTATGTAAATACAACACTTAGTTTCCGATGTATTTCTTGGACAGGTAAAGAAAATAGCCATTTTTGAATTGTAATACCTTAAACAATGTTTTTGCTTTTCATCATTTTGTGTGAAAACCCACCCATCTGACGACAGCAAATAAAGAATTTTATCAATGGTAGTGGTGCCTAAGGTGAAATACAGCAAACTTCATGTATTAATGAACCGCCAAAGATTGAGGTTTTCCTATGACCATGCTATGGCATGAACATATTTTCTATAAAATTTCTTGTTGTTAATGTAGCTTTCAAATTGACCTTTTCTTGCAAAAAGCCCACTAATCATATATTATCATGTCATTTTTAATTTACTTATTTTTATTACACAATTCGTATTGAAATGGTGAAAACCCAAGTGCACGTTCTGGAGCTTGCCTCATGATTGTATATTTTTTCAATACTACTATATATAAAGCCTGATGACACAACCAGAATGGTAACAATAACATTTGCGTCACCAGAAATTGATCAAGAACTGCTATCTTGGTTCTGATACAAGTTCTATCTTACCCACTTATGATCAACGAATCATCAAATAAATAGATTTTCATATGCTGAAGTCCAATTGCCTCATTAAACCTGGCAGGAACAAACTGTTTTAAAAGTCCTCTCAAGTCAGGGCTATGGTAGAGAGATATCTGGACATTGGATGTATACTCTTGAAGCAGAGGTAATAACATTGTCCTGGAGTTTTTTGTGCCTCTAGATCCTCTTGTGTACTCTAAGAGAATTTTGATTTGTAGAGGATGATGACTGTGTTTTGCATTCCTGGCTGCTTCATGGATACTGTCAACCTGGAATGATAATAATATCAATTTGTGAAGTCGTCATTTTTTGGAGATAATGTTGATACATATTCAAATTTACATTTCTATATCACTTTCCTTTTAAGGGCAACTGATTGACAATTCTTGAAAATGCTACTAAGTATCCGTTTATTGTTATTTACATTTTTCAACTTTCCTCAATATTTAAGTAAAGCTCAACAGCGACAATGTCACTTCAATATGAATCAATTTTATTTCTAAGATGAAGAATACTCAGCAACAGAAGTATATGTATCATTGTCTGACAGAAACATAAACATACATCACTGTCCAAGAGCTTGAAAGTACTGAACGTATGTCCTGCACATATTACAACCTGCAAGATTGTGCGAAGAAGTATAATTACAAATGATAAGATAAAGACAGAGTCTGTAATTGAAATTTCTATCCATCATAGACAACCAAGGAAATGACCCCTGTCATTCCAGTCATTCCAGAAGGGGTCTTACAATTTATATAATCATGCTAACAGTGATATTTTCAAAAACTTACTAGCTGCTGTTCAAGGTGACCGTTACCCAGGTACAGTGACGAGAGCACTATCCTCCTGGTTGCTGTCCTTGCTTTTTCCTGAAATGAAAATCCACATATAACAAGAGTAAATACTATGTTAAATTCTCATGCATATGCTCACAATAGTCCATCATTGCTGTATTATTGTTTACATCAAATTTTCAACATCACTTTCACTTGACACTCTTATTCTTTTCTTAAGCTCCCTGGCTGCTACTAAAACATGGTATCAAGTTATAGTTACGATAGGCGCCTGTCGTTTGACACTCTGAAGTACCCTAAAGTTCAAATTTTGACCCACCTTCAGAGTTTCGTAGAATTCCGTTGGTTCTCTAATGATAGTAATTTTGTTACCACAGACTGAAAACACCGGTGCAAACTGTGTCATCCATCTGAACCGTTCAAAGAGTTTGATGATGGTTTCATTCATCCCATTCTGTGGACATATATTGTGATATTGTCTGCTTGCGCTCATGGTGGACCTGGGGAGTAATTTGCATGCAACTTATGAAAGTTTGTCCCAATTTAAACAATACACATTAAAAACCTGGAAGTTGGAACAGAGCCCTGAACAGGACTCGCTCTTAATGTAAGTGGGTGTGTTGTTGGATACAGCTGCGCCTAAAACAGCTCATGGGTAAGGCATTAACAACACACACACTGGACTGGCTGGTCCCCGCCGTCGCTTGGCTTTTCTTGGCCTTCACGTTCACCATGATCTATGCAATCCACTAACCCACTAAGTCTGATAAAATTCCTTCAATTTACAGATGTTTTGATTTTTATGTGCCCACAGACGTGGAGCAAGTTTACTACACTGACTTGCAAGCAAGCAGAACTAAGGACGTTTTGAAAAGAAGACTTTGAGCACAGTCCCTCCACAAAAGACCGTGCTTTGACGCAGTCATAACATATCAAAGTCGTCGTAAAATATACTCAAACAAAATGTAGCCGGGGCTTTGCAAAATCAAGACGCTGTTGAGCCTGTCCTCGTTTCGGGGTACTTTGGAGCATTGCTCTATGCTGTTGTTACTGGTCTACACCGTACACGGTGTACATCGGTATTTGCAGACAACGTGCCCATGTGAGGACAAGAAGCGGATACTTTTTTTGTGGAACGTTATTAGTCGATATCCGCCCGACTCAAGTAGACCACATATTTTAAAAGTCTTATCAATGACTAGCCTCTTTGCATAAACTTCAAAACTAGGGTGTTTTTACCTTTGGATGGTTTCTTTTCGGCAGAAAACTTGAAGCAGACGAAGACAGGAAGCGGCCATGTTCCCATAATGCATTTCATATTATGAAACCAAGGTCTGCTGAGGGCTCCCTACAGCCCCAAGGCAAGTCACTTTCAGAATTGCAACATGGGTGCATCAACAGAAATCTCAACGTATCCAAGCTGCATATATTATTACACACACGCATGTGAGGTCTCCTAAATTCCATTGAGTGGGGATTATTTAAGAGGTCAAAGCCATCATTTTCAGGAACTGAGGGATGAATAATTAAAACAGCAAAAGTTCTGCACACATGCTGAAGTTGCTCCGCCTGCAGGTCACAGAATATCTGATATGTTGTCAGCAACACACAGATTTGCATGCATGCAGAGCTAGTGCCATTTCTAAGCAGAAAAAATGAGTATCTTGGACAAAATCTGGTTCAATCTCTTACATGTGATTTCGTGTTTGAATGAAATCATTAGTTCATCTCCCGCAGGATGCTGGTTCATGCTACAACATGCAGATTTGAATTGCTACATATGTGCTAGAGCTACAGACTATTTAAAATGGCTGTTTTTTGTTTCTATAAACCTGTACAAATTCTTGCAAAGATCAAAATACAAGTACAAAATGATTGATAAATAACAGAAGTATGAGCCATTTAAGTGAAAACTTGCGTATGAAGTTCAGATAAGTTTTTTTATAAATGTCACACGGATGTTCAAAATCATAGATAAATACAGCCAAATTTTTATTTCCAACTCTGATGATTATGAGGGGGTAGCTCTTTCTAAATCTCCGATGTGAGCAATGTTGGCAAAGTTTGTTGCACTGCACCAGCTCAGAGGTCAGACATCCACAGAGTTACTGTAAATACCCTTTTTTTTGCAATGATGGTACTTTACCACAGTGCCAACCATTTTTTTCATTCAGAAGTAAATGGGAACATCCATCATGGAACCACGTTCTTGGTTAGACAATTTATGCCATGACCATTCTGAACCCCACTGCAACCATCAACACTCACAACCCTACAACCAACAACACCAAGCAACCTGGCTAAAATCTGCGCTGCCTGTAACGGGGGCTACTTGCAGCTCTCATGACAGGTTATCTGTTATTGGTCAGTTTCATTGCTTCACTGCAAGTTTGTTTCACAGGTGCAGAAATTCTATCGCACCAGTAGTATTTTATCTTGAAATGATCTGTAGGCGTTCCTGCATGGGCATACCTATCAATCGACATATTATATATTATGTAAAATTCTTTCCCAAAGCTTGAAGCTTATTGTGAATTCATCTCTTCCTTCGGTGTTTATCTCGTTTTCAATCATTTTGTGAATTTTGTAGTACACAATATTGAAAAGTTGTGTGACAGACAGAGAGATGCTGAAGATTGGTGCCATTCTTTTGTTGTCCATGGCAATCTTACACCATTCTGAACGCAAATGAGATGAAACAATTTTAGAGGTATAGGTGTGTAGACATGTGCTTGAAGACATCACATTGTAGTGCTAAAAGTGTTGGTCCATAAAGAATAATGAATAGCCAATGACACACATTACAACAAAATCAAACTAGTTTATTTGCATGTGCTGTAATTGCTGGATAGCTAAAGCAGACACGTGTCTGGCCAAAGCTCACAAAAACATTTACCACAATTATCTGTTTCATGAGGTTAACACCAAAAGTTGATCAACACGGAGTAACATGTTATCCACAAGGCTGTTCCATAAAATACTGTTACATTCTTTAATCAGAGGTAGTGGGCAGAATATCAATAGATGTTAAATGTCAGTTTGACACGTTTTTTAAAACTCAAGGGTGTGGAAGCTTCAATTTTCATGGATGTGAGGCAAGAGGGAAAGGAATGAATTCCAGAACTTAGGCAGAATGAATTACAAATGATGGGTGATATTAATTTGATCTTGAAGAGCCGTAACACAAGCTTGAACAAAAAAGTTTATTTCTTTCATTCAGTTTATTCATGTGCTTACTCAGAACTAGCAACACAATACAAAATGCCCGTCAACAAAACTTTCATCTTGTCAAGTTCGGAAGCCAGCTGAGATCTCATAATTGCTTTTGCATGGCATCAATTTTCAAATCTAATTACCTGCAATATGTTGTAACTGTTGAGTGTCTGTAATACTGGCACAGATTCAAACAACTTGGTGACTCTGGCATGAAAATAGCAAGATGTGAACCTAGCCAGTGCAAATAATTCTTTGAAATCTATGTGAAGTAATGAAATATTACATGACAAAGAACTTTCCAAGTTTTGCTGGCAATGACTGGACTTGCTTCTTACATGGATAGGCTTTTGTGATGTCATAGCTTTTATCGCATACATGTAACACTTTTCCCATGTTTAACAACAATTAATTTTCTCTTGTGTGGATAGTTTCCCATCATGCACTGCTCTATGTAATTCTGAATATCAACACTCAGGTAGAATATACACACATTTAACCTGTGAACAGAAAAAAAGAAAACGTGAATACTCATAAGCAGAGATAATAGTGCCCAGAAAAGTTTTGCTTGTTTCACATACCTATAGATAGCTCTTTACTCACCCAGAGCACAATATCATGGGTATTCAAACCCCCTGTCCCAAATGTATGCTCTGCATGTAACTTGATGAATAATGGCATACTTCTTTGATCCCCCCCCCCCCCCCATCTACCGCACTACCCATTTCAATGTAGATCAAACAATGATAGGGGCATAACACTGAAGTACTTACTTAAAACACTGTCATACCAATTTATTCAAAGACGTCTTGTCTGTCAGCAATATATTCAACTATATCTTTTGGTGTCATCAATTTTTCTGCATGGGAGTCTGGAATTTCAAAGCCTGAGGAACAAGAAAACAGAAACCTTTCAGTCTGGCAAATTAATGCACAGAATATTAAATTAAAGACTGATATTTTAATCCTGCACTTGATGATTTTGTCTCTCTTTCCAAAGAACAACTTCAGAATTCTCCAGCACCTGAAAGAGCTTTGATCACATGATTCCAAGCATGTTATGTTGATTTGTACATGAAGGAAGGACTGGAAAACTGTCTCATAACCAGCAACAAAATGTTCTTTAATGATTGAGTTTTCACTCACCAAACTCATCTTCCATGGCCATAATGACTTCAACTTGGTCCAGACTGTCCAATCCCAAATCATTCATAAAATGACTGGTAAGAATGAGCTGTCAGAAAACGAGAATAAAATTTGCATGCATCATTTGACTTAAGCGACACAAAACTCTGTTTCTAGTTCTTGCATACATCAGAATTATTTTGAGTTCCCCAATGCTCTTGTTTTTGACTGAGCTGATCAATATCTGAATTTTTATCCTGGTTTTATTTCACAAAGAAGGAACACAAGAATGGAACACCGACTATACATTGACTAAGCATATACATGTACACTACCGTGAATTGCTGTTACCTCCAAAGCAAAAGATCATCTTTTCTTTCTAGTTGTATTCATCATTATATTAAACTATGTGAGCATTGTTATAAATTATGAAAAATATATCGCTCAAATTCTGAACCAGCAACTTTTAGTTTTTGTGTTTTTTTAATACAGGAGCTCAAGTGAAATGTGTATCTTATCAGGTGTACCCGCACACACATGCCCTGTTGATGATACGCAATGACACCTTACCTTTTCTGGATTAATTTTGTCGTAAAGTTTGAGGACATACAGGACACGCTCCTTCACTTGATCTAATGTTAGATCGGGCAGGTCAGCGTAACTGCGGATACATCCAAGGGTAATGCCATTAACTGTTGGATGCTGGAAGATTGTAAAAAGAAATCAGATTACATTGAAAGGCATTTCTCACCTTCTAAAACTGACTCCAATGATGAATAGTTGCATGTTTTCTGTGATTAAAATATTCACAGATGAATTAACTGAAAATTGTACTGAAATATGCAACACACTAGTTTTATCACCCTTCAGAGGTGTTCGTAACTAGTATTTACATGAACATATATCTCTACTGTGGAGTTGTCCACTTCTGTTCCAAACTGTACCACCCTCTACTTTGTCGGATTTCAAATTCTGGATGATTATGCAGCAGTCAATGTAATCCCAAAGGGACGTTACCTTGAGCGATACGGGACAAATGTGGGGGAAGAGACAGTGTTTGCCATGAAACTATGCCCAAGGGGGTGGGGCAAATGCCTCATATTGATCCCCCCCAGTCACTTTCACGGACAAGCGCAGAATTAATATGAATGCTCCACTCATTGCATTGGGGTGGGGGAAATGGGGGGATTTATTTGTTTTAGGTCGGGATTTTCCAAATTGTCTTGCCCCAGGGGATGGGGCATTTGACAAATTTCATAAGACTGATTTTCAAATCCCCCACTATGCCTGGAGGTGGGGTTGGGGTAGCCCTGCGTACAGGTCTGTCTGTTCCCGGCATTGTACCGTATAATGCCGGGAACGCACAGACCTGTACGCAGGGCTAGGGTTGGGGTTGACATTGACTTTGGCATTATTTAAACTATAAGGACATGTTCATAGGTATTTAACTTAAGTCAATACTGTATTTATGGCACCAAAACAGGAAATTTATCAGTTCGGTTTTGACATAGGACACCCAATGCCATACACAGTGATGGGTGAGTGTGAATCGTTGCATAACGCCTGTTTTCAAAATGGTGTAGTTGACGAAGTTGAAATTGATTACATGTATTGCACATTAAATAGTTCAAAATGAATCGAATAAAATGTTATTCATGTTTCTTCAGAGCTGTAAGGGTAGTTCAATTAAGACTTTTTTGCGACAAAATCTGTCGGGGAGCTGGGTCACGCTGCTTATTGTTAAAATGTGCAATATACACGGCACGTACACCATCCGACAAGGTTACATAGGAAGTTTAACTTATGGGGGCTCTGTCGAATTGATTTCAACATGGCCGACCGTTACGATTTCTTACCCTAAGATTGGATTGAAGAGACGAAAAATCCCTTTTGTTTTCAAACTGTTGAATGTTACTGCATAATTGGAGAACGGGTGGTGCCAATCTCGATGTTGGCCTGGTTGCAACAGCAACTGCACATTGGCATCGAAGTGCACGAGTTAACGCTGATCGGAGCATCGCCATGTTGCCGGTGGTCTGCAAAATGCGCCCTCTAGCTTACCAAATTTAGCCGATGGCGGCGCTATAATCAAGTTCTTGCCCACGATGACGGAGTCCTGGCCTGCTCGAGCACACTACATTCATAAACGTTGCAAACGTGAAACTTGTCGTGGGGTCCATTTGCAGCTGTAAATTTTGATAATAGAATAATTTTTTCTTCTTTAAAGCAAATTAATTTTCTTATTCTCCTTCATTATCAAAAGTTGCGACTGTCCCCAAAGAGGACTCAAGTTTTTCTAAAACTTCATCCATAAAAGTGACCCCTTTAAACTTTCCAAATTTTTATTTTTATTTATTTATTTTATTTATTAAACTTCATCACTGGCATACAAAGACAAAGAAGACACAATGACAAATAACTAGCTCACCAGTGAAAGGTTGAGACAAACAGGTGACGAGCACCTCTATAACTGCCCCACCACACATTAAAAAATTGAAAAATAAAAACAACAAGGCACATAACAAAATGCACAATAAAAAACAATTTAACATACAGTAAAAAACAAAGTCGGCAGCTGTGGAACAGTGAAAAGACCGGAAATAATTAAATTGGACGACAATTATGACAGCGACATGCTGAAACCCATGTACAAGTATCAGTACAATTGAAAATATTTACAAATTTCTGCTGATAAAATGAAGTTACTCTTGATTTAAAAAGAGAGACGCTCCCCGACATTCTAATATCTGAGTGTAAATGATTCCATAGTGGTACAATTCTATTAAAGTAAAAACGTGTAAATGATTCTGTGTGGCAAGACTGTGGTTTAAGTTTTAAATAGTCATCAATTGATCTCGTATTGGGATAACTCGAATTGGCTGAGTAAAAGTGAACAAAGTCATTTAAATTTACATCATAATATCCATGAATACACTTAATGAAAAATATCAAATCTGACATTTCTCTTCTGTATGTGAGAGGCATAATATTAAGATCTGTAAGCCTTTCTTTGTAATCAGAATCGGGATAATGAAGTATAAACTGTGTGGCCCTTCTTTGCACCCCTTCCAAAGCCTTAATGTTGTGTTTGGTAGTACCCGCCCACAAACTACAACAATATTCCAAGCCACTCCTAACCAAGACAGTGTACAAGGTCTTACTTACATTTTGTGGAGCATCGAAACCTAAAATCCGCTTAATCAAACCAAGTTTAATATTTGACTTCTTTATAAGTCTTTGTATATGATTGTTCCAAACCAAAGTGGAAGAAATATCCACTCCTAGGTCTGTAATTGAATTAACCCGACCAAGGATCGTGCTTGACATGTTGTAATTATAGATAAGTGGATGTTTACTGCGAGAAATTGTAATAATTTGACATTTAATTGGATGAAAACGGAGATACCATGCTTCACTCCACCTTAGCAAAGAATTGATATCATTCTGAAGACACTCACAGTCATCAATATTATTGATAATTTTGTAACACTTTGAGTCGTCAGCAAATAAAGCAACAGTTGAGTGTTGGACAACGCTGGGCATGTCATTGATGTACAAGAGAAATAGCAGCGGCCCTAATATGGAACCTTGTGGAACCCCGAAATTACCGGGAGCCACTCAGAGTGTAGTCCTTCGACAACAACTCTTTGCATTCTCCTAGTCAGGTAAGCCTCTAACCAAGTTAATAACTGAGAATGGATGCCAAAGGATTTTAGTTTATGAATTAACAAATTATGGGGAACACTGTCGAAAGCTTTGGAAAAATCCAAATACACCATATCAACCTGACCAGCTTTGTCCAAAATGGAACAACGTCATGGAAAATTTGCAAAAGTTGAGTCAACGACGAACGCCCTTTAACAAAGCCGTGTTGCAATTGATGGATGCGGTCTATTATATTCTGAAAGATAACATTAAATATAGACCTCTCTAATACTTTACTACAAACACATAACAGAGAAACCGGTCTGTAGTTTTCAACTTGTTGTTTATCCGATTTCTTGTGTATCGGAACTATATTTGCCGTCAGCCAATCATCGGGCAATATACCTGTTGAAAGTGATAAGTTAAAGATATGATACAATGGTTCAACTAGTTGCCTGGCACATTGTTTAAGAAAATGTGGGGAAATACCATCCGGGCCAATTGCTTTAGAAGTGTCGAGATCAATGAGATTATTCAAAATTTCCTCCTGAGTGACCGAAATATTACCTAAAGAGCCATGCTTGAAGGTGGAGATGTCAGGCAAAATGACATTGGAATTGGGCTTTGTGAAAACAGAATAAAAGTAATTATTGAAAAGAGTAGCCTTATCTTTAGCGGTAGTAACTGAACCCTTCTGACCGAAAAGCACCTTGGGTAATGATTTAGAACGTGTCTTTTGCCTAATAATGGACCAAAAACGCTTCGGATTTTCTGTGATAGTATTACCAAGTCCATCAATGTACAGGCGAAATTTCAAGGTAAGCATGTTTTTAAGTTTATTACGGAGTTTGCGAAATTTTGCCCAGTGACTCGAAGAGTTTGATTTCTTAGCTTGTCTCCAGGCAGATGTTTTTTTGTTTTGCATATGCCTAACATCAGCATCAATCCAAGCAGGTGCAGACATATCCTTGATCTTTACTTTCGGAATATGTGCATCCATAACTTTAGAAATATGTTTCTTTAACAATGACAGGCTGAATTGACATCATTTGAAGATAAAATATCATCAAAATTTGTATTCGACAAAGTAGATCTAATAAGATCGAAATTCGCCTTTTTGTAATTGTACATAAAACAGGGTTTGCGTTTGACATAATCAAACTTGGTAAGTACGTGGAATTCCAATAGTCTGTGATCAGTGTGAAAGAAATCAGGAGAGACGGTTACCGCATCTCCGAATTTGTCGGGCATCGAAGTGAAAATGAGATCAAGAATGTTTAAGCAATTTTCGCGTGATGGAATATTATTCATTTGCACCAAGAAAAATTTTTGAATAACATTGCAGAAAGCTTGTTCATGTTTCGAAACACCGTGCAGTACTGGTTCCTGACAACCTTTGATGTTAGGGAAATTGAAGTCACCAATAACTTGAAAATGATTATAAAAATTGACAACTTTCTGCAGTGTATCATTGAGCTCAGAAACAAAAATCTCCGCATTACTCTGAGGGGAACGGTAACACAAAACAATTGCCATTTTATGGCTTTTAGCTGGCGAAATTTCGATTACCATAATTTCACTGGCAGGTTCAAGGTCTGTTCTACGCAATGAAGTAATACATGATTTTACCAAACACATAATGCCTCCCCCCTTTTCCTTGTGAACATGCTTTCTATCCTTACGGAATAAATTATAACCGGACCCCTGTAACTCTGAATCCTTAACTGATTCATTTAACCATGTTTCTGTGACACAGATACAATCGTGCCGATCACCGATTAGTATGGCATCGAGGTCTTTGAGTTTATGTAATCTGTCTTTCCTACGGACAGTTTTGACACTCCTGGCATGAGGTAAAGAAAAGTCAGTTTATTGACATTACTAACATGACTTGCAGATGATTGGTAGTCACCGTCATCGGAGATGGAACTGTTGTCCGTGTCACGGCTATCTGTAGAGACGTTGAAGTATGAATCACTGAACTGTGGAAGTTGACATGATTGGCAGAACCATTGTTGAGATGAAACTGACAAATCGTCGTATTCACACAAGGGCATATCAATGCATTTAGTGTGATACCAGATGTCGCAACTGTAACCTCCACAAATGTAATAATCTCCACAAATGTAATATCAACCACAATTGTAATAAAATCAACCACAAATGTAATAAAATAGTCAACCATTAATGTAACAACCCGCAACCACAAATGTAATAAACAAATTAACCATAAATGTAATAAAACTCAACCATAAATGTAATAAACTTGAACTTGCATATGTGATCATTTGTTTATCAATGCCCTGAGTAAATAATAACTTTAATAAGACTTGTGTAATGTTATTGCATACTTTCCTGAAACTAGGTTTCCTTTCCGAAACACAGAATAGAATACTTTGAGAACGCTATCAGAAAACGGCGAGGTACTGATCAAACCGTTCGATAATGGAAGTGGAACAGCAGTTCTAGACACTGATAATTACAAAATAAGGAAGCGTCAAAATAACTCGTCAACCAGTGATACCACACAAAGTTTATGACAGATGACTCAGAACAAATAACAGAGAAATATAAAACCTTATAACAGAAACTTACGACACAAAACATGTTGACGAGAACATATATTTCAATCTAGTAAAAAACAATACGAACACTACCTTGAACACAGTACTGTCAGTAGAACAAAATTAGACATCCTGACATCCGCAGTGAAGGAACAAACTTCAAGTGGGACAACATAGAAATATAGACAATCTATCGATTATTCCACACAATTTATCCACTGAAGACGAATTTGAGGCGATCGATTAAGAAAGTACGGCAATTTTCGAAAAAACGGCGTTAAAGGATAGTAGTGTTATACAGTCTTCCCCACTCTGGAGTAGAGACTGCACTGACGTTCAGATTACAGCTGTGTCTAGCCATGGCCAATCAGTTCTGTACACAAAACAGGGAAACGTAAAATACACTTTCAAATATACAAAACACACTAAACGCAAGCAATTAAGAAATGAATAATGTGTGGACTTGCTTTCCTTATTACATAGGTCAATATTTAAGGGCTAATTCCTCAATTGCAACGACAAAATAGATTTATTACATTTATGGTTGATTTTTGTTACATTTATGGGAGATATTACATTTATGGGTGCATTTTATTACAATTGTGGTTGATATTACATTTGTGGAGATTATTACATTTGTGGAGGTTACAGCAACCATCACATTGTATGCCACGCTGGTTACACTTGACAGGTTTCCCGCACACTCCACACGGACATTTTATTGGGCCCGGGTTAAGTTGTACATCTCCACTCAAGACGATTGACAGCAATAAAAGATACGAAGTTATGCGGCCGCAAGCAATAGTATTTTTCTGACAATTGGCAGGCTCGCTAAGATCGAAAACATGCATGTGGTTCAGGTATAGGTATTTGATGTCAATGGATTTGCATAGTGCGACCATCGAGACATCAACAGGTGCTAGTAGCTCTTCCGCCCTGCGGCTATCAGTACGAGAAAAAGGACTATGTTGGCCAACCACGATATTCAGGATAGAAAATGCCAACAATGTAAGCGTTGCTCCGAGTATAGCCATTTTGACGTTAGTTGAATGAAAAATTAGTTTGACGTAACAAAACGTGAAACAGTAGAGAAATACGTGGCAGGAATGCGAAGCCACAAGAAAGTTAATGGAACCTTTTAGGCAATTTGCTGGATGGTGAATAGATTAAAACTGTAATTATTTTGAAGTAATGTTCTGGACCAGTATGACCACTTTTTGTTGTTGAAACTAACTTGCCTCCGTAGCCGCCTTGAGTCGGACTGCTGCTTGGCACTGTATTTGTAGAGTAGAAACAGTTTTCGCACAGGTAAAATTCAATGCACTCGGTGCACTGAAATATGGTTGAATCCGTCAAAATGTTTTTCAGGCAATTGTCACAGAATAGTTCCTCAGTAGACATTATCTATGAAAGTATATGAGAGTACCTTGTATGAATAGCAGACCATTCGCTGAAAACTAATTTTCAACCAAGTTCGCTCAAGGTCCGTTTGAATGCGTGGCAGTGTGAATACAATGGCAGACACAGAAACACGTGTTGTTCCGCGTTAACTTCTCCGTTGCGAGTAGGTGAAAATAAAATGTTGGATAAACGGTGTACTACAAGCTTTAATTTGTACTTTAATTATCCCTTTAAATAACAGATATAACTAATGAAAATTTGAAATTGACATCAAATAAAAAACTTCATGAAAGCAATATTATGGAAATTTTTGTTTTCATTGAATGGAAGAAAAACACATTTCAACCACAGTGTTTTTAACATGCACCTAGACTCGTCTCAAGCTTAGAAACGCACCTAAAGGCAGATTCTCATATCTTAGAAATCAAATTATTGTTTCTATTAATTTTCATGTAGAATCTGTGTATGTCAATGAAGTGAAACTCGGAAATACATTTTGAATTCTTGTGGTATTTATCAAAGTTCAGTGGAAACAATACTGTTGTGTGCCACTGAATATGAAAAACAAAAAAGAGAGCTAGAAATATACCAACATACATTTATATGGCTTTATCAGCAGTACAATTAATAAGATTTTAAGCCACTGGTTACCAACACGTTACATATTTTGTGAAAATCGACATTCTATCAAAAAAGAATTGAGTGTGAGGAAATGTCCTACAAAACATTGTGCTCGCAACTGATTCTAAAGGAATTTAGCCAGCTAACTGGTTGAAATATATCCCTGAAATGGCTCAGATTTTATGCAATAGATATCTTTCATATCAATATATAATAATCATATATTTGTTATAAACAAACAAACAAAAAAAACAAGTACGCTGTCTTCTGCTTCTCCCTGACATTTGTTGAAATACAATTGTACAAAGTATCAGCCTTGTATAAACACAATGCATCATGCATCATTCAGTTGTTGACAATAACAGTGGATAGTATACATATACCGGTAGTAGCTGTGTTGACAAGTTATTCAATAAGCATTTCAACAAGATTGCGGAAGTACAATATGAAACTTTTCATTTTACTGGAAGATAAAACAATGGAAGATATCAAAAGTTACGGCTGACGGAGTTCAAAGCTCTGACGTGAGACTAAAATTCGAAGCCCAAAAAAAGCTTTCTTGCAAAGTGTACTGCAATGGAATTCTAGGCAGCCAAAATGGTGAATCAACTTCAACAAAAATATACCTGAAAACTCAATGCCTTTGGACAAAAGATTCTTACATATCCAGCAACATTTGAAATCTATTCGAAAATACCAGTCTCAAATTTTTTGATAAAAAATGGTGTATATTTTTTCAAAAATGAGTGACCTTCATGATGAAGCATTTCCATTGTACTATTGTAACAATTTTCAGCAGATAGATCAAACCCATCTTACAGAGACAGCTGTGTGTCATAAAAAGTCATTAATTTTGACTGCGTCATTCATTTTTTAGAGATTACAGATTTGCTGTTGTTTTTTGTGAAAATGAAAAAAATACTACTTTCAATAATCTCACACATAACACTGACGACTCACCGCTTCCCACAGCTCCTGTTCATACTGTACATTCATACAGCATATGGTAGCTTGTAAATACCATATGTGTACACATAAACACACACAGAGATTTTCTTTTGATTTCAAGACAAGCTTTATTACAGATAATAGCATCTCACTAGGTTTCATGTATAACATGGACTACACGCACAGTGTGAGCATTCTTGTACACTACAGCAGATTTGGTGATTAGATGACTATGGTGTAAGCTATGGCATACAACTGCATTGATCGATACCGGACAGAATTCACAAACTTTCCAAAAAAATATAAATAGCTGGCAGTGTGAGGAAAGACGACTGGAAACAAAATCAAGGATTGAACACTTTTGCCAACAAAAACTATTTACTTTAAACCATGGCACTGTGAATTTTGAAAACATTTGGAATTACCTTAGCTCAGTGCAAGGTAACTCAATGTATACTCAAGAGTTGTATTGAGTAAGATCTGTATAAGTCAGTCACCCCCTGTGGATTTGCAACTTAAAAATTAGGGTTCAGCCAAGGGATAAATGTGATATCAAGTGTCCATCGGGTTAAAGGCCAGGGGGTGACTGTTCTAGAATTATAGGATCAAGAAGAGATATTTCCCATACATTCTGAAGGGCTTTTGCATTTTCCCATCTAACATGCACATTTCTTGTATTTTTGTAAAAAAAAACATGCAAGTGAATAAAATCTCAAACATTAAATATGTTACGGTTGTTTGATTGTACAGCAACATTCTAAAATATTCTTAAAGATTTGGAAAAGATTAAATATCAGTCTCACATTTTCAAGGAACTTCATAACAGCTTACAATTTCCTTTACATAATAAATAGAAAAAAAAAGGGATTGTTTTGAATAAAAAAACACTCAAATTCCTGAATGAAATAATTACTTAATCATTTGCATGATAATACAAAATGCAAATTATTACTTTGAAAGGGCAGTTCAAACCTGATTTCATGAAAGTAATATAAATACAATTCCACAGCACAGCTCTTTTTAAAGTGAGTATGTTCATTAGACTTCAAATATTTTTACCTCATTAATATTTTTAAAAGAACCATTTATGAAGTCTTAGAAATCAGAAATCAATTCCCGCTATATCCTTCTCAGAAAGGTCATTGTTATTACTCACGACATTGTAATTAGATATTATAATTAAAGATAATTTACAAGATAAAATAAAGCATACCGCAGAAATGTTAACATCACACTTTGAAATCTCAGTAAGATCTTAATTACAAATATTGCCATTTTTAGAGGGAACTGATCAAGCCTTGGTTGATAAGAATTTCCAATATTTGAATATAGCGAGAAAGTCATTTGAATTGAAAGCCCTGGAAGCAACATAAAACCTTTGCACTTTCTTTAACAGCAAGCCATATGATTTCCTCATATCAATCTATCGAGTCATAAAAACTCTGCTATCCCTTAGAGGCATAAATGTTTCATTGAAATCACGACAGCAATATTTCTCAGCAGCTTACACAGTGATTGTATACAGGCATTTTAGTGAGGAATATATTTTATGAGAAACTGTCAGCTCATAACACAAGGAAGATTATATCATTTTTTATTGAATAGACTAGTAATTCAATTTTGATAAAGAGTTCAATATCTGCACATACGTAAGCTGATGACTACATATTGCAGTGCAAACCATGAAATTATTCTGGGATGTAATATAAAGATCTTCAGTTCACAAACTGACAGTTTCAATCAATATACAGATTAGCAATACAAGGATTTCATTAACCCTTTGAGTACTGTAATTTTTTCCACCAAAATTTTGTAAACATTTTACCAATTTTCATGAATTTTTCTGTAATTTTTTTGATAATTTTGGACCAAATGGACATCACACTTCATTTGCTATAGTTTTTTATCAAAATTTTGACAAAAATCTGAAAAAAACGACTGGGGTAAATTTATAAAGGGGGAAAAAATCGACTTTGGCGCTCAAAGGGTTAAAAAACATAGAAATAATGCAAAAGGATGGAGCAACCAGGACTCTCAGAACAGCATAATGTTACTTGATGTACAAATGAAGTGAAAGTAATTATGAGGGATGAACAACAGTTTTTATGTACACATGTCAAGTAAATCTAAATTAAAATATGGTGGCTGACATTCTTGTCATGACGTCTGGAAAGTAAAAATCTGTTTCACATGTCGAAACCCAAAATAAAAAATAAGGACAGATGGAATGCATTATCTGAAAGCCCTGACATACAAATGTGATGACAAAAATTACATAAGTGGTTAAGAACTTCACAACTATGAATGAGAAAAATAGAGACAATCTCCAAACGCAACATTTACAGATTGAGTTCAATAAAATGAATGAAAGTGTACAATCAGAATTCTTACAGAAAAATTTGATTTATGAAACATGCAATATGTAATTTGTTATCGCAGAAGAGTGGTTAATTATCATACAGAGATGAGTGAATTGCAATTGTGGAAAAAAAAATTCGATTTTTGGTTTTGCTTGTGAGGCATTGATTGTGAGCACAGAATTGTATGGATCAAGCTACAGGAGACAAATTTCAGAGTTAAACTTCATTCAATTGTATTTCAACATTGGAATTCAATAAAACTTGTATACTAAAACACTTGAAGTATTTTCATTCATTTTATACCTGATAGAGAAAAATGTTTATTCAAAGGCTAGGTAACTCCTAGTTCCAGTGAATTCTCTACCATCAACATCAGGTATATCAGCAATGAAAACAGCAAAGAAAGACATTGTCTATGCAGGCAGTCAGCTGGGCAGAACTAATGCAAATTTACATAAAAATCTACAGCAGGACTACTCAGTCTGGTAAGGATTTATCATTATGTTCAATACAGTCTGCTTCCAGTTTTGACCTATTCACCCCCAATTCCCTGTGAAAAAGTCCACCCAAACCATTGATAACACAGTGGGTTTGGACCAAACCATGGTGGTGAAAGGGTGAATATTACAATCTGATGTCCACTTTTGAAAGTTGACATTGGAAAAGCATAGGCAGTATTGAAATGTATGCAGAAATTTTTGAGGTTACTTTCAGTTTACAATCAAGACCTCCGACTTGGAAGTAGATTTTCAAAATCAGTTTTGATCGGTGACATTTGATGGATGATGTTGGGTGAACAGTCAAGCCTTTGGGTCAAAAGTCAATTTCTTTTTTTTGCATGGTTGCTCCAGCTGTCGTGAAAAAAGCAGAATTATTTGGAGTGCCCTTGGGGTAGTGCATGAATAGACAATGTTTACTGGCTGCTAAACATTGTGACACAAGAGCTGTTCTGAAGCTGATCACAAAAAACAGGCATCCACATCACCACAGCTGAGTACTTGTGTCTATGCAATGAACTAGACGTGTACCCTGGAAAACTCAGAAAGCAGAATACATTTGAATTTCACGGATCCATACACAGCCAAAGGGTTTATGTAATACATTCATACGTGCTGATTAAAGACAGGGGTCTTTTAACCTCTCTGTAAGAACCATAAATTTTACAGTAATTTTACCTTCCTGCATTCAACAGTGTTCAGGAACATAGAAAAATGTGACTGGATGTACATACAACTTTACCATATACTATTTTGACATTAGTACAGGTAATGTACAAATGTTTCCTGACATTCCACAGAAAAATTTTTCAAACATTTTCATAAAACCTACAGAAAGATCATGCTATATATTGAACATGTTTTTCAACATATGACTATTCAAAATGACATTGTACTTGACCATTGTTCAGAGTGATTAAAAACATTTCTGTACTGGTTAAAACTGACAAGAGTTGATTTTAATACATTCATCTATTAACACTGCTATTGTTCACACCAGCAACAAACTAACACGTCCTGTCACATTTACATGTAAATTCAGTGAGAAACAATTTTCCAAAATTACCAGCAGAATCACATCTCAAAAGTAGCACCCCTAGCTTCCATTGGTACAGTCCAATTAAGCAGAGAAAACAATAAGAATATCACACTATACAGAATTATGGAGGTAATCAGGTTGAGACTGTACACAGGTTAAATCGCAACTACAGATACATGTATGCAAGACAAATTTGTATCAGTTCAACATTTGTTGCATATCTAATATGGTATTAATTGATTTAACACTAGAATATTATATACATACATTAGTCTCACCAGAATAAAAATTTCACATTCAATTTTTCGTACACACTTGACATGTACAGGATTTAAGCACCAATAAAGTGTAATGGCACACAAAACAGTTAGATGTCTGCTTTGAGATAAATTTTGATCAACACCAGTGTTTTTGTAAGATGTAATATTCATTCAATGGCAAACATTAACAGTACACTGTAATGCATGACGTGAAATTACTTTATAAAGTTATGTTTACTGACAGGTTTTTGCTAACTTGATACAGCGTTTTAGCAGCAATGTGATTTAAGTACTGAAAATTTCTCAGATTGGCAACCATTATCACAAAAGAATCCATACTTTTATTACAATTTTTTACATTTTTTCCCCCCATTTGGAAAGAGCGACTAAACATCGGTACCACAGTAGAACGTCGAGACATGGCACATGTAGATATTAATTGTAGACCATCATAATGCCCTCTGAACTAGTCAATAACACATAGAAAATGGGAAATGGTTTCAATTAATGCATGTTTAGAATCAAATGTACCAAGAACGGCTATTATAGTTATCACACATTTAAAAGCCCTGCAATACGCCTTATTAAAGAGCTGAAAATGATAGTAAAATATGCTACAATCAGCAAAACAAATAAAAAAGTCCACTTACTATATAAAAGAAATGTTAATAAACAATAATAACATTTTGAGCATGCTTGTATGTATATACCATACATAAGGTACAGGACAAAGGTGAAAGGTCAACCTAAAACTTTTTATAAAAAGTAAAAAAGTAAAAAAATTGCAAATCACAGCAGAGAAGAGTAACATGCTATGAAGGGCAGTGCTTGGAATACTCATACTGACAACAACAATGGTGACACAATTTCTGCCAAAAATTGAACAGGCATGTTTCTATCAACATGTTTGTCACACACTTATTATACCACTTAATTTCAGCGGATACAGAGATGTTTTCAACTGTACTCTATTTCAGCCCACTAGAAGCTTTTATAAAGGGTATTAATGATGAATCAGAATTGTTCATCCACGAATGCAATATTCAGTGCACGACCACAAAAATGCAAAAGAAAAGAACTTAAATATTTCATTATTCTATGGGAATAAAGTCCTGTTAAGTTTTCTTCTGAACGTAAAATCTATAGTTGTGCCCTTCTTGGATTAATAGAAGTGCTATTTCTGAACTGTATTTGCAAAATGATTGATGGATCTATGGACTCAAATTAATGAACATCTCAATGTGTGGTCCTGACCTGGCCATAGATTCAAATCAATGAACATCTCAATGTGTGGTCCTGACCTGGCCACTGATTCAAATCAATGAACATCTCAATGTGTGGTCCTGACCTGGCAACAGATTCAAATCAATGAACATCTCAATGTGTGGTCCTGACCTGGCAACAGATTCAAATTAATGAACATCTCAATGTGTGGTCCTGACCTGGCCACTGATTCAAATCAATGAACATCTCAACGTGTGGTCCTGACCTGGCCACTGATTCAAATCAATGAACATCTCAATGTGTGGTCCTGACCTGGCCACTGATTCAAATCAATGAACATCTCAATGTGTGGTCCTGACCTGGCCACTGATTCAAATCAATGAACATCTCAATGTGTAGTCCTGACCTGGCCACAGATTCAAATCAATGTACTCTACTTGTAACCTTGTAAATTAATATCATGTCATTATTCTATTTTTAGAACAATAGATGGGGATAATCACCATAATTGACATATTATCAGGCTTCTACTCATTAAAGTTTGCAGTAATGATCCTCCAGTTCAAATTCAATTTGACCTCTTGAGAATTGCGAGATTTTCCATCAAGGAAGAAAGTACAACTGACACTGACAAAACTAGCAACAGAGTGAATGAATTAATTCTTGTGGTAATTCTAAACACTGTAGCTTCTGGATTGACAACATGTTTGGTTTTGAGTAACATTATCTTTCTGACAAATTGTATCTGCATTCATGGGCAATGCACACTATAAGCATACTCTGCGTCTTTGCAAGATTCTATGATATTACTTTGCTTTGGTAGTGGCAAACACTAAGTCTCTTAACATACCAAAAGTACTCAGAATGTCCGAATACACACCTACTTTTGTGTCTTAAATACCATGGAGGACAGATCTACCGCAAGATTTCAAAACCAGGATATTGAGTTCATAGTACTGTAACCGAGGAATAACAAAACATTGCTACGTAACTTAGAATAGATGTTATTTGCTGAGAGATGAAGCCACAGAAAATTTACCTCACACCATGGATATACAAAAACATGCTACATTCAGTGTTGATTGGTTTCAGTTGTACAAACTTTTAAATTACATCTTGTCTTCAACTGATTTCAAATAAAAATCTCACAATGAAGTAAGGACAAGTTATTTCTATCTTTGTTGAAGTGAGTATATTAATGGACTTATTTTAAGGACGTGTTATTTTTCGTGTCTCACTTTGAAAGTCTATATGGATGACATTATTAACTTTCTTGCATTTTGGAATGCTTTATTAAGCGGAGGCAGCTAGTTTGTTATTTTTCTCAATCTGGCTTTTACAATGCCTGTTGGAATGCTTTCAAGTGTAGTGGCACTTTGCTATTTTTCTTCAGCATGCTACTTGAATTACAATTGGCAACAGTGAAAGTTTGAATTCAACCACGATGGTCAATGAATTTTAAAAAAGCTGTACTAGAAAGCTGACACCTGACTCTGTAGTCAATTCTTACCATACGAGATAAACTATGTCTCTCACTCTCCATCAAGATTCTCAATACCTGTAATAGTGATACTGGAAACGTAACCGGGGAATGTACACCTTCTCTTTTAAAAGTGAACTGTCTTGATTACATGTACTGAAAAGATAGAAGTTGAGATATGACATCTTGTGTGCCCTTCCTGCAATGAGATCTGGGAGATTCTTGACCTTGTGACCCTCCATGATTGCCTGTAAAATTGGATAACCTGGGTATACGGTAGTTTTTGATGGATCATTCCAATGGTGTATCAGATGAGGGGGGCAGAGGATCTGAAATGAGGGGCGTGGTATGCTGCTTAGTATGATGTAATTCTACTCTTCTGATGAATCGCTGTCATCACTATCAGCAGGGTACAGGTAATTGACGTTCAGCCCCGCGATAACGAATCGCACATCAACTCGTATGCTGTATGGGAATGAGAATGAATGGCTGAGTGTCCACTTGTCGGTTTCTGTGTTGTACTGATACAGTGAAAAGAGTGCATTGTCGTCGTCGTCTTCCTCATCATCTTCGTGCTTTACCAACACGTGCAACTTTGTGTCGATGACCATCACTTTGGGGCGGCATGTAAAATGGAGGAAATCGCCGCTTCTGATGGGAATCGATGCAACTCTGTGCCATCGTTTGGCATTGGGATTGTACACCTGCACTGGAATACCACTGCGAGGTAAATTATACCCAGCTACGAAGTAAAGCTGATCTTGAAAAACCGTGGCACTGGGTACGAGTAGACATCCGCCACTTGGCAGGCGACTTGACCATGTGTTTGTCTCTGTGTCAAATGATAAGAATGTGTCTCCTTGTATCACATAGATGTGTGTGCCATAAACGATGGCACACAGTGGGCTTAGCCCTGGCGGCATGGACGTCACATATTTCCACTTATTGTCTTTCAAGTCATAGCCCTCTATGACATCTAGGTGTTGGCCCCCTCTGCCCATACCGCCAATCGCATACACATGTGTGTCTGTTGCAGCTAGGTGAAGATCAAACCGTTCTGTCAACATTGGCGCTCGCTTATGCCATCTGTCATGAGTATGTTCATAAATGTAGACATCCCTCTGTGGTCGCAGTCCCAAATCCTGTGAAGTATCGTAGGAGTCCTCGCTGCCTGAATGGTCATCGACAAGACATCCACCGGCTACAATGACATCATTAAGCCGGGTTACTGTGACACCGTAATCCCATAATCCCCTTGGTGGTGCTGCCATGGTGAAAATTTCATCTGACTTAATGCTGAAACAGGGAACCCGGTGGACTTCATCCGGGTCGAAATTCGGACTGGATCCAAAACAGACAATCATACTACGTTCTCCCATCCCAAGTCTTTGTTTCACGCTTCTTGGTGGCCCAGCTTCACTCAACCTGGCTAGGTATTGACAGCATTCCGGGGATCTTTTAAAGAGTTCGTGTTGTCGCAGGCTATGCACAACCGTGGAATCCACTATTAGTGAGAAACGCACCTGCCGTGTGATTTCGGGAAGGAATTTGATTCTCCTGCCTGGATCATATTCCAGCCACCTCTTTGCAGCATCAAGCACTTGGTCTTCCCTCTGAACATTGAGATTGTCACTTGCCAGTATGCACACCAGCTCAGATCCGTGGAGCTCCATGAAGTCGTCAGTCTTGGACAACTGGTGGAAATTCTGTTCGATCAATTCCTTGGATCCACGTTTCAACCACTGTGAGTTATACGAGCAGGCGAAACTGAACAGGGATACACAGTTGTTCACATCCACATGGGCAGACATGAATTGGGCGCAAGTTTCTTGGATGAAGTGAATTTGAAACATGCTTGCTGCTACAAATAGATTCTGTACTGTCTCCATGCTAAGGTCAAGCTTTGATGTGTACGCATAATTCAGAATTTGACCCACAGAATTCGCATCTACGTCATGAAGAGTGATTTCTCGACGATTACATTCTTCCATTCCGCTTGTGAACATCGCTTTGAAATAGGGGCTGCACGCGGACAGCACAGCACGGTGGCAGGGAAAATGTTTGTCCTCAACGTTTACCACAACATCGATCAGTTCTCCACTGTCCAGCATCACCTTCAGCTGGTCGAGGACACTTTTCGCGTGCCAGGGATTTTCTCGTTTACTCGCGACGGTAAATCCCGACGGTGGAGTATTTCCAGTACGAGTGCCGCTTGTACTCGCAGTGGCAGCAGAGTTTTGCGCCGGTAAGGGTGCAGCAGTTGCCATAGTTCCTTGAATGTCTACGGTCGTTCTCGAGTGCTGCGAATGTACTACTGTCTTTCTAATGGGTCAGTTGTCGTTGACGACCCCGGAAAACTGCACCCACTTCAAACGGTAAACTCACAAGAATTTTACTCCGTTGTGTGAATCAACCGCACAGTTAATTACGCTTATTGACAGTGCAGTTGTTGTGCCCATACAATCCGCAGCAGCTTGCCATAAACAGTCTGAAAGTTGAATAGAAATCATTACCGACTTACGAGCTTCAGCCAAGCCCTCGCAGCCACCGCCATGTTGATAACAATACTCCCTAAACCTTCGTTATTTTCACGAGTGCCTAACTTACTTGCAGATCGTGCCAAAGCGCCCTCTCCCGTCGTAACTAGCCGTTGCCTTTCCAAAAAGGAACTGTATCATTCTGTGATTTTACAAAATGAAGTATTCTGACACAATTTTCTGACATGACATAAACTTGAAGTTCTCCCCTGATTTTATATTTTTGAAATTCCCTTTGTCATTATCCCCTCAGGCAAAATATTTTTTTTCTCAAAGGATTGAGTGCATTTTTAGATCAGAGAAGTAAATTTTATAATTTTTGATATTTGAAATTCATTTGGTCACTGCAATGTCACTCTCTGTGTTTGTTTCCGTGGCGAAAAATATTATTTTTAAGCAAAAGACGGCAGAACTTGATTTCCTTTAGGATTTCCAAAGTGAATACAAACACTCTTGTTAACCATTTATATAAATTGTGAAATTGTGAGTCTGCAATCTGTCCCTTAAGTTTTCCCTCAAAGTGAACTCGCTGATATATACTCACAATAATGTCATGAATTAATTATGGCAGAGTAAATTTGATGATGGCATGACAGCCTTTATACCTCTGATTTACATATTTTGTTGCACTCTGTTGATTTGAATATCGCCTGCTGACATAGCAAAATTTAATATTTGTATGGAATAAATAAACTGTCCCTCGTAATTCCTAAATGGTTCTCTTGTCAGCCATATTTCTGAAATCTTTAATGTATTGGGCACTTGTCATGGCATCTGAAAGATACGACACACTCAACATTTGAGCTGGTTAAGTGCAGCACTTGGCTTCATTGTGAATCTATAGGTTTTGTCATATGGTGGCGCTATTCAAAACTATCTTCGCTTGGTGCTTTAGTCTCGGTTTACCCAGACTGCAGTGGGGCTCTACTTCCGCCCGCCCACACAGGCGGAAGTAGAGCCCCACTGCAGTCTGGGTAAACCGAGACTATTGGTGCTTGTGATAGGCAGGTATAGTGTATTTTACAAATTCCCTGTTTTGGTCCACATTTCTACATCTTTAAAACTGTTTGTCTGAGAGCTTTCAGGATTGTTTTGTAGGTTCACCAAAATAACCTCATGCAGATTTATCAAACTGACTGTGAAATTTATCATTTGTATGAACTTATGGCCTATTTTCTTATTTTAAACAAAACATTCACATTTTCTTAAAGTTCTCTGATAGTTTTCTAATTTGGCTGCAAGTTCTTCAGAATGACCTCATTCAGATTTCTTTGAGTGAAATTCAAATTTGTAAATTTCATAGCCTGATCTATTTCCCAAAAACCACTTGCTGCTTGTTCTTACTTTTATATGTAGTTGTCAAGGATGACCTCATGTAGTCTTGTTCACATAATGATCAATTTTGGATATTGACACGTGATTGACATGTAATTTTTAGTGTTAGCATAAACATAAGCATATATTGGCATATTTTGATCATATGTATCTCATGGTTGTGTTTTGGACAAACTTGAAACTGACACATGAATAAACTGCTGACAGCATTAATGACTAGCCTGTTGTAAAAGAATGACAAACAAGTATCTTTATCTTTATGGTTGTGTTCAGTCCAAAAGACAATGGATTTGTCAAGACCGATCAGTATGGAAGCAAGGTCAATTCATATACCTTTGCTTATACAAATCACACATGCTTGTAGGGGAGTTCCAAAACAATGGAAAAAGAACGCCTTTTATTCTCTTGCTGAATACAGCTTTCCAATAACCCTCTGGAGTATTTGGAATTTTTGTATTAGTTGTCTGTTAAAAATACATTCAGTGAAATAGGCTAACTATATTTGCATAAAACCTAAGATTAAATTTAGTGAATATTGCAGTGATGTACTCTTTCCTAAAAATTCCCCCCAAATGCTGAGACATAGATTAGTTGTTTGAATTTCTCAATTGATACTTTTATTACACAGTAATTTTCTGCAATAAAAGTGCAGTTTTAAGTCAGGTGATCTGACTGTCTGATTTGGAATGAACAGCAGTTTCTTCTTTCAATTGATTTACGAGAGAAATATGCTGTCACTGTTTCTAATAGGTAGCTTGTCTTGTGATGATAAGATCTCCAATATTTACAGTAATTTATATAAATTATTCAAGCAATGCATTCCATTTGAATTTTTCATACTGATAACATAATGCTGCACAAAGTTGGAACCTTTTTGGATTTGTCCATGTTTTAAGAAAAATCTGAAGGCGATGAACAGGGGCACATGTGTCAAAGTGGAGAATTGATGGCTGGTTGTACATGTACTGGTGTGATATCACATGTTACAGGTTTACTTACACATGAATGTGATATTACCGGTACAGTCTCTCTCAACTATTTAGTGGACATTTCTACAAAGATTTTTAATTTCGTTATAAATGTGTCAAAACGATCTGTCGATTCATTGCTGAATAATAACTATAAAGACTGTCTCACAAAGAAATTATTTTTGACACAATTTGTGAGAAAACTTTAGGAATTTGCAAGTTTCAAAAAACAGTGAATTGTAGCAAAATCATCCCAATCGCACATTGAAATGCAAAGTTCATACATTAGTGTGGATATAAATGTGCAAAAGCGCTGCAGTTAGACATGTCTACTTATCCCAAACTATATTATCCTGTTCAATAGCTGATCACTTTGCAATATTGCATCATAGTAAACCGCTTTCCAGTCTCTCTTTGTTCCATTTCAACTGCACCAGGGGTACATCATGGTGTTATGCAATTTTGAAATTTAATTATAAATAGACTTTCATTATACATAAAATGCGATTCTTTCAGCATTACATTTGGTTCTGCACCGGTGTTTTCAAGACAGTGCTAGGCTTACTGCTGGTCATCCTGTACAAACTTCACATCACACAAAGGATATCTGAAAAATTATCTTTAATCTGACGTTGAAGAGACACTGCTAAATGTAGCAAAGAATGTACATGATGCTGAGAAAAATCTATCTCAATGACTTAAAAATGCCCATCCTCTCTCAGTCTTCCAGTCACTTAGAAGTTCCTTTACAGCGAATATTTTGAAAATAACAAAGTTTACAGTGGTGCATTGTACATAATCTGCTTCATGCTTAAAAAGGTCCATAGCATTTGGCTTTCTTGCGCAAATGACGGTCAGTAACTTGAGAAATGGAACATAACACAATTACATATATTACATGGGATAATTCATCGACACCTTCCATAAATACAATCGTACTGGTTTTCCTATGCAGTATTAAGAAACACTGTACATGTATTGCATGAATTATTCTACTGAAATCAGATGAACTGGACAACATTTTGACTAATATGCATACACCTATATCCTTCATCTGTGGTTATAAAAAATCTTCAAATTTACAACTGAGAAATTCATCCACCTTTGAGAGACAGACATGCTTCAAGAGTCTACCTATAAACATACAAATGTAGCAAGTATGTGAATATACTTGGATAATTTTTTGTACAAATGTCACATTTCCCCTCACAGAAAGAGTAGGGATGGAACTGTAGCATGTTTCTGTGAAGTCCATTAAAACTATGAGAAAACTGGCTATGTTTTTGTGTTGTATGTTAAGGTAGAATGCGCCTCAGGGACAGATATTCAGACTCTCAAACTTTTTCAATTCTTTTGACATATCACTTGTGGGAGCTCAGTTTAAAGCTCTTGGTTTAAGAAAAAGTTTTACCACCTTAGTTTTTTGAAAATCGAAAATTTGTTCTCCATGGAGTTTACACAGGGATGGTGGCCATTTTAAATTTCAAATACCGGAAAATCTTGGATGATTTGTTTCTCTAGTACAAAAATTTGCACAGTGACCCCCGTTTTTGATTCTTGATTTGGAATGAGAATGATCAAAAGATTCCTTGAGGAAAGTTTGAGCAAAAGTTTAAGTCTTTCACTTTGAGACGCATACTACCTTAAGTGAGAACAAAGATGGCAGAGAAATCAGCTTTCATATGTGAACTGACTCAAACTACAAACAATGCAAGCATTTTTTTTCTTGAAAACAATTAACATTGGCTTGTCCATGAAATACAGTGTCATATTTTCAAACTGGATAATTTGTTTCGACTGCTCAAGTTTTTCAAAAATATACTCTACAAACATGCAAGAACATGTGTGTCCGCTGATTGTTGCCTGTGTAAATTTGAACTTTGCCAAAACTTCAATGTAATCTTGTCAACATCACTGTCATAACGATAAACCACAACAATAGCTAATCACAATTACATTCCACCTTGACAAAATATATTAATTTCCTGGAAGTAATTAAAATTGCACATCAGTAAAATAAAATATCTCCGTACTAAAAAAACCACAGAAAGATGTTTTTATGAAAGAGCAAAAGATAAACTTGCCAATACAACAAAAATGCAGCTTGAGAGGTTTTTTTTCGAATGATTGTTTTTGTTACACAGTAGACTTTGTCCACATGTTGTCTTGAACAAAAGAGAATAAAAATTGAGAGAATGTTTGTTGTAGCCTTGACAACGGTCTTCAGACTCAACACGGAAGACAAGGTAAATGTTACAGTGTTCCTATTCTTGCCCTCTGTGAAATGAGCATTTCATGCTATTGGCTGCGAGGGAAACAAAAAATCCATGAGTAACGAAGTGACAACGCTGTATTTGCATAACCGTTTATCGAAACTCATAGATCGGGATGCTGTGTTCTGGTACGTGAGTCAAATTCAATGATTGAAACCTGCAAGAAAAATAGAAGTCAGTTAAATGGTGACCACATTTATTTGTTTTACTTTTGTACATTTCACTACCTACCTTTGACGCATCATGCCATTTTCAGATTTAGAACGCTGAAAAATCAAGCATTCATTATTTTCCTTTTTCAAACCATCAACACCACCTATTCAGTGATGTTGGCAAAATTTGTTTCACACACCCCTGTGAAAGATCAACCTACCATCATTACATGCCTTTATATATCCAAGACAAAACAAGAGACTATGTGCCCGAGGGCAGGTGACCATTAAGTTGCCCGACTTCTGGAGAGCTAATGGTCTCCTGCCTGGGGGTACTTAGTGCCTGGTTTGGGCTGTAATGTTTTTATTACATACATTCACTCAAAATTATATGCAAATGACAAATATATGCTTTACCCAGGGTATTCTATTATGGACAAATTAATAAAAAATTGAACAATTTTCAGCATCAAACGGTGCATGAATACATTTAAGTTATTATGTGGTTTATCAGTTTTTTTAGCATAATTTTGTAAAACACCTGATTCTTTATGTCAATCATGTAATTTGAATATTTTTATATCTTGAAATTGTCAAGTTGAAAATATTTCAAAGTTAGTTTCAGTCAAGTGATGAGTATGCAACGCTATGCCACAAAAAAGTTACCATTGGATCCTATGGGGCGCATGACGTTTGATTTATGAAGCATGCAATAATATTTACACTGCGATAAGAATAATGCCATCACTGCACTATCAATGAAAACAGGAGGTTCATCACTGTAAACAATTTACATTAAAGTCCTTACCAGTGACACTTAAATTTGAAAAATATTGGCACATCATTCACAGCTAATTACATAAATAGCCAAGAATGTTGTTTACAAATGTACACAACAACTGATGATCAATGCCTCTCCCTGTAGATAACAAATTATTTAGCAGCATATGAAAGCCATACTCTAGTACCTGGCAGCTATACTGGACAGTAGTGTGAAATAAATGCATGTATGTATGCCAAAACAAATTGTATTTTTGATAAATTAGAACAATATTTGTTCAGGCAGATCTCTTCACAGTGTTGTAGGCTGACAACACAGACCATTTTCAAAGAAAACAACAATTTACTTCAGCCAAAAATAGCACTTACCATTCTGAGCTCCGATGATAGTAATAACCTTCTATGCTAGCTGTGGATTTTGTAAAACAAATGTAATAAAATCCTGCAAATGAGGCACCATTTATATCTTTGATTGTGTGATCCGGTACAAGGAAATGTTCCTGTGGAAAAACAGAAATTGAAACAAAACTTCACAACTATACAAACTTTCACTATCAATAGAGAACTTATAATTTGAATCTTTAAAAGAGACACAGTGTGATATTTTTAGTGTAACACTTGTCAAATCTGAAAGCTTTCAACAGGCATTGTTTTTCTGGCACAAATGTGAACAAATTTATGCCAAATAGAAAGACAGTAACATTCTTGAATACATCAATTCTACGACAAAATAAATTTCACTACAAGCTTTGAATAAGTTGACCTTTGAGATTACAGCATTTATAAAGCTTATGTTAATAGAAATTCACTACATGGTTCTTCATAATAGTGTAGTCATATAAACACAATACGCAATAGAATTAACTAGCATGTTATAAAACTGAGACTGAACAGGATTAAGGTAACACTTACTGGTATTTTTACGATTTTACAAGGCCAATGATACATTATTTCTAAGTAGCAAATAAGGAATTACAGAAAGGAACATGAAACAGTTGAGAAATCTACACTGCTTTTCAAATTTTCCTGACATTTTCTTGATATGTTTGCATAAGTATCAATAATCATTCTGTTGTTTGCTTGAAAATGAAAAGAATTTTTGATCGAATGGTGTTACATGTAATTTGATGCAAAACTCTTCCATTGTAATGGCAAATATTCAAATCTATTGATGTCCTACATCTTTTAGTACCTGTAGTTTCATACATAAACAAACAACTTTGCAGTAATTGATTCAGTTCTGCTTCACCTCATCAAATGGATGCTGAACATGCATGATTAATACAGTGTCGTAGTCAGATGCTGGAAAGTGTAAAATATTAAGACTCCTTGAGGGCAGTGTGCAACAAATACTTGCTGTTCTAATACTACCTCAATCATGGCTACCATGCCACCAATTTCCAGGTAACTTGCGAAACTTACTCTTGCACAACTGTTCAATCGAAGTCTGACTGACAGAAACATTTGGTAGTACGATATTGTCTATGTTGAGAAAATTACAGAGAAAAAAAATACCGGGAGACCTACCTTCCACCTCATAAACACAATATCTGTATTTTTCAAATCTTCATAGTCAAAAGTATCCATGTTGAAAGTTTTAGCATATTGGTAAAAAGATAAAAATTTCCCCTGGGTAAAAACAAACAAAAATTTTGTAAGAAGACTGAGACATAGTGTGAATTGCAAACTTTACAAAACCACTTACAATAGCAGTATTACTGTACAAGTCATTGCATTGTTAACATGTGCTGGTGGTGCTAAGAAAATGTGCATGTAGAGTTGTAACTTCTTGCATACAAGACAGTTCCTGATCTTCTAAAAGGTTTGAATTTTTGACTAATAAAAAATGATTCATTAGACTTCTTATTCTGAAAAGGAAAAGAAAATGTCAAAAAATGAATGACTTGGGATGAAATGGAAAGCAAACTGCATATATTTTGTATGTAAAATTATGATGATGGTATTTTAAACCATCACTTGTATCAACATTTAGAAAAACATGTAAAAGATGGACACAATCTCAAGACCATGACTTCCCTATATGAAATTTACAGCGTACCGGGTAGTTTGAATGATACTTCTTATAGCTGCACTGTGCTGAAGGGATGAAAAAGGGGTAACATTTTCTTGGTAGCAAACTACTCAACTTTCTCTCAATGGCATGGGCGGCTTTCTCTACATGCATCAGGTTAGTAATAACAAATGTACCTTAGGGAGGGAATTTCAGATGGAATTTTTTACAATACTTGCCTGCGTCTACTGTTTACGTAGGCTCATTTTGAAGCTTGTGGGGGTTAATGAAGTTTTCACTGGCTTGTTTTTTCGTAAACAAAATTGAAAATTGAACTTTTCCCAATAGCATTTACACAACAGATATTTTGAATTTCAAATGTTCGTAAGCTTTCAGTAACTTGTTTCTCTGGTATCAAAATTTGCACAGTGACTCCTGATTTTTATTCTTGATTTTGCAAGACAATGGCTTAAAGTTTCCCTTAAGAGAGTTTGAGCAAAATTTTTTTTCAATTTCAAGGTGTGTACTACCTTATTGAAGGAAGTACAACTGAAATTATTAGATCTATCATATTTCAACATCTGTCAGGATCTTACCCAGTGTTTTCTGTCAACCTCCTCATCAGCTTCCCATTTCCTCGTCAAGAACGGATACCTTTGGCTGATGATTTCCCCATCAAAGAATGTAGTCAGAGTAGGATATTCCTCAGTTAGACCTTTGATTCTTAAATACCCACACAGGAAACTGCTGGCTTCATCAACATGCTGTATGGTTGACATAAAGTAACATATGAGGTAAAAAGTACAAAAATTTGCCTTTACTATTACAAGGTGCAGATATATTTTGCCTTACTTTCAACAGTTACTCAACTCTACATCACATCTGTATCTGCGCCCTTAAAATAGTGAAATTTGGTGCAACTCTACTGTTTTATATAACAATGCATTGAAGGAGGTTAAAATACCAATTATAGCACATATAGCATATACTGTAGTGCTATTATATCTACCCTAACTTTCAGGTGGATAGTTGTAACCTCTTCTTCTAAATGTACAAACATATGGCATGAACTAACAACCTTTGCAAACAAAGCCTAATCTGGCTTTTTCCACTTTACACACAATAATTGCTTGACTTCAGTCGATAACAATGTATCTTCATGGATCAATAACTTGTATATTGAACAATCCTGGGTAAAATGCTGTTTTGTAAAATATATTTCAGACCTGAGAAAGTTAGTGACATATATATACATGTGTGATCATTTGGTTAATTTATTTGTTACATTTCATTCAAACAGGGATAAGTCAATTCATTTCCCACACAAGTGTGTACAATGATATTCCATAATCTCCTGTATAAAAACAAAACAAAGCCCTTCTCGTAACATGAACCAATATCCTAATTTTCCTAGTTGATTTGGTGCCTCCATCTTCAAACACATTAAACGTAATATATAACAGACACTTAATCTCTAAAAGAGCCTGAATGAAACTTTTCTGATAAAATTATGGAGATCAAAGACCCTAGCCGCCCACTGGCAGACTGTGTGTGCCAGTGGGCTGTCGTCACACCTGCATAATACCCACTACCACCATGGTGAAGCCCATCAGTTCAATACCACCCCAAAAACAAGTTGGAGCTTCTACATGACCAGAGATCAGAAATAGAATATGAGTGAAAAGTGTTTTGATATGTATATTCTTATCCTACTACCACAACTGATCAATATATAACAGAGCATTTTGAATCTGTTTTTGAAACAGAGCAATTATCTACAAAGAGATTTGTATTCTCATACTGGTAGCTAACAGAGCATGGTTCCCAGACACTTCGCACCAAAACCACTTCACACCATACCATCTCGTCCCATACCATTTCGCACCAAAACCACTTCGCAACAAAACAACCTCGTACCAAAACCACTTCGCCCCAAAAGTCATGTCCCCAAACCACTTTGCCCGAAACTTATGCTAACTGGTAAAACTGAAAATAACCACCTTTCTGTCATCCTGGGACTGAAATCTTGAAAGTGTACGCATTTCGCGAAATTGACATCGTGCAATTCCGCGCAAGGCACCGTGCACCTGAGTTGTAGCATTTGCGTGTTTCTATTTTCTTATTCTATTGTTTATGGTTTCATGCAACAATAAATGGTTCGTGGTAGCCAAAATGTCCTAACACATTAATGCTTCCAAGTTGAAGGTAAAAACAACCTTATGATACGTTGCAACATCGTTGTTTCAGGACGAGTTGACGGTACTATACTTTGGGCGAAGTGGTTTTACCGGTAGTACGATGTGGTACTTGGGGCGAAGTGGGGTTGGGCGAAGTAGTACTTGGGACGAGGTGGTTTTGGTACGAAATGGTTTTGGGACGAAGTTGTGTGGGGCGAACTGGTTTTGGTGCGAAGTGTCTGGACCCCACAGAGCATGTTGCTATTGAAAATACACTTGCTTCTTGGCTTCTATGACTCCTGCAGCACTACTACTAAAGTCGGCGTTGGGGAGGAACCATGAATTACCACTATTAATACTACTAATTTTACAATTATTATTTGTGACAACTGTATTATCCAAGTTAAATAGTCAAAATTATTGTAAATGTCAAATGTTATGATTACTATGATGTAACATATGATCTTCAAAACTTACTTTTTCAAATTACAAAGTGTAGGTAAAAGATTCTTGCATGGAGGTAAAAGCAAGAAGTTACATTTAATTTGTAAAGAGTACATACGGAAGTGTTAAACATCGTAAAATCACCAGTAATGTTAAGTTTTGTTAATTTTTTTTCACTATTTTTGCTTTTACTGTAAACAATAACTTCTTGTTCTTATCTCCAAAATCATGTTGATACACAGAGTATTGAGCTTGTCAATTCGCCCGGTACATGTGTCAACTGCGTTGTTATCGTTGACAAATGTGAATTCTGGTCTGGACTAGAATTCACATGTGGACAATAAAGGTGCATTTTATACATATAGATGTTATGTTGACAAGCTAAACAGTGGGCGTTTCAATATTCTTTTGGAGGAAGAATAAGAACTTGTAATAATACAAAATGAAAATAATCATAAAAAAAATCATCAAAAGTTAGCATTACTGGCCCTTTAAAACACTGTTACTATGCTGCATGAAAGCAAAACATGTACACACTGACCTGTTATGTGTATTGCGTAGCTCATGTCGTGTACAACACACAACGCAAGTTCCTACCAAATAACATACGTACATCCATAACAAAATACTACTGTTAGTGACATCGTATCTTACCTGCAGCTCCACTTCAACGTCGTAACAGTTGCCTTTGCTTTTCTGGTACCCTTGGAATCTTGAGCCACTGTACAGTAGAGACCTGGTAACTCCCGGCTGTTTTGAATTGGCCGGAGGCGGGGGCACCAAAGTGATTTTTCCTGGCATTTTTGACGTTCTTGGCTAGACACTGCTTTCAGCCGAAAGGGCTTTCCCGATGCCAAAGATGGCGTTGAGAAAGACTACTTTGCTGCCGGTAGAGAATAAGAGTGATTTTGCAACAGCAGTTCTGATTGAATTAGCTTGCTGAGCGGGCGAAGCGAAAGCCAATCACAGCGTTTGTTTTGGTTCAATTGAAATGCAACCTGTTATTTTTTACTAACTTAGAGGTGCCATGTAAGCACATGTACCGGTGACGCTGGAGCAGTTGGGTTCACGTTTGCGAACACAAAATTTCCCCATCTAACATGTTTACTAGATTCTCAATATTGTGTCTTCGTTGTAACCAACAAAGAGCATGGCCGACTTTGAATCAGGGTCGGAAAATGAGCTCATTCCTCAAAGGTTGGTTGTTTGTCATTGACCTGTAGATGTATTATATTACGCACCGCTTACGATACCAGTACACATGTACTGAGTCTGAGTGTGAATTGTGACGTCAATGTTACGAGGTACTGGCTGTGTGCATGAGTCCACACTTGTGAGTGCAACATAACAGAGAGTATTCAAGTGTGAACTCTGAAGTCAAAGTTTTGGAATAGAATGAGCCTATTACCCGTATTAAAATTTCGGGGTTTTTTTGTCTATTCAAAGAAACATCTTCTCCATTGCAGTGTACCCAGGAAAGCAAAGCAGTTTGTGTGAAGGTCATAGCCAAGTACACTTGAAGTTTCACTGAGGTCATAGGAATCATGTGACAGCCGACGAAACACTACCACAAGGCTTAAATTCCATTGCGGCTTCAAGGCCCAGCCTCCTTGGTTGCATATGACACCCTTGGTGACTTTTTGTTTTGGTTAAATTGTAGTTCAAAACATCAAGGGCAAAGTGGTCACATACTGGTCACTCCATGATGAACAGAATAAACGTTTGTTTTCTTATTGTTAATATACTTGTAATTTTACATTGAAATAATAAGAATTGCGAGTTCAACTTTCTTTTGTTAAATCAGTTCAAAAACGGTGATTTGATTTCTTCGCTCTATTCACAACATTTTTGTGAAGACTTTCTTATCATAAAACTTGTCAATTTTTGTGTACAGTAAAATTGTATACATGTATGTCCATTTCATTTCAGATTTGAAGAAATTTTACAAAAGCGTAAGCATTACACAGTCAGGTGGACTGTACGAAATCAACCTGGACAAGCGCAAGCTGAAGACGCCAATGGGCAAAATATTTACTGTTCCCAGTGAACCATTGGCAATAGCAGTTGCCACAGAATGGGAAGCACAGGAGAAAACAATTAAAAAACACACAATGCCCCTTGTAGGTATATCTAACTTGTTCATTGAGAACAATAAAATTCTTAGCTGAAGGACTTTGGATTGAATTTTAACCAATGGAGGCAATGTTAGGGCAAACAACATCCGATTTCTATAACATTTACTTCAAAAAAGTCCCTAAATAACAGACCTTGGACACAGCTACTTTTATCATGAACTTTAACCCTTTCACCCCAGTTCCCTGTATACAGGTCCAACTTTACCATAGAAAACAATGGATTTGGGACAAACCATGGTGGTGAAAGGGTTAAAGGCATGTTAATGATCCCAGAGTATAATTACATTAATGTACATACATTGTAGTCCCCTTCCCATCATTTCATACATATGACAGAAAGAATTTAGATCAGTAACATGTCTTTAGATTTTTAACCATATTTATCACTTGTACTGTCAGAATTGTGATGCTAGTAAGTCCACTTCGCCATGGAAACAATATGTAATTCACAATAAACCACATATTCATTGAACTTTAGATGAATAAAACACCAAAGAGATATTCTCAATGTGTTCACAGTGGGTGAGCAAATAGTTATCTGAAAACACTGAAAAATCTGTGTTGGAACTATATTGAATATATGTAAGCCCACTGAACTCAGAATGTACAATTAGAGTTACCAAAGCCGTTTCATCATTTATACTAAACCCCTGCCTTGTAATGAACCTGAACTCTTTTTGGGGGGTATTTCCCTGTCTGAACAAATTAGTGATGACTTGTTCACAAGTCAGTGTCTATCATGTTGCTTTCAAAGACTAATCCCATGCAGCTGCTCTGCAGATTTCAAATAAGTCGCTCTGCCATGTGTATCATTTTAATTTTGTAGACATCCCTGTGCAATTCAGCCCTGGATAACCCAACAGAGAGAAGCAAAGAAACCATTATCCAGTCAATTTTACATTTTCTGTCCACTGATACAGTATGGTAAGTATCTAAGTTAAGCTCAGACTGGTCAATGTTTGGCTTGTAGATTAAAAAAGACATGACCATTTATCGTAAAATTCATCTAGCCTTCACAAGCAGTGGCAATGAAATGTGTTTCCAACTTCCCAGGTAACCTAAAGACGGAACTATTGAAACTTTCCAGTCTTGTCTTGTTGTACATTTTGCTGCTCCATATTGAGTGCAAGGCTGGAAATGTGATCCAATGAAATAAAATACTATGTTGCACCAC